>NC_135448.1:20206177-20549313 GCF_051991255.1 Vanacampus margaritifer
AACGGTCATCTTATTTGTGGTGGACACGTTTGTTGGAGCTTGCATTAGATTCAGCTGCGCTGAAGGAGGGAGACGTGGAAAACCCAACTTGGCCACCCCTGTTCTACAGCATGTGGAAAAGAATTGAAAGTAAAACTGTATTTTGGACTCTCTAACACAATTGCTGATCGAGTTGATTGCTACTCAAGACTGCAAGAAATCCACGTGGTGGAGGAAACAAATCTGCTTGACGTTCACTCATCAATGTTGATTGGTTTCTACTTGCAGTTGGCAAAAGCGTCAGCACGTGGAACAAGACGCTCAATCGCAAATGTGAAGGATATGCGATTTTCATCAAAGTCAGATCGGAATTCACAATGTTTACGGGGGCGGGGCCAACTCAGCGCGCGACTCGGCTTGGGACTCGGGAGGGGCAAAACGAGCGAGAATTTCTCAGAGGTGGGGCCAAGGGAGGAAAACGTCACTCTGGCATTTGAAGATGGCTCCAAAAAGTTGCCTTTGAGGTCCATGCGACAAGTGTCGCTTTAACTCCATTTGCACGTGCGGGTGTTGGATGGACACCGGCGATGTCGTCGTTAAGTGGAACGTGCGTGTCGGCGACTCACAGCTGCTGCGAGTGCTGGCGGCCGTCGGCGGCGTGCACCTTCATGTGCGCCGTTAGCGAGCGCTTCTCCTGGTAGCGCTTGTGGCACACGCGGCAAGCGTGCGGCTTGTGGCCCGAGTGCGTCAGCATGTGGCGCTTGAGGTCCGACTTCTGCACGAAGCGCTTGTGGCAGTCGCGGCAGCCGAAGGCGGCGTCCTTCCTGTGGAAGCGCTCGTGAGTCTCCAGCGTCACCTTCTGCCGGAAGCTCTTCCCGCACAGGCTGCAGACGAAGGCCTTCTCGCCCGTGTGGATCTTGGCGTGCGTGTCCAGGTTGCCCACCTGCTGGAAGGTCTTGCCGCACACCCGGCAGGCGAAGGGCTTCTCGCCCGTGTGGATCCTCTTGTGCACTTGCAGGTATTGGCTCATGGTGAACTTCTTGCCGCACTCGTCGCAGGCGTGGAGGCGCGGCCTGCCGCCGGTGTGCCGCCGCTTCAGGTGCTGCTTCAGCACCGCCTTCCCCTTGAAGGTCTTCCCGCAGAACTCGCAGATGAACGGCTCCTCGTGGACCCCGGCGTGGCGATTTTGAGCACTCTTACTGGCAAAGTCCTTGCCACACACGCCGCAGGGCAGAAGCGGCGACGCCCTCTCCGGCGCCGCCTGCTCACAGAATTGGCCTTTGGGCCCGCCGTCCTGAACGCCGTCCTCTTCCAGGGTCACCTCAACTTCAACGCCGTCTCGAGCGCAGCTCTGACCAGCGGCGTTACCCAAGTTGCCGGCACACTTTGGGTCCTGGACGCGCTTATTCGAGCGCTCTTGAAGGCAGTCCTGACCACCGTCTTCAAGGAGGTCGGCGGACAGGTCGGCGGACAGGTCGGCGGGCAGGTCGGCGGACAGGTCGGCGGACAGGTCGGCATCTCGGGGCTGGTCCTCCTGGAGCGCATGTCCTTTGCTGTGGTCTGCATGGTCCCGCTGCGGTCCCAAGGGCTCATCGGCGCCAGCCGGGGTCTGGGGGGCACAGGTGGGAGGAAGTCACGAAGTCAGAGTCACAATCGGAATACTGCGACCTGGCCAAGACAAGGACGCGCTCGTCCCAATAGAACGTTTAGAACGTCGCTTTGTTTGTTGGCTTCCGTTGGCAGGATTTGATTTGGACAGTCCAATCTTCTGCTCGTCTCCGTCAGCAACTCGTGGCGATGGACGACATCCTCTTAAAGGGATGCTTGACTTGTTGAGACATTTTTACAAGTTCATATTTTGCACAGAATTTGTTTGATAACTTTATTATTTTTCATGGACAAATAATACCTTTAACTCTCGTGGCCATTTTGACTGAAGCAACCGCCTTTGCTCTCGGCTGTTTGACTGGATTTGGACTGATTTTGCAAGGCCCGCAGAATATTGTATTCTATTGCAGTGTTTCCCACACCGTGTTAATACTTGGGCGGGCCACCCGAGTAAATTGGCCACCACTCAAGAAGTTTTCAAGAAAATTGATTACAAGTATATTTCAAAAGGAAAAAAAAACATGTCGCGACAGGATATAACGTTAGTTTGCCGCCACTCGCGTGTAGATCGGGAGGCTCGAGGAGACGTAGTAACAGGACTGAGACCCCGCCTCCCATCCCCACCGCCGGAGTCCACCCACCCGAGTCCATTTCAAATCTGTGGGAAACACTGTCTATTGCAAAATCAAAACATGGATGCTACCAAAAGAAAGATTCGAGTCTCATCTTTCATCAGAAAAAAAGTACATTTCTATCTGTTTCCGTTTTACAGCGATTAGAAAATAGCAAAGTTTCATCATTATTCACAAATCCGTTTAAGATTGTGGGAAAAAGAGCTTGTTGCAGCGTGGCCCTGGTTGATCTCTTATACTCTGCGGCCGTTTTCGTAATTACTACCATTGCTTCATCCGTTCTCTTCAGTTCAAAGGCTGCATCAAAGCCTTCTGTATGCTCTAGCATAAAAAAAAAAATATATAAGTCTTTGGGACACTTAAAACATTAAAAATTGAACTTATTTATATGTTTTGAGGAGCAAATGAGTTAAAAACCATTTTTTCCACTCGCCGTCGACTAAAGATGACGTCACCTGTGCTGAGGACGTCGGTAACAACCAAAGTGGAAAAGTCGTTTGAAAGGCATTCATTGTAGCGCTACATGAAAAAGGACGAAGTTATCAAATTCATTCTGGACAAAATACGTACTGAACTTGGAACTGCTGAAAACGTCTCAATGAGTCTTGAGTCAGGTACTCCTTCATTAGCCGCCGCGCAGGACAACGTTTTGCTCCACTTCTAGCTTTTCAAACTAGAAAAGCAAATGTCCGGTAAATACGACCTGCGAGGGAAGCAACCTTTCTAGAGAATCAAATCCACGGTCGTCGACAATAAAAGATTTGTCCGAGTGTCAATCTCGTTAGGTGGCAGACAATTTACAAGTTCAAATGTTTGTTTCAAAGTAAGGTTATTGAAAAATGGATTTGATTATTTGTTTTGTTATTATTTTTGAGTTAATCGTTTTGAACGGTTTGATCTTGTAAAAAGGCTCGGCAAAAGTCAGCTTTTATTTTAGAAAAACGGATCCAAATCAGTTGTCATGTATTCATTCTACCTTTTTAAAGTGATCGATCCATGAATTTGATTGTTGCATTTTTCTTTTGCCAAATATTGGAATTGCCATTGGCCTGAAAAAGTCCGTTTTGGCGCAGTCTCGCTAAATTTCAAGCAAGTCGAGCCAAGTCATAAAATGCGACTCAGCTGATGACGATGGAATGTTTTTCACTGACGGAAACATGAAAAAAAGGTTGAGTGCCGCCAACCTGCGTGCCCGGGTTGTGGTGCATCCTGGCGTGCGTCATTACGGTGCCCTTCCGGCCGAATGGTTTGGCACACAGCGGGCGCGAGAAGGGTTTCCCCCCCGTGTGCAGTCGCCGGTGCGTTTCCCGCGCTTGGACGGAGGAAAACGTCTTCCCGCAAGTGTCGCAAGTCCTGCTGCTGTCCCGGTGCGTCTGCAGGTGGCACCGCAGGACGGCGCCGGAAGCCCAACGATCGCCGCAGAGGCCGCAGGTGGGCTCCGTGTCCTTGGCGTGTTTGTGCACGTGCCTCATCAGAAACCCTTTGCCAGCAAACGATCTGCCGCACGCTCGGCAGCGGTGCGACTTAACGCTACCTGCGTGGTCGTGGGACCCGGGGCGGCGGCCGGGGCGGCGGCCGGGGGGGCGGTCAGGTGACGGCGTCGTGGGCTCAACATCTGCCTCTGTAAGCAAGAGCACCGGTGATTAGCAACGTGACAATTGGCCACCATCTTTGTGGAATTTTCTTCATTTATACTAAACAGAGGTAAATGAAGCGCTGCCTACTTATAGGCTTAAAATTAGGGCTGTTCGATCACAGTTTTATGCTGCCGATTCCGATAGCCATCATCCATGCGTGAGATCGGCCAATACCAATCACATGGATTTCAGCTGCGCTTTGTTGTGTGATCGCCAATGAATGGCATTCATTGACACATACGACTCCACAAAATATCAACATGAATTACAAAGTCCTATTTGAATTGTTAAATAAAAAAAACCCTATTGCTTCAAGTCCCTGGAATGAACCCGCAACAAAAATCTCCTCAAATAAAGTCATCCGTTGAGTGCGTTGAACTGTCTCAGAAATTCTCTAGAAGCGAGAAACTCACAATTGCCGCCAGTACATGATCCGATGTGGCGAGTTTTCAGGGCGAGTGGCGATCATGTTTACACGTCAAATGAAGGTTCTGATCCGATTTCAAACAGGAACATTTTTAGTGCGTTGTAGTCAGGTTGAAGCGTTTGGAGTTGACAGCTCGTCATAAAAGGAAAGAAAAGCGACGCTGACCTTCTTCTTCTTCTCCTGCTGCTGCTGCTGCCGCCTGATACTCGCTGAAGATTCGCTCGACGGCGGCGGCGACGGCGTCCATGACCACCCGCCTGAGCTGACGTCCACCACCGTTCGGCCTCTCCTCAAGCAGCCGCACGACGCGCTCGGCCGCCGCCGACAGTTGCCGCTCGACGGCCGCCCTCAGACTCTTTTCTTGGTCCCGGACGCTTGACCGCGACCGTCGCCGGACGGGCGCTTCCTTCTCCTTCGCCGCCATTTGCACGAATATGGACAAAGCGCGGGCGGAACGTAAACACGCTTAACTTCCGGGTTGATTGGTCACGTGACTACTCGCAGGACAGTCGAAACCGCTTGATGTGCGCGTTATAAAAAAATGTTAATATCAGATAACGTCTAGGAATCGTCACCAAAATTCAGAAGCACATCTCAACTTATGTCCACTTTATTTTTACATGACACAAAACAATTTACTGCTGTGTGCTACTGAATTTTGATAACAAATGACCGTACTTTTGTGACGTTAAGCGCTTTCCCCCCTTTTCGTTTTTATGAATCATTTTAGATTGTTCCCTCGTGGGGTCATCTGACTTTCCACGTGTCATCAAGTCGTTGCTCTGGTTTTGACGTACTCACCCGCTGGATGTGTTTTTCCACATTGATTTGAATCCAATTCAGCTGTCACGAGAAGCCAGAATTCAACAATGACGTCGACGAAAGCCGCTTTCCTGTTTGCAGCATTGTGCACAACTTGTGATATGAGCAGTCACCTCACTGAACTGGTTTGGTTTTGGTTTCTGGTAACTGCACATGAACATTCCGTTTTGTTTTGTTTGTTTTTTTAAACAACGGACATGCAATATCCATTTGGTTATGAATAAATCAAATCTATCCTCAAACTGCAAGGTTTTGTAATAGATGAGCTACTTATAAAACTAAACAAATACTTCCAACATTTATGATCCCGATCCCATTACGAGCACACAATATTGTGTCTTTACTTTTGATTGGCACTCACAGACATTGAGATCATGACTTTGCATGTGTTTGTTTATATGTGTGCATTTCCTTCCATGACGCAATCCATAATAGCTGTTACGTAAATGTCTCGCACAGAGTGAGTGTCCCTCAAACGTCAACAATTTTTGATATTTTAATGAATACACATGTGGAGATGATGTTCAGGAATGTTCGTGCGTGCACTCATGATGACAGAAAGTGGTGAGCGTCATCGAGTTTCCTCGTCAGACTCGTCCACTTCTTCAGATTCCTCCTCGTCCTCGTCCTCGTCTTCAGCCTGCTGCCGTCCCGAGGCTCTCTGTTATCAAAAACACGTCAGAGCGGGCGGGAGGGAAGGGGGGTTGCGTCCTACCTGGAAGGCGGCCGTCGATGTCAGGAAGGAGGAGGCGGTCCCGTCCAGAGAGTTGGCGCGCACGATGTCCAAGCGCTCCGAGTAGTCGGGCGGGTGCAACGAGCTCCTGAACAACTGAGCGCCATCACAAACACTCATTTGGCTCATTCGATTGTTGAAATTGGGAAAATGTCTGCCTTCATTCGCAAATGAAAAAAACAAAAAACAAGGAACTTTTTCATGTTGGAAGAATTTGGGCGAAAGTCAGACTGTAAGTCTCGATGGAGACCAATTTAAGCAGCCTCATTTCTCTTTCTCTTCTTTGTGGGGAAATATGAACAAAATAGTTGCCAGCATTGAGCGCAACATTTTCAAAGTGTGATACGGGCAAACATTTGCTGTGATTCTTTTCTTCAAGCCAAGCAGTGGTGTGAGCACGTGACGCGAGGACGCGCGTGTGACGTACCTCCAGGTCGTTCTCCTCGTCCACACTGTGGATGCTCTGGTAGGCCAGCGTGTAGAGCTCCAAGGCTTTGGCGTGGAAGCACATCTCCACGCTGGCAAAGTCACACAGGATCCTCTGGCAAGAAGAAAAAGAGTGACAGAGTGGCGAGGAGGAGGCGGCGGCGGCGGCGGCGGCGGCGGCGGCGCCGGCACGTCTCCGCATCCCACCTTGATGTCTTGGATCTTCTGCTTCTCAAAGTCGTCGATGGTCTCCTCCAGCTGCCGCGCCGTGCGAGTCGCGTCCACGCTGGCTCGCTGGTGCTCGCTCTCGGCCTGACGCACGCCACAAGCAGCATCATCATCATCATCATCATCACCACCTCAGATGCTAGCCGATGAGCGGAACCCACCTGAGACTGTAGGCGGAGTCAAGGAGCTAACCGTCGTTTTCAAGATACAACTGACTTCTTTTAGCGGCGCCTCAACCAACTTGCCGTTCCCAGACGTCGCTCGCTACGTTTTTTTACTTGATTTTTTTCCCCAAACTTTGGATTCCATTTGAAATGAACGTGAAGAGCAACTTACTTACAATAGCACTAGCCCACATTTTAGCACAACGCAGCAATTGTCCGACTGACTAGCGATTTGTTTTTGATGCCACAGACAGCGTGAAGGATACGATGACTTGTCGGTCGGACGGGTTCCGTTGGCGAGTGCGCTCCAGTAGCTGCTTCTGCTTGGACTCGCGCGACCAGGCGCTCTGGGCCGCCTTCACGTCTTCCTGAAGAAACGAACTGCGCGCATCACCTCTCGCTTTCGTCATGCTAACGTCATTCTAAGGAACCTTCAGCGCTCACCCGTTTGCGCCGCACCACTGCTCCGTAGCCTTTCAGAGGCTCGATCACTTTGGCCTCCAGTCGCTCCACCTGAAATCAACGCAGACGCGTCATTACTAGGCTGGGCATCCGTCCGACCACCCATCGACCTTTGATCCATCTATCAATCCGTTGAACCAGCAGCACCTATCTGTCCACAGACCTCGGCTTGCCGGTAGTCCTGAATCTTGGCCAGGTGTTCGGCAAACTGCTTCATGCCTTTCTTGAGGCCGGGCGTCTCGGTGTCAGCGTAGTCGGCGACCTCTCGCACCAGGACATCGGCCTTGTCGCGCAACCTGGCGGCTTTGCGGCCGTAGGCGGCAAAAATTTGACACATCTCGTCAAAGTGCTTCTCCACGTTGCTGATGTTCTCCTGGATTCTCTTGGTCTGGTTGTCCCTAAAACAAACTCACAAACGTCACGTGTGCGCGTCACCAACACAACCAACTAAGAATCCCATGTCACAGCATATTGATGACAAACAAGTCATCTTTGGCCATCTATCTAGGCTAGCGACATGTAGTGAGTGACAGGCAGGATAAATAAAAATGCTCTTCCATCAGTTGTGGATTGCCATTTCATTTCAACAACAAACTACAACGTGGTTATTTTTGCTGTGACCAACAACTCACCACCTAGCGCTACACATACGCCAAATAGCACTAGACTGTGTATGTTAGCAACACTCGGCTAACTAGCTGGCTTAACAGCCTTCCCGAGAACAACAAGCGTAACGTTGAAACATAAGCTAAGACAATGACGATAAATGTTACCTCGCTCGTGCATCGGGAGTTCGACTCATGTCTGCTGAGAAAAATAAAAGAAATCAAGAAAATCAGTCAACCGAGCGTTACACGACGGGCAGCTAGCTGGCTAGCATGGAAGCTAGCCGGCGTTGCCATGGATGCTGGCGCGTTCCGGTGTCAACGAAAAGGTGGGATTTCATGATCGTGGTGGGATTTCATGATCGTGGTGGAAGCGAGCGAGATAGAGCGCGAGAACTTTTGTTGAACCTTTTATTGAACAATTCGCAAAGTTTTTAATACAGAGAAAGCAAAAGGAAAGTGAAACCAGGGGGGAATGCAAACAAAAAAAGTTATAAATAGCACAAGTTCTCATCTTCGTCATGTTATTATCATTTAATATGGTGCTGTTGGTTTCTATGTCAAAAACTAAACACAGTGGTTTTCAATGACTCAATTTGGATTTGTATGTGTGTAATTTTGCCAAACTAAATATGACTCTTTACGATTTTTTTGTTTTGTTTACTATCGTTATGTTGACAATAAATATAAATGATGGTGTTGCGTTCATGATCCCCGATGGCAGGCTTTGGAATGAAAGCAATGTGTGAAAGCGCTAACCCACAAAAGAGGAAGTAGAAAGAGCTCTATATGTTTCCGAGCTGCATTGAACGCACCCCTGACAGACGACAGAGAGACGTACGCACTCACCTGTTGAGACGAACCGAGTCTTCATTAAAGTTGGACATTTGCTTGCTTGACGTTTAGGCCAAGATGAAGACGTTCGTCTTGTGTCTCTTGTTTGGCGCGCCGCTGCTCACACAAGCCGGTGAGTTGTTTCATTTGATCGACACCATCTTAACTCAAAGTGAAAGTCAAGCAAAGGTGTATTTTAGTGAGTGCGACAGAGAAGGAAATGGGAGTCGTGTAAATAAGGATAATGATATTTTCATTTCGTTAATTGAGAAGTGATTGTATTTTATTTTGAAATGTCGGTTTTGAGCTATTTTGTGTAGAGTGCGCACTTGAAGTTTAGCGCAGTTTGTAGCATGATCGCTTGTGACAAATGTTTACATTTTATATTGGTCGACCTTCCGTCAAATCTCTTACGGTGATTAGAAGACGAGCGTATTAGGCTGTTTCAAATGAGAAATTTGCTGAAAATAAACGACCAAATCATCAGTAAAAGTTGTTTGGAGCGCAAGACACAAGACTAACCAACGTGCATGTTTGTCAAGTTGAGCACTTGGCTGGAAGACGTGTCGGCTGTGTGCATGCGCACAAAACAGGTCCCGTGCGCGTGCGTGTGAGAGCCATGCATGCAGACAGGCGTGTCGCTGTGTGTGTGTTTGCCCGCAGAGCTTCACACTCTGACGTACATCTACACGGGACTGTCGGGGGGCGCGACCCCGCGGGAGGCCTCGCACGACTTCATGGCCATGGGCGTGCTGGACGGTCACGTGATCGACTACTACGACAGCGACGCCATGACCAAGGTCCCCAAGCAGCCTTGGATGGCAGAAGAGTTGCGCGGCACCTACTGGGAGCACGGCAGCCTGTCCAGGAGAAGCAAACAGCAGTGGTTCAAGGTCAACATGGACATCCTCCTCCAACGCATGGGACACAACCACTCGGGTACTCGCACACTTTCATTGGCCCGAGTCTTTGGCTCCGTCCAGTTGGTTGTTCAGTTTGACCATCCCACCCCATTTGCCCTCAGACTTGCACGTCCTCCAGTGGCTGCACGGCTGCCGCGGCCAACTGCATCCCAACGGCTCGCTGACCTTTGACGGCGGCGTGGACACGTACAGCTACGACGGCCAGGACTTCCTTTCCTTCGACTACGAGGGCCCCGCGTGGGTGGCGACGGCCCCCGCGGCGCTGGAGACCAAAAGGAAGTGGGACGCCGTGCAGCTCCTCAAGGACTACACGCGCGCCTACCTGGACACGGAGTGCATCAGCTGGATGAAGAAATTCCTGGAGTACCAACGACACCGAGCGCAGCACAAGCGTACGTACGCCGGCCCGGCCCACTCGCTCTCACTTGTTGCTCACTTGCCCGGCCGCCCGCCTGCCTGCGTCCGCAGCGCCGGCAACTGTGGAGGTGTTCGCCAGGAAGGCGGGCACGGACAACACGCTGCTGCTGAGCTGCCTCGCCAGCGGCTTCGCCCACAAGGGCGTCGTCCTGGAGATCCGCCGCAACGGCCGCACGCTCACCAAGGAGGACGGCGTGGCGTCGTCGGGCGTGCGGCCCAACGAAGACGACACCTTCCAGAGGCGCGAGGGCGTGGAGATCCTCCAGAACGACGTTGGCCATTTCACGTGCGTCCTCCGACATAACGCGTCCGGACTTCACGTGGAAACGCATTGGGGTGAGGAAGCAACTCAAACGCCGCCATTAGCAAGTCGCCGGCAGGTAACAAGCACCTTGACCTGCCGGTTGAGTAGAAGCTCCTGCCGCTACATCCCATCTGGAGCAGACTTTTGACTTTCTGGGGACTGAATTGTCCACCGCTAAAGACAAAGTACTTGAACTAGAGAGCGGCTGATTTGGAATAATTGTCGTCAACAGTACGTCAAAAAAAAAAAAAAGTGTCTGTGCTGAGTGCAGACGTTTGCCTTCCAGACGGCGAGCTCTTGAACGCCCCCGAAGTGGATGTGGTGGGCGTGGTCTGCGGGGTGCTGGTGCCCCTCGTCATCTTGGTCGCCGTGCTGGGTTGCCTCTGGTACAGGAAGTTGCCACGTAAACGCCCGCTTGTGAACTTTGCAACGCCTCAACGGTGGCCGTCCGCAGGTGCTGTTAACAAGCCCGCGTCCGCTGATGAAGGTATTTTGCATCCCAAAATGACATCATCGTTAACGTGCGTTGGTTTAACGCTTGTCTTGTCACGTGTCCCCCCCGCCAGCCACCAAGCTGTCTTTGTCCTCGACCTCCCCCAACGATTCAGGTAAGCCCTCGACAAGAGAAACTTTCAGTCAGTCAGCGGCTCCATTTGACCGCCCGCCATCTTGTCTGTTTGCAGGCAACGCTTCCAATGAGTCGCTGATCGACAATCCAGGTAGCATCCTCGTGGGCAGCCATGACGGTTGGTGATGACAGTCCATTTTGACCGTTGCAATGTGCGCCCCCTGCAGACCAGCAAAGCGCAACGCTGCTGACCTCCGGCGGGTGACGTCATCGGCGCGGAAGCAGCGATGACAACTTGTATCGGCGACGAGTCACCAAGCCAACTACTTTTTGTGCTTTTGATATTGTAGCATTCAACGAATCCAGGGCACGATTGATTTATATGAAATTCTTTTGAGAGGCGATTGCCTATTTCAAAGGCAACATTTTTAAAAAGCAAGCAATTGAAAACGTATATCTTATGAACGAATTGGATTTTTTAAGCACATTTCTATATATATAAAAAAGCAGGAAAAAATTTACTCAAAGATACATTCTCAAACAAGACTCATTTGAAACATAATTCCAAACAGTTCTGTACATTCGCATGAAAATACAACAAAAGAAATCATCACAGCACAGACACCAAAGCGCCTTCTTCATATTTGACATTTTGTCTGTGACACATGAATGATTTTATATTTGACTTTTTCCTTAAGCCTCCATAAGGAAATACGTTACGTGGCTTCAGCTCATCATCGAGACTATTCCACAATTTCACACCCCAAACTGAGACACATCTGTATTTTATATTAGTCCTCACTTGACATATTTCAAACATAATTAAACCCTTTAAATAGTAGAATCCTTCTCTTTGTTTCTTTTTTCAAACCCTAACACTTGTCCTATTTTTTCTTTTTCCAAGCTTTTTCCAGACCGTGGTTTCTCTCTCGTCATGGACCTTTTTTTCCCTCCAATTTGCTTGATTGGACCCTGTTTGTCATACATCATAACACGTGTTTGTAAAAGTGCATTAAAGGAGTCATTTGTGTCCTCCATCAACTTCATGATCTGGGATGTTCTTTGCGCCTCTCCCGCCATGTTCTTCCTCCCTCCGACAGCTTCCGCTACAATTGCATGCAAAGTAGGCAGGCGATGACGTCATGCGGCCGCTGTTCGCAAACTCCCATTTTTGCGTGCCAAATCAACGAGCATCGGTTTGGAGAACTACCACAGGGTAGGCCGAGTGCTCCTCCGCCTCATCTGCCGCCTCGTGTCCTTATGTCTGCGTCTGCTGGGCAATTTAAGGTCCCTGACGGCGCCGGTGCCGCGAGGCCTGCTGTCGCTGCGACCGTCGCAACGGCGGCTGCTCCGCTGCCGGCTCGACCCGCTGCCGGACCGTCGGAGACGTCTCCGGCGGTCCAGTCGATTCATGGGTGCTCACGCACCTCGGGGTCGCCGCTCTGTCCTATGGTCCCGTTGGGGGTGCTCGTCACCGCCAGCCTGAGCGGATGGGCTGCAGTTGGGCAACACGGGACCACTCAAGGCCGGTGGCGGCTGCAAATCCATTTTGCTGGAGCTGCGGACTGGGCTTGGCCCTCATTCATTTTCTGCCCTAGGCGGCGGCGGGGCACCATGTCCTGGCAGGTACGAGCGGACAGCACCTCCACCGCCTATCAGGACGGGACCCGCCCAGTTGCTACGAGCACAGTTGCTGTCGCCATTGAACGGCAACGAGCCGCCTCCCGTTTTTCCTTTCAAATCGGACACTTGAAAAACGAGCCTTTAACTGACCTTCCATTAGTGGTTTATTTATTTAACTCTTGTCAGGAAGTAAAATACGAGCATCATTTCTTTCCCTCCAGCTTGTTTTGCTTTCACCCGGAAGACACTCTTCTTCTATTGTTACCTCTTTAGCCGCTGCTGCTCAACGGCGTAGAAGAACTTTAACAGCAGTAAAATAATGTTTCCCTTAAGGGTCGTATTTTGTTTCCTGAATTGTGTTAAATAAACAAACACATAATGGAAGATGAAATAAAGTCTCGTTTCCTAGTTTCCAATTTGAAAGGAGAAACGCGAGACGGCTCGTTCCCGTTCAATGGTGACAGCAACACTGCCGCCTCGTGGACGGAGAAGGAACAGGCCTTTAGACACACGTGAAGATCTGAGGAACGTGTGTGTGAAAAGCTGGAAACAAGAATATCTTGAAACTGCGTGACGTTTGTCTCAAAAATATGTGCGCGTGCCCACCAAAGCACAAATGCACATTGGACAACTCACAAGCAGAATTGGACTTTTACAAATGCTTCGTCATGATAAATGCACACACACTAACACGTCGGCCTAAAGATATTTGTGTGAATCATTTGGAGACAAAACCTCTCCCCGTAAAGTAGCACCTAAGAATGACTTTGCTCCAAATAGCAGTAAAAGAAAATGTCACACTTTTGCAAGCTACTGTCTGTCACATTTGAAGATTGCGCTGAAATATGGGACAATGTGAAAAGCAACGTTTGCCAAAGATGACACGAGAAGGTCCTTCGTGGAAGCGCTTGTGAAAACAAGTCAAGTGTGCATCCGATTTCCAAAGCAAACTTGGAACATTTGACGTCCGTGTGCCAATGCGAAGTTTGATGGCACCGGCCAACGCCAGCTGCCACAAATGCGCAGAAACCTTCCATGTCGGCGAGAAGACGCCATCGGCCCATTTCCTTGTCATTGGAAGCCCCGCCCCCTTACCCCGAAACATTCTCAAGTGTCCAGATCTTGAGTCTCCTTTCAAAAGGCGGCCATGCCAGGAAAACTTGCTCAACCCGACCGCCAACATGCAACGAGGACGCTCAGTCCAACGTTCGCTGACAGAAGCAGGAAAAGAACCAAGTGTGACATTTTCCCGTCTTTTCTCAGTTGTCCCATGGAGGAATGAGGAGCGAGGTGACGTTGATCTTTTGCTGAAAGTTGGCACATTGCAGGAAAGCCGCGGCCGTTCGCGCACAAACAAAAGCAAATTGTTGCCAAAGATTTGTCATTTGTGGTCTATGGCTTTGCATGATTGTTTTTATCCCAGGCCGCTTTTCTTTTTGTTTTGGTAGTTTCCTCATAATATTGTTTGTTACATGCGAGCTTCCCCAAAAAATTAAAATCAATAATAATAATTATAAACACACATCAGGAGGTTGCCACGAGTGGTCACGAAATCAGCTGCTCGATAAGCCAGTTGACAACTTTTGGAAGGTGACTTTTGTCTAAAACTGCCGAATATAGCGAGAGTTTGGCCAACTGGGTTCCAGCAGGTAACAAGATGGCGTCCACATATCACGTGACCAGCAGGTGACCAATCACGGCGTACTAAGCTGTTGGACAGACAAACTCTCTCTCTCTCTCTATACGGCTCTGTGCTAAAACAGCCAACGCTAAACTTCAGGTCAGCTCAGTCCAAAGAGGTTGCTTGTGTAAATGGCCTCTTGGCCTGCCTTAGCCCCTGACCTCTGGATTTCAGGCCTGTTTTAGTGCTACTTCTCCTCTCCCCTGCCCCCCTGTGTTATGGATTCTGTTTCAGTCAGGTGCAAAAGGAAAAGCACACCTGCAGCACTTTGATCATCTCAAAATTCAGCAAGATTGTAAAGCATCATATGATGGGATCGATGTTGCCCATTTCTGCTTGTGCAGGATTTCAGTGTGGGTTTGGGTCCAGTAGACGGCAGCATTCCACTAAATAGACTAAAACATCTTGGCCATTCGGCCTCCCTGCTGCTGGACAAAGACGAGTACTGCAACTGGCAGAATTTCAATCAAATGACATGCGGCGTGCCCCCAGGATGATTATTGGAGCCCTTACTGTTGAACGAACCGCTATTGACACTGCCCTTGGCTGTGTCACGATCTCCGTGTTTTCAGACGTCACCAGTCCAATGAAGGTTCTTTTCGCCATCCAAACCTGGAGGCCACGGAACGTCCTCCAGCGTCAGCAGGACAAAACCGAAGGACGTGCTTATCGTCGTCAGGCCCACACAGAGAAAGCTTTCGCTTCATTGCCGGCACTACCCTGAAATCCGACATCCCACGTGAAAAACCTGGACATTGTTTTAGACTCTGAGCTCACTTGAAAAGTACAACAACACAAAAGAGTCCTTTTGAATCACGCAAGTCCGCCCAACTCTCTCAACACGGAGACGTTGTCTAATGCATGCCATCATCGCCAGATGGATTGGCGATGGCGATTGTGCAAACCAGTATTTCCGGTTTACAATGACGGCAGACTTGAGCAGCACGTGCGCTCGCACCATTTCCACCAATTCCACAATTGCCTTCTCGTCTGTGTGAACGATCACTTTTGAGGTTCTTTTGCTGGTTTGCGAGCGTGGTAATGGTCCGGGACCTTTTAGCCGCTTTTACCCTCGGCACCCCGCGGGCCCTGAGGTGCTGCGGATCCCGCCTTTGAGACATTCATAAAGTCAGGCGGGACACGCCCACGCACAGCCAGGCGTCCTTCCGGTTTTAGGGCCCTCGCGCCTCAGGGACGCCGAGAAGGTTGACCTTTTCAAAAGCTTGAGCTTCTCTCACTCATTGGTGGGTGCGATGAATTCCGATTTTCATCTTGATGCAGTCTTATCATCTCAAACCTGTTGTGTTTGAACCCATTTATTGTTATGCTGTTTAGTAGGAATTCATGATCTGTAATCTGCATTTGTGAGTTTGTGTGTGCATGAAGGAAAAGATGGTTTGCAATTCAAGTTTGATTTGATGTATTTGTGACTTGACCTTGTCTGAGTCTCTTTGTGCTCTTAATTTTGCCGCATCTGGTCCAGTGGGGCTCAATGCCGCCCGGGGGCTTGTGGCACAACCCGCTACCGCCAGCCAGTTGAATGAAAACATTTTGGGGCCCACGTCAAAGAGCGACTCAGGACATGACGGCCGTTTGAAGTGGAATCTTCAAGGGAGCACAATCGCACAATGCAGACGCTGCGCACCCATTTTCGCTACTTGCTAGCCGGGTTTGCATGCAGGCTGTTTTTCTCGCTCCGATCCAAGATGTCAGCCGTCAACTGTTTCCATGTGATGTGGTCCTTACATGAGCCCCCAGGGCTCTCAATCAACTTTTTTTTTTTCATGAGCAGTCAACGTGGCTGGCGACTCTCTGAAGCAGAGGTAGGGAACCCCGGTCCTCGCTGTCCTGCCTGTCTCCCTCCATCAACACACCTGATTGATGAACAAGATCGTTGCTGATTGGCTGATCAGTCGAGTCCGCTGTTTTTGAGAAGAGAGAGACATGGACAACAGGCAGGAAAGCGGCTCTCGAGGACCAGGGTACCCTATCCCTGCTCTAACGTTACTAGCCAAACACAATTTCGACCAGCCATTTTTACCCCCCCATGAAAATGTTCCCAGATTTTGTTCCTTTTCTTTTTGAAGCCCCTAAACATAAAGTAACAACAGTATGTTTATGGCAGCCTTGCTATTTATTTGAAGAGATTGATGTAGGCCTAAGTTAGAGATGTGCATGTCAATTTCGGATTGGTCGCAGTTAAAGGATTACTCAAGTCAGACTCTTGCTCCGCCCCTCACTAAGATTTGAAATGGCCGCTCAAAGGGGGTGTTGCCTGGAGGACCGTTAGGTTGCCAATGGGGAGAGGTTCGTGGGCGTGGTCTGGCTGTGATGGACAGCTGCAACTCGCTAAGAAGCCTCTGAAGGAGGCGTGTACGAGAATGTGGCGCTGGGTGGCGGGGGCGACTACGTCATGCGGGACAAGTGACGTAGTACGGATCGTCTCGTGTAACGAGAGGACAAACAGCCAAATTGTGTTGATCTCAGTGTTTAACCTTAAGGTGGCACCAAACACACGCTTTTGGGCCCCAAATTCAAGCGTGAAACAAACATGTACTAAAAAGCCAAAAATAATGACCGGCATTTGGCAATGATGCACTTTTTTTTAATCTAGGTGAAAACTAAGTTATATTCTTGTCAGTTCAACATGTTTCATTGAGACAATTAATAAAGGCATTGTTGTATTAAATGTGTCTAAAAGTTGAAATTTATGCTGAAGGAAAATATTGACTAAATTGTCAGTTTAGTCGACTAAAATTGCATTAAAAGTAAAATACAATCAGATGACTAAAACTTGAATTCATTTGAGTCAAAAGACTATAACGAAAACGAAATCCAAATTTCTGGTCAAAATCCGCCATATTGTCACGCCACTAAACGAGGACGTCACTGCGCATTTGCGTGGAGAAATTCCATTTGCTTTTCTAACCCGATTCGGATGGAAAGACGTGAAGTGAAATCTCCACGGAGGCCTGGCTGCGCGCATCAGCGCTTCACATTTCCGCTCAGGAACTTTCCGTTCTTTTGTCCTCCAAAAAGTAAATGTTGTTCAAATGAAAGGTGCCTGAACTTGAACATCGGGGTTACTCCTGACCAAGCTTTACAAGAGACAAAGGAGATCATATCTTGTATTTGCAATCCTTGGCGGCAGCAACAAGTCACCGGCAAAGTCTTTCACACCCTAATCTGAAAAGACTGAAATGGGAGAGGATCAGCAGTATTGGAGTGACAACAGGTCCTTGGGCAAAACAGGACAGCATTACAAAGAACACAACATGATATGTGAACAAAACAGACAGCGGAGTCGTCGTGTGTAGCCAATTAAGTGGAGAGGTTTTGAATGCTGACTGTCCAATCCTTTTATTATGGACACTTGTGACTCATTGTGAAGTAGCTAACACATGGAAATCGTCATCAGAGATCATCAGCAATAGAGCTCATGCGCAATTCCGTTGAGCAACAATGTGGGATACCGTTCACGTTCACTGCACTGTGATGCAGATGATGACCAACCCTCAGTTGCTAAATCCGGATGAAACTGTTCTGAGCGAGTGTTGCCATTCCACATGTAGGAGTGTTTGCGTATGTACTCGAGACTGCTTGTTTCGGCACAGCAGCAATTAAACAAGCTCCGCACCTTACAATTACGATGCTTGAGTGTGGATAATGAAGGCGCTAATTATCATAGCTTTGTCGTCACTCGACGGCATTCTGCGCATAACATTTGCATGGACAGGACGCGCAGCTAAGCCCGGTGACGACAGCTCGCTCATATTTGTTTGTTGACACGAGCGCACAATGGCAGACGCTCACAACCTAATCGCACGGGCACTACCACAGGAAATAAGATGGGCAATCACTGGCTGAGAAACGAAACGGAACCTTGGTCATGACCAGTCGGTCAGTTCCTCAGACAGGAAGGAACCTTGAACAAAACCAGTTTGCCACATCTTCACGCAGGAAGAAACAACAAACAGAACCAGTTTGTCAGTTCCTCAGAGAGGAAAAAACCTTGTTCAAGTCTCCCTGATTTTCAGATGGGAGGAGAAACCTTGAGTAGAACCAGCATCTCACTTTGTCGGATCAGAAGTAATGTGAATTAGAGCCAATTGGTCAGTTACTCAGATGGGAAGTAACCTTAAACAGAACAAGTCCATGTAGCCAGCCAATGCCTCAGGTGCGAGTTCCTCAAAAGACCAATAACCTTTACGAGAATCTACCAGTCAGTCCCCAAGACAGGAACACACCAAGAATGGGCCCCGTCTGCCAGTTCCTCAGACAGGAAACAGGATGTTGAAGAGAGGGAGTCATTTAGTTTACTAGATGGGAAGTAACCTTGACCACTTTCCGCTCACTTGGTTCTTCAGACTGGCAGTAAACCTTGACCAGATCCAGTCTGTCAGATACTGTAAGTATCTTTGATCAGAACTAGTCCGTCAGTCAGTTCCTCAGACAGGAAGAAGCCTTAAAGGTTGGAGGGGGACACACTTCTCTGACGGCGTCTTCTTGCAGTGCTTCAATTGGTGACGTGGACTCGCGCACCATTTGAGCTAACATTGTATAGCGGCGGCACAAATTGTGTCAATTGTTGTCCACCCGGCATCCATCGCAGCCTGGTCATCCTAGAAGGCGGTTCCCACATTTTTATTATCGTGACTTCTTCCTTGCCCTCGTAAGGTTAGAGTCAGAGGATGCCGTTGGTATTTGTCAATTGTGGGTGTGTGAAGCCCTTTGAGACTCTTTTGCGATTAAGGCCGATAGAAATCAATTTGACTAGACTTGACCAGAAGCATCCAGTCAGTGCATGGAGAAGGAAGGTATTGAAACGTTTGGTCTCGGTGACTGTCAGTAACGGTGAGTCAGGGTCATGATGATAGTGACGACAGAAAGCGTGATGCTGTTGCCGACGGAAGCGGGGGCGATGGACACTCAAGATTGTTAGCAAACATTTCCCTCCATCACCAAAGTTGAACATGCCGGCTGACGTTAGAAGCTCGACATTCTTCCACCGCGTACCAAAGTTTTTTAAGGGAACGCAGGGGAACTTTTGATCATTCCAAGCGGAAGCCAAAACAATCCGATGGTAATTTCCCAATTGTAACCTACTAGGTTTCTGAAACATCCAACATGACGTCAGTTATCTAATTGATTAATTGCAGGTTGCAAACAAAAATGTAGCTCGACAACATTCACTTCTTGACGCACTATCTGCAGAAGAAGAAGGGATAATTGAGGCCTCACCTTAATGAGGGCGGGACAAGACTTGAGTTCCAATCTTTAATAGCCAAATCCATACAGTTGGAAGACTACATACTACGTGGAAGCAGAACCGACACCAACACAGTTGAGTCCAGCGACGCCGAGAGTATTGAAAATTTCATTTGATTGAGCGTGGTGAGTACTTTCTCCATCTTGTAAGAATAACAACGAGAAGAATAATAGTACTAGGTGCTTTTCAATCCAATCCAGGTCACTGTACATAACAAAAAAAAAAAAAACTAATCCCATAAAAAAGATCTAGAATTCAAAATTAAACGGCTCGTAGCAGATCAACAACCATCAGAACATCAGGCAGCAGCAGCAGCAACAAGAGAGCAGGAAGAGCAACCAGTGGGAATAGGTCTGTTTGAAAAGAAGGGCTTTCAAGTGGCTTTGAGAATTTGGCTTTGGAAGGAGTCCATTTGCGTTATTTTTGGTGAGGGGGGGAGTTCCAAAGCTGAGGTGCAGAGCGGCTGAATGAAAGGTAGAGCTTGAACACTAACAACTTGTATTGGAATTCCTTCAACAACATTTTTCTCTCTTTTTTCTTCTTCTTCATGTGATGTATAAAGAGATAAACCAATTGGGAGTTATATTCCACACCTCTCTATTTTCACCCATGCTGGAATATCAACTGAATGAAAATAAAGTATGGCGGTTGGTAAAACATACTACATTTGTGTCGGCAACTTAAGAGCCATTTGAAACAGAAACCACACAAGCCACACACCGCTTGGACATCTGAAATGAGGCTCGATTTGGCACTCCTTTTTTCTTTTGAAGTCTGCTGCAGTTGGCCCGATTGAAGCGCTACGTGAGCGTATCCGCCCCATTATGCATGTGGCAATGGTATTTGCCAATGAATCAGCAAATAATTAGTAAGATTGAGTTAGAATGACACAATCAAAGGTAATGGTTACGTATGAATCCAATGAGTTGTGGCTTGATGATACATCTCCAAGGAAAACCTTAACGAGGCATCTTAACAAACAGCTTGACTTTGCCACGTCCAGTACGGCCGCGGCGTCGACGTCCTCACGACGGCGTCTATGTGTACACACTGTAGACGTCGTCTATGATAATACTTTCCAGTGGTGGTCGCAAAGGGCGACATTCATTGGATGGATGGCAGTGCTATGTGATATCTATCCAAATATATCAAGCAAAGGACATGCTATCTATATATGCTATGCATTGATAATAATTGGAATGCATTTCAAGCCTGGGCCCCTTTAAGCCTGGGCTCCGGCGAAGAGTCTGCCTCTCTGTCTGCACTTTCTTAATCCTCCCTGCCAATAGTTGTCCAGCTTTGCCCCCTTGATCATACTATTATCATGAAGGCAGTTCCATGGATTGAAGCAATCGGGCAAGTCGCTCAGGCCGATGGTAGGCCCATCGCGACAAAACGCTGCATTAAGTTATCTGTGGTCGTACTCAGCATGCCTTGAAGCTTGCTTCAGGCACGTGGACAGAATTTTATTAGTCATTTTCTCAACACCTGACCTGATCGCGAGAAATGTCTTCCCCAGGTGTCGTTTCCGAATGTCCCGGAAGGCAGTACTCCTTTGCACATGGTGGTTAGGTGTTTCGTCTTCTATATCACATTTTGGGCATGTTGAGGACATAGCCCGGCCTATAGTATTTTTGTCTTTCTGGAGACTGCAATGTCCTGTTGGACTTAATTTGATTCCTACTCAAACTCAGATCTAATCCAAGGCCATTCAACGTTTTCCTTTGTTTTATCACGAGCAGTACATTTTTCCCATGCCAGCTGCCAGCGTTTTATGCTGCAGTCCTGCAAAGCATAGACACAGCTAGCATACAGGACTGAAATAAAAGGTTCTGGGCCCTCAATGAGGAGCTCAGATCCCTGTTGTGCAAGTTGATCAGCATCCTCATTGCCCTGGACTCCCAGATGACCGGGTATCCATACAATTGAGAAGATTGTTTCACTTAACCCAGGTTACTAAGGCTTTCAATGCAATGCAAAACCGTGTCCGATGTGACCGTATTGCATTCCATTGCCTTAAGAGCTGCCGGACTATCAGAAAGGACGACTATTATTTGTTGCTGGACCCCCCTCCTCAAGCAGCATCTCTGGCGCCATTGATATGGCAAGGACTTCTGTCTGGAAGACGGTACTCAGTTGGCCCAAGAAGAGGAATTGCTGAACAGGAGATTGAGCGCTGGTTGAGGTACTTGTTATGAATACCTGCTCCAACCCTTGTCCAGTTTTGAACCATCGGTGTAGCCTCCGGGGGAACATTTATGCCAAGGTTGCATTCATATTCAATTGCGCCTTGTTAATCTTGTATTTGACACCGAAAGTATCTTTCGAATGTCTTTGAATGTTTTTTCCCCCCTAAGGTCACCGGGCATTCCCAGCAATGGCAACTCACATCTGTCACCATTGCACACATCCACATGACTCCTGGTTTTTCCAGGTGTCCCCACGGTTTTGTTTGTCCAGAGTCCCGCCTGATCAATTCAGTAGGACGGACGAACAGCCTCCACCCTGACAAACTCTCCTATCGGTATGATTTTCAACAACAATGCCATTGCACCCCCGTAGGTGTGCTTGGAGAAGCTGAGGATATCATTACACATGGTCACCGCTCCACCTTTTGGAGTTTTTCCCCCCACAGATACAGTTTTCCCATACTGCTGATCAAGGATACACATGCATATGTCAAGAGAGGACACACCACGGCTGTGTATACCCATTTCATCCCCACGCTTTGCCAACAATTTGTCTGCATTGCATTAGCGCCGCAGACGCCTTGGAGGAAATCCGTGTGATATGACTTTTCTACGTCAACTTGCTATCAAGTATAATGCCGATAGGCTTGGCTTCAGTGGAAAGTTCAAGTTATTGTCGTCCGTTCATCCACAGGGGGCACAAATTGAGCTCCCACTTGGTAGTGAACAAGACGACTTGAGTTTTGTCGCTGCTGAAATCAACATAAACGTTTGTTGCCATTTGTGCCCTGCATCTTACCCAGAGTGCGTTTGCAAGGGCTACTAGCGTCACCAGGTTGTCGGCATAGGCTTGTGCATATATATTTTCATAACACAAATCCATAGGAAGGGCGACAGAATTCCACTTTGCCAATATACTGTACTTTACCAATTTTCCTTTTCACAGTTTTTCCACAAAGCTCACTAAATATTCAATCCAACGGACTAGCATTGGAGGCATCTGTAGCTCTTGTCGAGATACAGTCAATACGGTTGAAAGTCATGCTGTCAAAAGCTCCCCCAATATCTAGAAAGACACCAAGGGCTAGCGTTTTTTGGGCCATATTTCTCTCAACCCACAAGACAAACTCATGCAGTGCGGTTTCCATTGACACACCTGCCTTAAATAAATGCTGAATGTATTTTCCCGCCATCTTGTTTCAAGTTACTTAATGCCCTCCTCTGTTAGATACGTTTCTTGTACAATAGAGCAGGTTTTGATAAGAGGGAATATTTTGGGGAATATACTGAAAGTCACTCTGAAATGTTTTTGTTTTTTGTCATTTTTACAGGACGTAATCAAATTTAGCTTGGGACATCAGAGAGCATCACAATGATCATCAAAACGTTCATCTTCCTATTTCTACTTTTCGGTAAGCAATCCGTATGACAGGGGACATTCCAGTCCTCGAGGTCCAAAGTCCTGCAGGTCTTAATGGTTTTCCTCCTCCAACACAGCTGATTCCAATGAACAGGATCATTATCAGGCTTATGCAGAGCTTTCTGATGAGCTGATCATATGAATCAGGTGTGTTGGAGGAGGAAAACCACTAAGACCCGCAGGGCTCCAGCCCTCGAAGACAGAGTTTGCCCACCCCTGCTGTATAAAATACAATAAGCTTGGAGTCATCGTAAGAAATATCTGACAAAACACGTCAATGGAAACAGGAACCGACAGTTATCCAAATGAGAAACATCTTCGACACAGCACAGCCAGACAACTCCTTCAGGTAACTAATGATGAAAATGACACGCCCGCGACCCCAGCAACCGACAACCCAGCAGTATCAAGCGACGCCCCAGCAACCGATGCCCCAGCAGTATCAAGCGAAGCCCCAGCAACCGATGCCCCAGCAGCATCAAGCGATGGCCCAGCAGCGTCAAGCGACGCCCCTGCAGCATCAACCGACGCCCCAGCAACTGTTGCCCCAGCAGCATCAAGCGACGCCCCAGCAACTGATGCCCCAGCAGCATCAAGCGACGCCCCAGCAGCATCAACCGATGCCCCAGCAACTGATGCCCCAGCAGCATCAAGCAACGCCCCAGCAGCATCAAGCGACGCCCCAGCAACTGATGCCCCAGCAGCATCAACGGACGCCTCAGCAACTGATGCCCCAGCAGCATCAAGCGACGCCCCAGCAACTGATGCCCCAGCAGCATCAAGCGACGCCCCAGTAACTGATGCCCCAGCAGCATCAACCGACGGCCCAGCAGCATCAACCGATGCCCCAGCAACTGATGCCCCAGCAGCATCAAGCGACGCCCCAGCAACTGATGCCCCAGCAACATCAACCGACGCCCCAGCAGCATCAAGCGACGCCCCAGCAGCATCAAGCGACGCCCCAGCAACTGATGCCCCAGCAGCATCAAGCGACGCCCCAGCAGCATCAAGCGACGCCCCAGCAACTGATGCCCCAGCAGCATCAAGCGACGCCCCAGCAACTGATGCCCCAGCAGCATCAAGCGACGCCCCAGCAACTGATGCCCCAGCAGCATCAACCGACGCTCCAGCAGCATCAACCGATGCCCCAGCAACTGATGCCCCAGCAGCATCAAGCAACGCCCCAGCAACTGATGCCCCAGCAGCATCAAGCGACGCCCCAGCAACTGATGCCCCAGCAGCATCAAGCGACGCCCCAGCAACTGATGCTCCAGCAGCATCAACAGATGCCCCAGCAGCATCAAGCGACGCCCCAGCAACTGATGCCCCAGCAGCATCAAGCGACGCCCCAGCAACTGATGCCCCAGCAGCATCAAGCGACGCCCCAGCAGCATCAAGCGACGCCCCAGCAACTGATGCCCCAGCAGCATCAAGCGACGCCCCAGCAACTGATGCCACAGCAGCATCAACCGACGCCCCAGCAGCATCAAGCGACGCCCCAGCAACTGATGCCCCAGCAGCATCAAGCGACGCCCCAGCAGCATCAAGCGACGCCCCAGCAGCATCAAGCGACGCCCCAGCAACTGATGCCCCAGCAGCATCAAGCGACGCCCCAGCAACCGATGCCCCAGCAGCATCAAGCGACGCCCCAGCAACTGATGCCCCAGCAGCATCAAGCGACGCCCCAGCAACTGATGCCCCAGCAGCATCAAGCGACGCCCCAGCAACTGATGCCCCAGCAGCATCAAGCGACGCCCCAGCAACTGATGCCCCAGCAGCATCAACCGATGCCCCAGCAACTGATGCCCCAGCAGCATCAAGCGACGCCCCAGCAACTGATGCCCCAGCAGCATCAAGCGACGCCCCAGCAACTGATGCCCCAGCAGCATCAAGCGACGCCCCAGCAACTGATGCCCCAGCAGCATCAACCGACGCTCCAGCAGCATCAACCGATGCCCCAGCAACTGATGCCCCAGCAGCATCAAGCAACGCCCCAGCAACTGATGCCCCAGCAGCATCAAGCGACGCCCCAGCAACTGATGCCCCAGCAGCATCAAGCGACGCCCCAGCAACTGATGCCCCAGCAGCATCAACCGACGCTCCAGCAGCATCAACCGATGCCCCAGCAACTGATGCCCCAGCAGCATCAAGCAACGCCCCAGCAACTGATGCCCCAGCAGCATCAAGCGACGCCCCAGCAACTGATGCCCCAGCAGCATCAAGCGACGCCCCAGCAACTGATGCCCCAGCAGCATCAACAGATGCCCCAGCAGCATCAAGCGACGCCCCAGCAACTGATGCCCCAGCAGCATCAAGCGACGCCCCAGCAGCATCAAGCGACGCCGCAGCAACCGATGCCCCAGCAGCATCAACGGACGCCTCAGCAACTGATGCCCCAGCAGCATCAACCGATGCCCCAGCAACTGATGCCCCAGCAGCATCAACCGACGCCCCAGCAACTGATGCCCCAGCAGCATCAAGCGACGCCCCAGCAACTGATGCCCCAGCAGCATCAAGCGACGCCCCAGCAACTGATGTCCCAGCAGCATCAAGCGACGCCCCAGCAACTGATGCCCCAGCAGCATCAAGCGACGCCCCAGCAACCGACGCCCCAGCAGCATCAAGCGACGCCGCAGCAACATCAAGCGACGCCCCAGCAGCATCAAGCGACGCCCCAGCAGCATCAAGCGACGCCCCAGCAGCATCAAGCGACGCCCCAGCAACTGATGCCCCAGCAGCATCAAGCGACGCCCCAGCAACTGATGCCCCAGCAGCATCAACCGATGCCCCAGCAACTGATGCCCCAGCAGCATCAACCGATGCCCCAGCAACTGATGCCCCAGCAGCATCAAGCGACGCCCCAGCAACTGATGCCCCAGCAGCATCAACCGACGCTCCAGCAGCATCAACCGATGCGCCAGCAACCGATGCCC
Source organism: Vanacampus margaritifer (assembly GCF_051991255.1). Classification (NCBI taxonomy): domain Eukaryota; kingdom Metazoa; phylum Chordata; class Actinopteri; order Syngnathiformes; family Syngnathidae; genus Vanacampus; species Vanacampus margaritifer. The sequence continues at coordinate 20,232,062 of NC_135448.1, forward strand.
CAGCAGCATCAAGCGACGCCCCAGCAACTGATGCCCCAGCAGCATCAACCGATGCCCCAGCAACTGATGCCCCAGCAGCATCAAGCGACGCCCCAGCAACTGATGCCCCAGCAGCATCAAGCGACGCCCCAGCAACTGATGCCCCAGCAGCATCAACCGACGCTCCAGCAGCATCAACCGATGCCCCAGCAACCGATGCCCCAGCAGCATCAAGCGACGCCCCAGCAACTGATGCCCCAGCAGCATCAACCAACGCCCCAGCAGCATCAAGCGACGCCCCAGCAACTGATGCCCCAGCAGCATCAACCGATGGCACAGCAGCATCAACCGACGCCCCAGCAACTGATGCCTCAGCAGCATCAACCGACGCCCCAGCAGCATCAACCGACGCCCCAGCAACTGATGCCCCAGCAGCATCAACCGACGGCCCAGTAGCATCAACCGATGCCCCAGCAACTGATGCCTCAGCAGCATCAACCGACGCCCCAGCAACTGATGACCCAGCAGCATCAACGGACGCCCCAGCAGCATCAACCGACGCCCCAGCAGCATCAACCGACACCCCAGCAACTGATGCCCCAGCAGCATCAACCGACGCCCCAGCAACTGACGCCCCAGCAGCATCAACCGACGCCCCAGCAACTGATGCCTCAGCAGCATCAACCGACGCCCCAGCAACTGATGCCTCAGCAGCATCAACTGACGCCCCAGCAGCATTAACCGACGCCCCAGCAACTGACGCCCCAGCAGCATCAACCGATGCCCCAGCAACTGATGCCCCAGCAGCATCAAGCGACGCCCCAGCAACTGATGCCCCAGCAGCATCAAGCGACGCCCCAGCAACTGATGCCCCAGCAGCATCAACCGACGCTCCAGCAGCATCAACCGATGCCCCAGCAACCGATGCCCCAGCAGCATCAAGCGACGCCCCAGCAACTGATGCCCCAGCAGCATCAACCAACGCCCCAGCAGCATCAAGCGACGCCCCAGCAACTGATGCCCCAGCAGCATCAACCGATGGCACAGCAGCATCAACCGACGCCCCAGCAACTGATGCCTCAGCAGCATCAACCGACGCCCCAGCAGCATCAACCGACGCCCCAGCAACTGATGCCCCAGCAGCATCAACCAATGCCCCAGCAGCATCAACCGACGGCCCAGTAGCATCAACCGACGCCCCAGCAACTGATGACCCAGCAGCATCAACGGACGCCCCAGCAGCATCAACGGACGCCCCAGCAGCATCAACCGACACCCCAGCAACTGATGCCCCAGCAGCATCAACCGACGCCCCAGCAACTGACGCCCCAGCAGCATCAACCGACGCCCCAGCAACTGATGCCTCAGCAGCATCAACCGACGCCCCAGCAGCATCAACCGACGCCCCAGCAACTGACGCCCCAGCAGCATCAACCGACGCCCCAGCAACTGACGCCCCAGCAGCATCAACCGACGCCCCAGCAACTGATGCCTCAGCAGCATCAACCGACGCCCCAGCAGCATCAACCGACGCCCCAGCAACTGATGCCCCAGCAGCATCAACCGACAGCACAGTCAATACTGATGACAGCACAAGCACCCCAGACGAAGTCACCGAAACAATTGCAGAAGTGGCAGTACGAAGATCAGCAGACACAGCCTTGGCAGCATCCACAACTGCCGCATCAGCATCAGCATCACTGGCAAGCTCAGCTGCGGCAGCCACAGCTGCAGTTTCAGGTGGGTCCTCACAAACAGAAGAAGCTGCAGAAGAGGCTTCATCTGCTGCAGTCGAGGCAGCCACTGCTGCGTTGGAGTTTGCACAAGGCACCATAGATGCAGAAGCAGCAGCAGCAGCAGCAGACAATGCAGCAAACGCATCTGAAATTGCTGCAACAAGAGCCCAAGAAGCGGCGGCGGGAGCGAGCGGGGACTTGGCCCCAATTGCAGTACAACTCTCCCAAGCAGCTCAAAATGCAGCAACCATAGCGAGGTCAGCCGCAACTACATCAGACTTAGCAGCGGAAGTTTTGGCTTCTGGAGTCACCGCACAAAATGCAGAATCAATCATCGAACAGTCAAGAAATGCAGCCCAAGAGGCTGAGATGGCAGCGCAAGAGCTCCAACTTTTACTCAATTCAGCAGACCTACCGGCAGATGTAGAGGCCAGCGTAAGACAAGCCATAGAGACGGCCGAAAGCTCAGCTGCGTTGGCAGAACAAACAGCAGCTCAGGCTCAAGATGCACTCGACACAGCAGAGCGAGCTAGGGCACCAACTGGAGGAGATGCGGAAGCTGAGTTAGCTGGTGAACTAGCTATCCAACAAATACAAAGTGCAGCACAAAGTGCAGGTGCAGCGGCAGCCGCTGCAGGAGGACCGACAATGGCGATCCAAAGATCAGTAGACACAGCCTTGGCAGCATCCGTAACTGGCGCATCAGCAGCAGCATCACTGGCCAGCTCAGCTGCTGCAGCAACAGCCGCAGCTTCAGGGGGGTCCTCACAAGCAGAAGAAGCTGCAGAAGAGGCTTCATCTGCTGCAGACGAGGCAGCCACTGCTGCGCTGGAGTTTGCACAAGGCACCATAGATGCAGAAGCAGCAGCAGCAGCAGCAGACAGAGCAGCAGACGCATCCCTAACTGCTGCAACAGGAGCCCAAGAAGCGGCGGCAGGAGCGAGCGGGGACTTGGCCCCAATTGCAGTACAACTCTCCCAAGCAGCTCAAAATGCAGCAACCATAGCGAGGTCAGCCGCAGATATATCAGACTTAGCAGCGGAAGTTATGGCTTCTGGAGTCACCGCACAAAATGCAGAATCTATTATAGAAGATGCAAGAAATGCAAACCAAGAGGCTGAGATGGCAGCGCAAGAGCTCCAACTTTTACTCAATTCAGCAGACCTACCGGCAGATGTAGAGGCCAGCGTAAGACAAGCCATAGAGACGGCCGAAAGCTCAGCTGCGTTGGCAGAACAAACAGCAGCTCAGGCTCAAGATGCACTCGACACGGCAGAGCGAGCTGCAGCACCAACTGCAGGAGATGCGGAAGCTGAGTTAGCTGGTGAACTAGCTATCCAACAAATACAAACTGCAGCACAAAGTGCAGGTGCAGCGGCAGCCGCTGCAGGAGGACCGACAATGGCGATCCAAAGATCAGTAGACACAGCCTTGGCAGCATCCGTAACTGGCGCATCAGCAGCAGCATCACTGGCCAGCTCAGCTGCTGCAGCAACAGCCGCAGCTTCAGGGGGGTCCTCACAAGCAGAAGAAGCTGCAGAAGAGGCTTCATCTGCTGCAGACGAGGCAGCCACTGCTGCGTTGGAGTTTGCACAAGGCACCATAGATGCAGAAGCAGCAGCAGCAGCAGCAGACAGAGCAGCAGACGCATCCCTAACTGCTGCAACAGGAGCCCAAGAAGCGGCGGCGGGAGCGAGCGGCGACTTGGCCCCTTTTGCACTACTACTCTCCCAAGCAGCACAAAATGCAGCAACCATAGCGAGGTCAGCCGCAGATACATCAGACTTAGCAGCGGAAGTTATGGCTTCTGGAGTCACCGCACAAAATGCAGAATCTATTATAGAAGATGCAAGAAATGCAAACCAAGAGGCTGAGATGGCAGCGCAAGAGCTCCAACTTTTACTCAATTCAGCAGACCTACCGGCAGATGTAGAGGCCAGCGTAATACAAGCCATAGAGGCGGCCGAAAGCTCAGCTGCGTTGGCAGAACAAACAGCAGCTCAGGCTCAAGATGCACTCGACACGGCAGAGCGAGCTGCAGCATCCACTGCAGGAGATGCGGAAGCTGAGTTAGCTGGCGAACTAGCTATCCAACAAATACAAACTGCAGCACAAAGTGCAGGTGCAGCGGCAGCCGCTGCACCAATACCAACAGCTGTCCAAGCTTCAAGGCAAGCCTCCCTGGCGGCAGCAGCGACGTCCCTCGCAGCCTCAGCGGCGGCAGTTACTGCGGCTGGTACTGGGACAGATCTAGAAGTTGCCATCAACACCGCCTTGGCAAGCGCAGAGGCAGCAAGTCTTGCAGCCATATCCGTTGCAAATGGAGACGCTGAGCCACAGGAGGCTACAGCTGCCGCAGAAAATGCAGCAGATGCGGCAGACGCCGTAGCTCAAGCAGCAGCAGAAGCATCGTTAGCAGGAAGGATTGATGCGGAAGCGGCACAGGTGTCGCTCGACGCGGCGGCGGCAGCCAGACAAGTGCTGGAGGAAGGACCAAATGGATTTTCCAACACTGTGGCGCAATTTGAGATGACATCCAGAAATGCTGTAGAACTATTTTCAAGTCAGCTTTCATCCATGCTGACACCTGAAATGTCTGCAGCAAATGAGCTAGCAAGAGAAGTTGCGTTGCTGGCAGAAGCTACAGCAATCGTAGCAGGAACCGCAGATAATTCTGAGGGTGCAAGAGCCTTAGCAAGATCTGCAAGCACAACTACACAAACAGCGATCGAAATGGTGCGAGACCTTCCAGAAAGAACGGCACTTAGCTTGGCGCAAGAGTCACTAGTGGTCAGCTTGACTGCCTCAGCCGCAGCAATAACCGCAACAACCTCGGCGGCGGCAGCCGCTGCCGGGTCAGAACAGTCAGCTGTCACAGCCGCGTTAACCGCCGCAATGGATGCGGCGAGCACCGCCACCTCACTGAGTAACAACGAAGGTACCTTGGAGTCGACAGTGAATGCCGGGCTTGCAGCGTCCGCCCAAGCCACTAACGCGGCCAACGCAGCCATGGCAGCATCGCAAAACGGATCGCCCCTGGACATGGCGTTGGCAAACCTGGCGATGGATGCAGCTGAAATAGCGCCGAGGGCAGCAGAAGCTGCGCAAAGTGTCGCCTCTGCCGTCACGACGACGCAAACCATATTAGATGCGCGCCAAGTGGCCACAGAAGTCGAGGACGACTGGAGACAGTTTGTTGCGAGGGTGCAAGTCTTGCTGGAAGATTCTTCGCAGGAAGGCCTCGGGGAGCTCGTGGACCAACTGGCGATCTTGAGTGTGGCGTCCACTGGGCAGGTGTGCACCGACTTGACCAGACGGGTGGCAGACTTGGCTGTGACGACAGTCATGGCGGACCAACCCCTCAACGCCGAGACGGAAAGGATGCAAGCTCTGGCGTCAGCGACGACCGCTTCCGCAAATGTCGCGGTGAGAACGGCAAATGCGGTGGTAGCCACGGCTACGCAAACAAGCGGCGCAAGCGTCCAGATGCTGTCACTCACCACCATGCTCTGCACCGCCGTGCTCGCACTGATATTGTGAAGCGTGCTTTAAATCAAGGACTTGTGAATTTAGTGAAGATAGTCACCTATTTATGCTTGTGATATAATAATGTATGTTTCATATGTGAACCTCATCATTTTTTCCGTGGCGCTGGTTTTGCAATTGTGTGTAAGATGAAAGAAAATGTGACTAGCAATAGAAATAAGAGATGGGTTGGACTCTCCTCCCCCATGTGAAGCCCGAGGGCCCGCTTCTCAAATGATTGTACGTTTTACAGCACAAAATTGGATGAGCGAGGTAGCTGCTCCGTTACACGTCTGCATTTTGGGAAGCGTTGTTGCCGTGTGCTTCCCTTCTTGACCCAACACAATAAAATAAATAAATAAATAAATAAAAACACTGGACTGATGGCTTCCTTTCTGTCTCTGCATCGACACCGTCACCACAGCCACACTGCCGGAGCTCCAGCCACACTTTTGGAATTTGACAGCTCTTTCTTGACAACGGACGAATGCCATGTATGACACCCGCTTCTGAAGTGGAACATTTAAATCCTCAAGTCACCTTTGATGGAAAATGTATATACGTTGCCTCATTTCAACACGTATAACCTGTATTCAATAATGAGTATTTGACTTCTTCAAAATGGTGTCGTCAGAAGCTACTTGAATGTTTGCTTTATCTTGTTGTTTGAAAAGGAGAATGCTGCGTGCAAGGGGACGTGTTCTGGTGGGGAGGGGCGGGTCATTTGCCCGCAGGTCAAATTCGTGTGTGAGTGCATTTGACACTAACATTTGTAATCTCGCACCACACGATTTGTTTATTCATTCAACAATTATTTATCCAGGTAAGGTAGACCAGGCTGAAGACAGCAGAGTAATAAAGAAAATAAAGTTCTTCAACACATTTTAATTGACGTCAAAATATGCATGTACATCCACATTCCAATTGTTTATCAAAACAATAAAGAAAAATAAAGCTATACAAGGACCAAAGAAATACATTCAGGAGCAGCTATGAAGGGCCCTCACAGTCCGGGCCACATTAGGGGTACTGGCACATTGGAATTGCAATTTTGAATAACCTTTACACGCTGATTTTTGGGGGGGTATTTCTTTGCCTGATGTGTGAGAGCTTTCACACATGTTAATCCAGCAAAAATTTTCATGGCAAACAGGGCATCGCCACAGCAACATTGAGGGGGCGGCGTAGTTGGGTGAAAGAGTTGTCGTCTCGCAACCCTGAGGTTGTGAGTTTGATCCCAGGCCATTGTGACCATGTGGAAGAATTCTTGGGCAAAATACTGCACCCCCAGTTCATAATAATAATAATAATGCATCAGATTTATATAGCGCTTTTCTGGACACTCAAAGACACTTTACAATGAATACATTATTCATGTACTCAAACATTTACATTTTCAGTGACCGTGGCGACGGTGGTTTCGTTTTCAGTGACTGTGGTGACGGTGGGTTTGCTCTCTGTTACCGTGGAGACGGGGCTTCGCTTTCGGTGACCGTGGTGACAGTGGGTTCGTTTTCCGGTGACCGTGGTTACAGTAGGTTTGTTTTCTGTTACCGTGGAGAAGGTGGCCTCGCTTTCGGTGACTGTGGTGACAGTGAGTTCACTCTCTGCGACTGTGGTGACAGTGGCTTTGTTTTCAGTGACTGCGGAGACGGTGGCTTCATTTTCAGTGACTGTGGTGATAGTGGGTTTGCTCTCTGTTACCGTGGAGACGGGGCTTCGCTTTCGGTGACCGTGGTGACAGTGGGTTCGTTTTCTGTTACCGTGGAGAAGGTGGCCTCGCTTTCGGTGACTGTGGTGACAGTGAGTTCACTCTCTGCGACTGTGGTGACAGTGGCTTCGTTTTCAGTGACTGTGGAGACGGTGGCTTCATTTTCGGTGACTGTGGTGACAGTAGGTTCGTTTTCTGTTACCGTGGAGACGGGGCTTCGTTTTCAGTGACTGTGGAGACGGTGGCTTCATTTTCGGTGACTGTGGTGACAGTAGGTTCGTTTTCTGTTACCGTGGAGACGGGGCTTCGTTTTCAGTGACTGTGGAGACGGTGGCTTCATTTTCGGTGACTTTGGTGACAGTAGGTTCGTTTTCTGTTACCGTGGAGACGGGGCTTCGTTTTCAGTGACTGTGGAGACGGTGGCTTCATTTTCGGTGACTGTGGTGACAGTAGGTTCGTTTTCTGTTACCGTGGAGACGGGGCTTTGTTTTCAGTGACTGTGGAGACGGTGGCTTCATTTTCGGTGACTGTGGTGACAGTAGGTTCATTTTCTGTTACCGTGGAGACGGGGCTTCGTTTTCAGTGACTGTGGTGATAGTGGGTTTGCTCTCTGTTACCGTGGAGACGGTGGGTTCGCTTTCAGTGACCGTGGTGACGGTGGCTTCGTTTTCTGTTACCGTGGTGACAGTGGGTTTGTTTTCGGTGAACGTGGTTGCAGTGGGTTCGTTTTCTGTTACCGTGGAGACGGTGGCCTCACTTTTAGTGACTGTGGTGACGGTGGGTTTGCTCTCAGTTACCGTGGAGAAAATTAAATTAAAAATACAAATAAATTAAAAAAATTAAAACTGCAAAGTGTTTATCCTTAACTCACCTCAACAATGTTTCTATTAATAGTGAGCTATTCCCAGAAAAATGCTTTGGTGAAATCGATCTTTAAATCCAGGAATACAGAAAAGATAAGGAACTACATTTAGTCTTTTTTAATACGTCTAACCCTAACCCTTGCAGTCATGCCAAAAGTATCAAGAACACGTTTTTGATCATTTCCTTTATCAGACAAATCACTACACACATACTGAAGATCCTCATCAGTTTGGTTTTAGACATTAGCTCTCAACTATCAGCTTATTATTGGAAAATAGTAAACAGTCTAACAGTAACCCCACCAAATGTAGTCAGTGGATTCATTGTTCCTGGATTTAAAGAAGGCCTTTGACACTGTGAACCTTTTTTTTCTCAGTTATTCTTGTTTAATTTTCCCGAAAGGTCTCTTTCATGGTTCCACATATTTTTAAAAGGTTGTCAACAACATATATTTTTTTCCCCTCCCAAATTGAATCTCTCTCTCTCTCTCTCTCTCTCTCTATATATATATACATACACATATATACACGTTTACTCATACAAATCAGTGTACGCATTTGCAGATTTATGTAACGTATTTGTGACTTCAGTCACATTTGTGGTTTCTTGTTACAAATTTTGATACAAATTGTTTTTAGATATTTGTTTTCATATTTAACCCTAACCCTAAAATACACATTTGTAAATAGTTTTGGTACAATAATGGCCTCATAACTAGGCCTGCAACACATCAATGCATCCATTGCCAGTCAACACCAGAAGATGGAAAATGTTCTATTATTTTTGGGACACATTTAGTGCGACATTAGTCACTTACAGTATAAGTTTACTGATAACCCAAACCACCTTAACAGATATAATAGAGAATGATTTAATTAAGAATTATTGACTTGGCTTCACAAGACGAGGAAGTGGCAGTAAAATAAGACAACAAGGGTTGGGTCAAACGGAAAGTCACACACTGCATCAACAATCACGACACAGCTTGTAGGCAACATAAGAGGTTGGAGGTGGACCAACACAAAGTCCATTCGAGCGCCACTCAGGGTACTTACAGGGGACTTGATCAAGCAGGCGAGTACTTTCTCCATCTGGAAGTATTTTCATTGAAAGAAGATCCAAATTGGACGTATTTAGTGGTGCACATGGAATCACTTGAAGGGACTTGAGGGCATTTGTGGCACCTTGAGCTACACCTGCTGCGTTGGAATTGTAGCAGGTTGTGAATACGTCGTCCCTGTCCCAAGACTACACACTGTAGATACACGACTACCTGCGCCACAAATGCATGGTATGCCAATATTCCCTGTTACTATCATCAGCGAATGGAGCGCGCTTGGCTAAAAGGTGGCCCCTTGCTTGGCTTTGACTCAGTTCACTAAGTCCGGGGCCCTCTCAACCCTAACCATGCGGCTCCTGATAATAGCCAGTGATGTCAATGACATACAAGCTCAATTGACAAGATTCAAGCCAAGCCAGTCACAAATTCAAGTTCAAATGTATTTGTGTCCTCGTAGGGCAATCATTGTTGCAGCAAGCAGTGAACATTCAAGACAGACAAACAACACGACCGAAGCGACGCCCATACATGACGGGGAAAGTGCGATCAGTGCATGCAGCAATGTCTGTATAAATAGCATACTCATAACAAATCAAGCAATTCAATCAAAATCCATCAAAACTCAATCCATCAGGTACTCCTCTCCCGACCGGAGTTCAAGAGAGAAATGGCTGTTGCATATAAAAGGTATGAATCTGAAAAGTATAGAGACATTGCTTTATTAGAATATTTTATCAATGATTTTTTTGTTACTTACAGTTATATGTATATTTATGCTGGATTGCAGGACAGCCTCCAGGCCCTGCCACCCGTCCCCATCATTATTACTATCATAGTGTAGCCATCCTCGCAACTAGCTGCATGTATAGAAGCATACGAGTATTGAGCACATTGTCCATATGAACACAAATAGCATCAAACAATACAGTCAATTTGAGTGTCCTAATCCGTGCATTAGAAGAAGCAAGATCTTGTCAACTGTTGTCAGAAGGGGAAACTCTTCCGACGCCGGCCCACCTCTAGCATTTCCAATACTGCTTGACTGTGCAGTGTGACAGCAGCTTTTTAAAGTACCACAATACGTTCATACAAACACATATTGGATTGTAAACACGACAAACTAATGGCAGAGGGTCAAGAAAATAGAAGGCATCCATGGCGACTGCAATCACAGCGCTGATCAAGATGATTCCAGAATCAATCCAAATAAAAGTACACTAATTAGTTGGATTATTATTTCTTTGAAAAGATCGAATTCCCGGATTTTGAATTTTTTTTTCCAACCATCACAGAATAGCCCAGTATTAATAGATGGGTGAGTTGCAGGCTGTAACCAAATACTAGGATTAAAAACTTTCTTGTCCTGCTTTTGCTGCAGGCTTTAGTTTAGCTACTCGACATTGGGAAAACCAGGAAGCAGCTCGTTACAGCAGCCGAGGTGAGATCTACACTGACAACTTCATGTCTACTTGCAGATGTAAAACAACGCATGCAAGTGAAATATTTGTACTTCAGTTTTGTCTCGTTCCTTCATTTAAGGACCAGGCCAGCAATACGGAAGATGGATTGAGACACATTTGGTATGACGCTAGTCGCTTTCCATAATTGTTTAATTAAACAGACCGCAAAAACAATGTCACTTGACAAGATTCCTCAATCAATCAACAACAAAGAACAGAGAAACAATAACTTCAAATGACAAAGCAGTAAAATAGCAAAGGCTCACGTCAACGAGGGTTGGGTAAAAGGGAAAATCCAAATCTGTATAAACAATCAGCACAGCTGGGAAGCAACATTAAGGTTCGCAGGAGCTCCGCTCAGGATACCAACAGAGGCTTGATTAAGCCTGGTGAGTACTTTCTCCATCTTCAAGTTAGACGTACATTATTTAGCAGCATCACATGAAAGGGGCTGATTTGGGCTCAAAGGTTTAAGCGGACTTTGAGATCGTTCTCCCATGCATTTGTAGAGTGTTGACATTTGAGACTTGAATTGAGAGCGTACAAAAACAAGTTAACCGTCTGCATCATCTGTTAAGTGCTTACGTTTACTGAATGCAGGAAAGGTTGTCACTGACGACAGTTCAACATTTCAAGACATTTATTGTTGTGTGTCAAGTAAGCAAACATTCTGCGACAATTGGACTTGCGTGCTTCCCTTTGCAAGTACGGAATAGATAATCATATGGTTAAAAAAAGAGATAGAACAAAAAGGGATTACGTTAGAATAAAAACAAGATCTATTTATTTTTGCAGCGTGGAGAGTGTCACTTCCCTTCGAGTGTATGAGGATTATGTCAGCTGCACAAGTGGACCGGTCCTGATGGGTTGCATACATTTACACATTTTGAGCGCAATGGGACGGTGGTAGAAACAGCTCACTGGGCTTCTTCTTTGGTGGTGGACTTAAAACAGATTAGGACAAATGGCTGCATCAATAACAAGTTGAAGAGGTAGACAGACAATGTCCAGATGTTCCTCATGAATGTACCTGAGCCAAGTGCAAGAAAACTTGATTCTTAATAAATATCATGATGATGATGATGATTATTATTGATCAAACATACAGTACACTCACAGAAGGTGCAATATCAATAATATAATTGTACTGATGACTGCAAGTAGGAAAATCACATGCCAGCCACATTTTGAAGGTCCTCTTCATGGAAACCATTCCTGGGGTCTATTTCACAAAGCAGCTTTAGTCAAGAAGCCCTGAAATGTGGAAAGCTTTGCCTTTTCCGTTTCAGAGAGGGAGGTAACTGAAACCAGAGGAAAATAAAAACAGCTCTCGGTCAGTTACCGTAGTAACGTATTCCATAAGCCAAACCTGGTCGCTTGCAGGTTTTCCACAATGAACCTCCAGGTTTTCCCTGTCCCCGCCTTTCAGCCGCATTCTGACATTTCATTTCCTCATTCATTAAGTCCGCTGCAGCGAGTTTTTGCGTAAATAAGTTTCACCTTTCAATGTTTTTCTTCTTTCTGTTTTCATATTATTTACAGTAAATAACCACATTTGCTTTGAAGAAACAGAGGACGGAAAAGCATCACAATGGCAATCAAGAATTTCATTTTTGTACTTCTACTTCTTGGTAAGTAATATGAAGTGAAGGTTACAATATGGAGCTTCATCTAAGGCATCTGACCAAACTTTTCCACAAATTAAGCAGCACACGAAGAGGGAAGTCAAGGTAGACGACTCCTCCAGACTGCTGAGGAACCATCCTTGTCAGGCACAGCCACTGAGAGCGAATCAACCGCCGCTGAACCCACCGCCGCCACTGAAAGTGAAACCACCGCTGCCACAGCCACCGAGAGCGAACCCGCTGCCGTCACCGATCCCACCGCTGCCACCGAAACCACCGCTGCCACAGCCACCGAGAGCGAACCCGCTGCCGTCACCGATCCCACCGCTGCCACCGAAACCACCGCTGCCACAGCCACCGAGAGCGAACCCGCTGCCGCCACCGAACCCACCGATGCCACTGACAGTGAACCGACCACCGCCACCGAAGCCACTGTAAGTGAACCGACCACCGCCACCGAACCCACTGTAAGTGAACCGACCACTGCCACCGAACCCACCGATGCCACTGTAAGTGAACCGACCACTGCCACCGAAGCCACTGTAAGTGAACCGACCACCGCCACCGAACCCACCGAAAGTGAACCGACCACCGCCACCGAACCCACCGAAAGTGAACCGACCACCGCCACCGAACTCACTGTAAGTGAACCGACCACCGCCACCGAACCCACTGTAAGTGAACCGACCACTGCCACCGAAGCCACTGTAAGTGAACCGACCACTGCCACCGAACCCACCGATGCCACTGTAAGTGAACCGACCACTGCCACCGAAGCCACTGTAAGTGAACCGACCACTGCCACCGAACCCACCGATGCCACTGTAAGTGAACCGACCACTGCCACCGAAGCCACTGTAAGTGAACCGACCACCGCCACCGAACCCACCGAAAGTGAACCGACCACCGCCACCGAACCCACCGAAAGTGAACCGACCACCGCCACCGAACCCACTGTAAGTGAACCGACCACTGCCACCGAACCCACCGATGCCACTGAAAGTGAACCGACCACCGCCACCGAACCCACCGATGCCACTGAAAGTGAACCGACTACCGCCACCGATGCCACTGAAAGTGAACTGACCACCGCCACCGAACCCACCGATGCCACTGAAAGTGAACCGACTACTGCCACCGATGCCACTGAAAGTGAACCGACCACCGCCACCGATGCCACTGAAAGTGAACCGACCACCGCCACCGATGCCACTGAAAGTGAACCGACCACCGCCACCGATGCCACTGAAAGTGAACCGACCACCGCCACCGAACCCACCGATGCCACTGAAAGTGAACCGACCACCGCCACCGATGCCACTGAAAGTGAACCGACCACCGCCACCGATGCCACTGAAAGTGAACCGACCACCGCCACCGAACCCACCGATGCCACTGAAAGTGAACCGACTACTGCCACCGATGCCACTGAAAGTGAACCGACCACCGCCACCGATGCCACTGAAAGTGAACCGACCACCGCCACCGAACCCACCGATGCCACTGAAAGTGAACCGACTACTGCCACCGATGCCACTGAAAGTGAACCGACCACCGCCACCGATGCCACTGAAAGTGAACCGACCACCGCCACCGAACCCACCGATGCCACTGAAAGTGAACCGACCACCGCCACCGATGCCACTGAAAGTGAACCGACCACCGCCACCGATGCCACTGAAAGTGAACCGACCACCGCCACCGATGCCACTGAAAGTGAACCGACCACCGCCACCGATGCCACTGAAAGTGAACCGACCACCGCCACCGATGCCACTGAAAGTGAACCGACCACCGCCACCGATGCCACTGAAAGTGAACCGACTACCGCCACCGATGCCACTGAAAGTGAACCGACCACCGCCACCGATGCCACTGAAAGTGAACCGACCACCGCCACCGAACCCACCGATGCCACTGAAAGTGAACCGACTACTGCCACCGATGCCACTGAAAGTGAACCGACCACCGCCACCGATGCCACTGAAAGTGAACCGACCACCGCCACCGAACCCACCGATGCCACTGAAAGTGAACCGACCACCGCCACCGAACCCACCGATGCCACTGAAAGTGAACCGACCACCGCCACCGAACCCACCGATGCCACTGAAATCGAACCCACCGCCGCCACAGTTACTGTTTGAAAACAAATGTTTATAAATGCTGAAATGGAAATCTATTGGAACTGTCTCTTGATGATTGTGCCCATTTTTGGGAGCTGAAAGAATTGGTTTGGACGCTCTTAAAGGATCAGGCATCGCCACATCACTGTTGTGAAAGACGACCTTTTGGCTTCTTCCCAAAATTTCTCCGCCCATTGCGGGTGTTGCACTCAATAATAACTGGTTTGGTTTGTTTAATTAGTGTAATTTGCAAATGGTACAATGAGGAAACGAAGCTGAGAGGGCTTGTAGAAAATTCCCCTCATATCATTAAGTCATATCAAATGTCAATTTCCTAGGTAGACTGAAAATGGGGGCAAAAAATAAACAGAAAGAAGATAGAAATAAACAGAAACCAGATTTAAGAACACAACAATCCAATAATGAACTCGAAATAAATATCTACTGTCAAGTATGTTGAATTTCAGAATCACACAAACCTTTTCTTTGAGAACACATTATCCGTCTATTGCAGGTGTCTCAGCACGCTTCTCAACTCCACCAGAGGGCGACCTTTAGAACATATCAACTCTTTTGTCTTCCTATTCTTGTTTTTCTTTTTTACTTGTACTGTGTTTTCTTCATGTGTATATGTTCAATAAAAAACATAAACCAATATATATATATATATATATATATATATATATATATATATATATATATATATATATATATATATGTGTGACAGGCGACTGTAATGACAGCCATAACATAAATGGCAGATGGATTTAGGTTGAAACTACGGCAGTCCTTCTCAGATAGTGGGGCCAGCCTCTTTGAGGTTTGGGCTGGCAGTGACACTCTATGTTTTTAATACCAGGCAAGCGTCACATTTTTTCAAGGCGTCACACATTTGTCGATTTTGAGATTTCTCCTAAAATAGCCTCCTTGAGGTCTCTATTTTCATTTCCCAGCAGCACAAAGGTGTGTGTGTGTGTGTGTGTGTGTGCGTGTGCTGGGCAAGGTGGAGGAGACACAGCTAAAGAAGGAGCCAGATGCACACAATCACAATCACAATCAGCAGTCTACAAAAGCCAGCCCTGGACTTCCCTTCAGCGCCAGATCAACTCTTACTGTCACACAGTCAGTTGCATCCAGCTCGTTACCTGCCTTTGCCTAGAACTTTGTTCTGATCAGCATTCTCTGGCCAGATTTCCTGAACCTGCCTGCCGAAGCCAACTCGCCTGTGGATCGCCTGCTCTCTGTCTGGACTCGACCCCCCTTTGTCCTGCTCCCGTCTGCACTCGGGTTCTCTTCCAGCGCCTTTGAACCCTAACAGTACACATGTTCACTTCACGCTCTTTTAAGTGGGATGAAATGAACATAAAAAATGAAACTTGAAGATGACAAATGGTCGCGATGATCTTCCAAAAGCGAGTCGCCCCAACATCATATCAGCTCAAATGAACTGAGGATTTGTGAGAACCATTCCAACACAATGCACGTGTCATTTTATTTTTGCTGGGACTGCAAGTGGAAGGACCCGTTTTTTAAGTCTGTGAGGTCATAACACACCCCAGCAACATTAAGCCTGCAATGAAACCTGATCTGATTTTTTTTTTTTTTTTTTGAAAGAGTATTTGAGTTGAAGGTGTGAAACCTAAAAAAACGATCCCGTTTATTATTGGTTGTGTTTAATATTTTTATTTAACAAAAAAAAATACTGTATACAATAGAATTTTGTGTTTGTGTTGTATTTTTAAGTGGTTTATTGACCTAAAGATTTATTTAGTTGCATTCATCATTCTGAGTGGGATAAAACAGGTCATTTAATTATAATTGTCCTGTTAAGTGGAGGCACCGTCAATTCTTATTTACTTGAAAAGGTCTACAAATATTACTTTATTATATTACCTGTTTGTTTACCAAGTTGATTTATAGAATACTAGCACCCCATTAACGAGAGTGTTAATGCCGCCTAGCTACAGGAGACGGCTGTCACATACTGAAGGTAGATTGTGCAGCAAATGAAAGCTGCAGACACCAGGGGGCGGACAAAACTTGACATTTAGTGCTGAATTATTTCTTCTGGCCTCGTCTAAAGCATGATGACGCACAATGGATGAGGGTGTGTCGTACTTGCGTGTTTGTGACCAGCAAAGACATGTGATTAAGCTTTCATCTTTGTCCCACCCCAGCTCAGTCAGACATTTGAACATTTCATCAAATATAGACTGTGCCTTTGTCGAAGTCTGATTTAGTAAAGTAGCAACAGACAATAATGTGTCATATTTTCTTTGTAGTCACTCCCAGTCATATTTGTAGTTGAGGCATAAAGTTAAAGTTAACAGTTAAAAACATATTTCATCTCCAACTCTTGGCATTAAACAGCTTTAAAAGTTGACTTTTCATATGTTTGGGCAGATTCTAGAGCAGGTCGGAGTGAAACAAAATTGTGCGTCAGCGCACCATGCGCAAAGGCAGGGTTACTTACTTGAGTCCCCAGGAATTGCCGAGTTCAACCCTGAGTTCCATTCCTGAGTTCCAACCCTGAGTTCATTCCTGAGTTCCAACCCTGAGTTCCATTCCTGAGTTCCAACCCTGAGTTCATTCCTGAGTTCCAACCCTGAGTTCATTCCCGAGTTCAACCCTGAGTTCCATTCCTGAGTTCCAACCCTGAGTTCAACCCCGAGTTCATTCCTGAGTTCAACCCTGAGAAGGCTGTGGATCTATGGCTGGCATCAGGGCACACAAGGATGAGGCTTCAGCATAGGGAGCGGGTCAAGAAGATAATCAAAAGTGCTAGTGTAAGAGAAGCAGAAGAGGATGAGATCAGAGAAATGTTTCAGTCTGGAGGGGAACAAGAAGAGGGAGAGGAAAAGGAAAAGAGCGAAAAAGAAGCCAATGATGAAGTACAGATGAAGAAGGCCTCTTGGAGAGTGCTGGGCCAGATGATGATGACTTTGCTGGCCTTAAGAAAGCAGACCAGCGCTGCTTCACATTTTTCAACATTGAAGATGAAGATGATGATGATGATGATGATGATGACGATGGGCACAGTCAGTGAATGGCCCAGTGCTGTTTTGGACAAGTCTTGTCTAGTCATAAAGTTTGTGTACCCAGTCCAATGCCAGTGAATGAACCTTTGAATTATGAATATTCGTTTTTTGTTTTTGTTTTCTACACGTATTGTTAAAAAGAAAAAGATGTCGAAACATGTCTCGTTTTTCAATTCTGTACCACCTGGGAAAATTAAAGGACTACATTTTATACCAACATTTTGGGCTACCTGGAAAATTGTCGGGCGACCTCGATTCCTCATGTTTCACTGCTTTATGTGCCTTAAATGTTTGTATCCACTTTTTTGCTTTAGCGTTTTGTTCTGATGAAAGCGTTTATGGGAACGGGTGTTGCAAATGACCATTCGCTACACACACCTTGATACTTGCTTGGGATAGCTCGACTGACTTGTCCGTTTTTTGTATCCGTCCCTAAATAAGTTATTTCATTACAGCGTTGAGGAAATCAAAGATGAGAGCAGCTGAGTTGCTGAAGTAACCAAGATTTGGTAGCTCTTCCAAAAGAAGCCAAGTTTGTGCTACATTTCAGATGTTCAGGGAGAGAATTTCAATTCACAAAAATGACAAAACAAAAAAGACAGTTTGCGTTTGATGCTGCTCTATTGGTTCCGCTCCACCTCTGTCTTCATGTAGGCTCTATACAGAACGATAGAGGAAGCAAGTCCATCGAAACATTTCAATGCCAACGTCACACTGTGAAAATTCAGCAAATGGGAATTATGAGTTCATCAGCAATGACGGCACAACTTTCACGGATGCATCGATACCTGTGCCGTTGGCATACATGTGAAGACCAATGCCAGGACAGACATTGGGCAAGTCATTCATGCACAAGCTGAAAAGGGTAGGGCCTGAGACGCTTCCTTGTGGAGTTGTTTCCCTTTTGAAACAAAAACATACTTGGTGCCATGAATCCAGACTCTTTGTTGATGACCTTTTAAATGTGAACTGAACCACAAAGAAAGAAATTTTTTTTTAACAAAGACAATTTGGAAATGAAAATGTCATAGTGTGGTGCCTTCTTTAAATCCAGGAACAGGGTCCACTTTAAAAAAAAAAAAATCACTGTCCATCTTAATACTCAAGTTCCAGACTTGCTGGTGTCACATTTGAGTAAGGTGGTGGAAACAAAAGCAGGGAAGCAGAGAGGTGAGGCAGGTGTGCTTGTTAACATTATTTCATTTAAAGAAAAACAACACGCAAAAAAGGTAGTGCAATAATGACAACTAAACAATGTACAAAGTACAAAACCAAAACCAGGAATAAAAAATATACTCAAGGAAATGGCTTCAAATGAATTTAACATCACCCAGCAAAGGACCCCAACTGAGGGATCAAGGGTGGCGTTTGAAAAGAGAGCAATCTTATTGATGAGAAACTGTAAGAATCAATTGAACATTTGAGGTGAGGAGTCTGTGCAAGCAGGTTGAGGGGGTTTAAGTACATAATCAATAGTTTTGATTAGTACATGCGGATTATGACGGTTTGCCCGAATACGATTTGACAAATGTTTACTGTGCTCCGGTAACAACGCCAGCGGTCTTTTAAGATTTGATAAGAGACTTGAAACATGTCTTTTTTCCCACCAGATTTGCGACATTCCTGTTTAGCTGCAAGTGCTTTGCCATTGAACCAGGGCTCAGGTCTGACTTTTGACCGCACGGATTTGAATGGAGCCACGGAATCCGGTACATCGAGGCAGCAAGAGTGGAAACATGAGCCGAGTTCCTCTATCTTTGAAGAGGGAACACAAAGAGAGAGACTTGCTTGTGACTTACTCCCACCTCTGTTATTAGCAACGAACACCAAGATCCAGCCTCCCCACGCCCTCCCTTCCAAACGTGAAAATGAGATCCTAGTAAAGATAAAAGCTATTCCTGATGAATCCTCTGAAGGTGCCATCTGTTAAGAGTAAGGGAAGAAAGAGATTTGGAAGCATCTCACGTCAAAAGGACAAAATTGTGGACAGAAGATGCAGGAGAGATATTTTCCAAACCCTGGATGACAGTGAATTCAAAGCACACCTCCTCCCTAAGAGAAGAGTTTCTGTCCATTCTTTGCTCAGAGTTGTTGGAGAACGCTCTGGAATCAGTCCTATGCCAAGACTCCTTGCTTTGAATTTCCCCCTTATTAGGAGCTCTCTGAGAGGATTATCAGAATCTTTAGGAATATAGGCTCAGATCTTTTCGGAGGTCCAAAGTGGGCATAAGCCAGCAAGACATGGCGGCGTATTGATTTTGGCGATGGTCTGTGGTGCAAAAAAAGGTTGGCAACTGCCGATTCAAGACACGTTGGAAGCGCATTGACCTGACTTTTTTTCGTTCCTCTCTTACAGCGCTCCACCTGTTTGCTCCTTGGTTTGATGAAAATGTTTGCGCCTTCACGCACTCAATACTGACAGTTTGTCTCCCATCTCGTTCTGTCTTTTGAGCTGAGGTGGGTGATAAGTGTCTGACACTATCTTCAATATTTTTGACATCATTTTTCAGTGAAGAACCACACCCGCAACACATCAGCGCTCTCATTGCCAGTCAACAGCATCAGGTGTGAATTCCTCACTTGTAACTTGTTCTGTTTGGAACTCATTTAAGATGACGTTAGTCACTTAATTGGTCAATTATAAACAGTAAAAATGATGTGGCTCGACAAGATTTATGTCATGATTACGCACTAAGCATGAACAATTAAGTTTCTTCAAAAGAGGAAGGCGTGGCAGTAAGCAAGGCCTCGCCTCAACAAGGGCAGGACACAAGGTAAGGTCACACTCTTTATTAATGATCATGAGCTAGCTGGGAGGTATAACATAAAGCGTTGGAGCAGGACCAACACCAACGCACAGATCCATTCGAGCACCACTCAGGGTACTGGCAGCAGACTTGATTGAGCGGGGTGAGTACTTTTCTCCTTGAAGTCATGTCATTGAGAGGATATCCGAGTCAGACTTATTATTGTCGCAATTTGTAGAATCAGGAGTTGATCTGGACTCAAAGATCCAAACGGACTTTGGCTTGTTTGGCCAATGGGGTCGTTGAGTTTGGACACTGACGACTTACAGTCACAATGTACAAAAAAAGTTACTTGTCCAGTGTGGATCAGCTTGACATTGGCGACAGTTCGAGATTTCAAGACGTTGATTGCCATGAGCACAGCAAATGAACAGACTTTTTTTTTTTTTTAAATTCCATGAAATTCTTACTTGCATACTTCCCGTTTCAAGAACAGAAAATATTAACATAAAAGGTAGAAAATATTAATAATTGAAGACACTAAAAGGGGATATCAGAATCAAAACCAGAACAAAACAGTGCTGTATGTGTCCCTTCAGGTGTGCCAAGATTGTGGAACAGTCCTGATGGCTTGAAAGAGGAAACGGTCTAGGGTGGCAGGGATTGGCATTAATGTTTGGCTTGCCAATCACCTCAAAGCACTTGATTCCGACGGGCGTGAGCACCGTGGGACAGTAGTCGTTGAAACAAACTCACCGAGGTTTTCTTTGGGAGGGGCACGATGGGCGGGGACTTAAGGCAGATGGGGACAAGGACAGCTTGAGTATATGCGTAAATACCTCAGCCAATGAGGAGGTTGTCAGGGTGCCCCCTGGGAAGGGTTCTGGTCCATCCACCTTTTGTGGTTTGTTCCTGTGCAACTAGTCTGGCTATGTTGCTGTTCAAGCCAAGGACCTCGAAACAGACGTAGAACTGGTTCACCTCCTCTGGCTGTGTCCCATGGCTGATTGTGACTCCTCCTGGTAGTCAGTCCTGTGCTTTAGTCCTTTTCACATGCGCCGGGAGTCTGAGTTTGTCAAGCAATCCTTTCGTATTGGTCCGGCATGTTTGACGATTTTACGCTGGTCGTATCTTGCCTTTTTGTAGCCCGCAACATCCTCAGAAACAAATGCAGCAAAGTGGTCATATAGCTTAGACCTCACCTACCAGTCCATCATCTATTATTTGGATATACACTGCAGTACTTTCTGGCAATAATGTTCACAGTGCAAGTGCTTGTGTTCTAATCCTGACACAGAAGAGGCAAAGATTTGACAGTGAACAGTCAGTCTGACTCTCGGGTAGTCCGTTTTATTACCAAAAGTGTGGACGTTAGCATGAGAGCGTCTTTTGGCCCTATTGCCTTCAGCCTAGCACCGCTCGTTCCACATCCGTGTGTGTCTTGCATGGGTCATGTGAAGCTTTATGATTAAAGGAAATCACAACCCAACAGTTCAAGTTTGAACTCTGGGTGGACTTTACCAAAGCCCTGAAGTTCCTCACAAAAGGTAGAAGAATGTTTCATGGTTGTTAGGTATTACTAGTATATCACAATTTATTAAGCATACAGTTCACCCACGCAATGTGAGGTAACATAATGATAATACACTGACAGAAACAAGGCAGTGAAAAACAAACGCATTAGCCACGGTTTGAAGATCCTCATTCCTGCAGCCAAGCTGCTTTTGATAAAAGTGGAAACATTTGGGAAATTAACTGTATTACGCCTTTAAGTGTTATTCTTTTTCTCTTCATCATTTTACAGGAAATAACCACATTTGCTTTGGTACATCAAAGGACGGAAAAGTCACGATGAATATCAAAACTTTTGTTTATGTACTTCTGCTAGTTGGTAAGTAATCGGAACGGACTATTACAATATATATCTTCATGCCATCACTTCATATCTGACAAAACTGCTTAATTGAAACAGGAACTAATGTTGAGGGGCTTCAACAACATGGCGGTAGTAAGAGAGTGCTCCTCCAGGTCACAGAGTCAGAAAACGACCCACCCCCCGACATCACAATGGGCACTGACGGTACAACCCTCGACAGCACAACCACTATAGGCAACAGCAATGACGGTACAACCCTCGACAGCATAACCACTGTAGGCAACACCAGTACAGCAGATGAGGCAACCACTACTGTCAGCACAGTCCCCGAAACAATTGCAGAAGTGGCAGTCCAAAGATCAGTAGAGACAGCCTTGGCAGCATCCACAACTACCGCATCAACAGCGGCATCACTGGCCAGCTCAGCTGCTGCAGCAACAGCCGCAGCTTCAGGGGGGTCCTCACAAGCAGAAGAAGCTGCAGAAGAGGCTTCATCTGCTGCAGACGAGGCAGCCACTGCTGCGTTGGAGTTTGCACAAGGCACCATAGATGCAGAAGCAGCAGCAGCAGCAGCAGACAGAGCAGCAGACGCATCCCTAACTGCTGCAACAGGAGCCCAAGAAGCGGCGGCGGGAGCGAGCGGGGACTTGGCCCCAATTGCAGTACAACTCTCCCAAGCAGCTCAAAATGCAGCAACCATAGCGAGGTCAGCCGCAACTACATCAGACTTAGCAGCGGAAGTTTTGGCTTCTGGAGTCAGCGCACAAAATGCAGAATCAATCATCGAACAGTCAAGAAATGCAGCCCAAGAGGCTGAGATGGCAGCGCAAGAGCTCCAACTTTTACTCAATTCAGCAGACCTACCGGCAGATGTAGAGGCCAGCGTAAGACAAGCCATAGAGACGGCCGAAAGCTCAGCTGCGTTGGCAGAACAAACAGCAGCTCAGGCTCAAGATGCCCTCGACACAGCAGAGCGAGCTAGGGCACCAACTGGAGGAGATGCGGAAGCTGAGTTAGCTGGTGAACTAGCTATCCAACAAATACAAAGTGCAGCACAAAGTGCAGGTGCAGCGGCAGCCGCTGCAGGAGGACCGACAATGGCGATCCAAAGATCAGTAGACACAGCCTTGGCAGCATCCGTAACTGGCGCATCAGCAGCAGCATCACTGGCCAGCTCAGCTGCTGCAGCAACAGCCGCAGCTTCAGGGGGGTCCTCACAAGCAGAAGAAGCTGCAGAAGAGGCTTCATCTGCTGCAGACGAGGCAGCCACTGCTGCGTTGGAGTTTGCACAAGGCACCATAGATGCAGAAGCAGCAGCAGCAGCAGCAGACAGAGCAGCAGACGCATCCCTAACTGCTGCAACAGGAGCCCAAGAAGCGGCGGCAGGAGCGAGCGGGGACTTGGCCCCAATTGCAGTACAACTCTCCCAAGCAGCTCAAAATGCAGCAACCATAGCGAGGTCAGCCGCAGATATATCAGACTTAGCAGCGGAAGTTATGGCTTCTGGAGTCACCGCACAAAATGCAGAATCTATTATAGAAGATGCAAGAAATGCAAACCAAGAGGCTGAGATGGCAGCGCAAGAGCTCCAACTTTTACTCAATTCAGCAGACCTACCGGCAGATGTAGAGGCCAGCGTAAGACAAGCCATAGAGACGGCCGAAAGCTCAGCTGCGTTGGCAGAACAAACAGCAGCTCAGGCTCAAGATGCCCTCGACACGGCAGAGCGAGCTGCAGCACCAACTGCAGGAGATGCGGAAGCTGAGTTAGCTGGTGAACTAGCTATCCAACAAATACAAACTGCAGCACAAAGTGCAGGTGCAGCGGCAGCCGCTGCAGGAGGACCGACAATGGCGATCCAAAGATCAGTAGACACAGCCTTGGCAGCATCCGTAACTGGCGCATCAGCAGCAGCATCACTGGCCAGCTCAGCTGCTGCAGCAACAGCCGCAGCTTCAGGGGGGTCCTCACAAGCAGAAGAAGCTGCAGAAGAGGCTTCATCTGCTGCAGACGAGGCAGCCACTGCTGCGTTGGAGTTTGCACAAGGCACCATAGATGCAGAAGCAGCAGCAGCAGCAGCAGACAGAGCAGCAGACGCATCCCTAACTGCTGCAACAGGAGCCCAAGAAGCGGCGGCGGGAGCGAGCGGCGACTTGGCCCCTTTTGCACTACTACTCTCCCAAGCAGCACAAAATGCAGCAACCATAGCGAGGTCAGCCGCAGATACATCAGACTTAGCAGCGGAAGTTATGGCTTCTGGAGTCACCGCACAAAATGCAGAATCTATTATAGAAGATGCAAGAAATGCAAACCAAGAGGCTGAGATGGCAGCGCAAGAGCTCCAACTTTTACTCAATTCAGCAGACCTACCGGCAGATGTAGAGGCCAGCGTAATACAAGCCATAGAGGCGGCCGAAAGCTCAGCTGCGTTGGCAGAACAAACAGCAGCTCAGGCTCAAGATGCACTCGACACGGCAGAGCGAGCTGCAGCATCCACTGCAGGAGATGCGGAAGCTGAGTTAGCTGGCGAACTAGCTATCCAACAAATACAAACTGCAGCACAAAGTGCAGGTGCAGCGGCAGCCGCTGCACCAATACCAACAGCTGTCCAAGCTTCAAGGCAAGCCTCCCTGGCGGCAGCAGCGACGTCCCTCGCAGCCTCAGCGGCGGCAGTTACTGCGGCTGGTACTGGGACAGATCTAGAAGTTGCCATCAACACCGCCTTGGCAAGCGCAGAGGCAGCAAGTCTTGCAGCCATATCCGTTGCAAATGGAGACGCTGAGCCACAGGAGGCTACAGCTGCCGCAGAAAATGCAGCAGATGCGGCAGACGCCGTAGCTCAAGCAGCAGCAGAAGCAGCAACAGAAGACGGAAGCATTGATGAAGAAGCAGCACAGGTGTCGCTCAACGCTGCAGAAGTAGCCAGACGAGTGGTGGAGGAAGGACCAGAGGAATTTTTGGACACTGTGGGACTATTTGAGACGGTATCAAGGGATGCTAGAGAGCTATTTTCAAGTGAGCCATCATCCATGCTGACACCTGAAATGTTTGCAGCAATTCAGGCAGCAGAAGAGGTTGCATCGCTGGCAGAAGCTACAGCAATCGTAGCAGAATCTGCGGACGATTCCCGAGGCGCACAGAGTTTAGCAATTGTTGCAAGTACAACAACACGAACAGCGATCGAAATGGTACAAAACCTTATGGGTAGAACGGCTCTTAGCTTGGCGCAAGAGTCACTAGTGGTCAGCTTGACAGCCTCGGCCGCAGCAATAACAGCAACAACCTCGGCGGCCGCCGCCGCCGCCGGGCCAGAAGCAGAAGCAGCCGCAAGAGTCGCGTTAACCGCCGCAGAGGAAGCGGTGAGTGCCGCCACCTCACTGAGTAACAGTGAAGGTACCCTGGAGTCGACAGTGAATGCCGGGCTTGCAGCGTCCGCCCAAGCCACTAACGCGGCCAATGCAGCCATGGAAGCATCGCAAAACGGATCGCCCCTGGACATGGCATTTGCAGAGGTGGCGATGGAGGCAGCCGGAATTGCGTCCAGGGCAACGGCAGCTGCCCAGGATGTGGCTCCTGCCGGAGCAACGACGCAAACCATAATGGATGTCTTCCAAGTGGCCATCGGTGTCGACGACGACTGGAGACAGTTGATTGCGAGGGTGCAAGGCTTGCTGAACGGCACTGCGCAGGAAGACTTTGGGGAGATTTTCACTCTGCTGGGGATCCTGAACACGGCGTCCATAACACAGGCATCCGTCGAAGCCACCAGACAGGTGGCAGAGCTGGCTGTGATGACAACCATGGCGGGCGTCCCCCTCGACACCGAGACGGCCACAATGCAGTCTCTGGCGTCCATGTCAGCCAGGACCGCCGATTTTGCAGTGAGAGCGGCAGACACGTCATTGACCACGTTCGTGCAAACAAGCGGCGCCAGCATCCAGATGCTCTCCCTCACCGCCACCATCGCCACTGCCGTGCTTGCCGTGATATTGTGAAGCGTGCTTTAAATCTTGTATATTTGTACATTTACTATTCATCTGTGTATCATACGATATGTTTCATATGCACTCATCATTTTTAATGACGTGCTTCAACTTCAACAAATGTTTGTCAACTGGGCTTGTGAAGCGCTTCTGGGATTAAGGCTATATAAATGCATCAGACTTGACTCGGCTTCTTTTGTGACACACTGCAAAATGTGTTTTTGGAATTGGGTGTAAAATGAAAATCAGATTGAGTGCCAAATAAGGGACAAGTTGGACTCTCCTCACACATGATCGTGAAGCCAAGCTGAGCTTCTCATAAGACGAAATGATTGTGCGTGGCCGCCAATATTTCACAGGACATTCCTAATACAAGAAATGAACACAAAGGTTTGGAATGTCGGGATTTTTGGAATCGCCATACCCTTCTTCGTATCATGGCTAGACACAATAAAAAACAATAATAATGGACTGAATGCTTCTTTTCTGCCTCAACATACACACAACGGCTACGCTAGCAGCCACGCCAGCTCTCGTGATACAACAACCTACTAAGAATAGAATAAAAATGTCTTAACTACCATTGGAACACGTTCAACAAAATTTCTGAAATGCCGTTGCTTTTGCAAATTGCTTGTCTGTACTATGTTATGAAAATAATATATACATTAACATACAGGTAAAAAAAAAAAGAAAGAAATGCGCTTGAATCTGCAAAATAATAATATTGCCTGTACACGTCTGAATGGGTGAAGTGCAGACACATCTTATAAAACATTTGAACAAAATAGAATTTAGCACTGTTTGTCGCTGCCTTTTTACACCTTGTCTTTAATACAAATATATCAATAAAAATACACTTCAAAATGAAGCTATTGTTGGCTGAAAAACGATCTCATGTCCATGAATTACTCCATGAGGTGACTTTTTTTTCTGTGCAGATACACACATGCACGCACGCCACACACATTCCTAAGCGAGCCAATAGCAGCACGATAGAGACATTCATATTAACACTTCTCATTCCACTCAAAAATGACAGTGATGGCCATAAGCCTTCAGTCTGACCACCTGCAACCTTTCCTTTGGGGGAAACGTCATCTTAACTACCTACCTAGCAAGTAGCAGAAGAAAAGCAGACTCGCAATGAAAATAATGTGTTGGTATTGGCTGGTAGAGTCATAAAGCTTTCACATATTCTGGTGAACGTAAGGGACCTACAATTTCACTCGACTCGACAGTCACACGAGGGAGGGAGGGAGGGAGGGAGGGAGGGAGGGAGGGACTGGCGGAGGACGAACAGCATGCTCTGCTTGTACGCAACAGCGGAGGGGCTGAGGTGGAGCAAATCATTTGCCAAGCAGGTTAGCCCATCAATTTGGGTTAAGTAGCAGGTTTTAAAACGGCTACAGTACGTTGTCAAAAATTAGGCTCTTGTGAACATTTCATATACTGGTTCATAATAGCTCTTTGAGTAACTCATAGATGTGCCAAAAAAGGGCGCTTAAATGGTTTACTTGGTTTTACCACTGTCCACTCACCATATAAAAGGTGTTGGGGTAGTTTTGCTTTAAAATAAATACAATAATTCTCCTTACTTACTACTAGTCATTCTAAATGCACACAGTCACCAATTGTAACCATCAAATACAAATACAAATAAAAAGCTACCTTTACTCCCACTCCAGCAGTTTGACTGACCTTTCAGTGTGACGAGTGAGCATGCAAGCAGTTGTCGTTTTTGTTGATGCAGATGAACGTTGCACATTTCTACACAGTCCTTAAAATTGGGCAAAAATGTGGAAAAAAGAAGTCACATTAGAAAGAGCAGACATCTTTATGTTCTGTACATAGTCACATCCATAAATGTCACAAAGGAGCTGAGAACATAGCAAACTTCTTTTCACCTGGCCTGGTACAGGACTGTATTCCTCATCAGCGTCCCCGCTATCACGGAGGCAGCTCACGTCACTGTCTGCAGGAGGAGCCCTGGTGCGAGGTCCTTTCATTTTCACTTCGACAGCAAAATCATCAACACAAATGACGTTGATTACTCAATATAAATGATCCTAATTCATTCATTTGATAGAAACGGACACGCTGCAATCTGTTTGGACCTAAACCAGCTCTCCATCTCCAACCAAAAAGCCTGCAACAAATTGCATAGGGGGGAAAAAAAGGTTCAAGGTTTTCAACGTCCTTGTCGCAAAACAAAACAAAACAAAACAAAACAAAACAGCAATTCCGCTTCAAAACCAAATGTAATTCTCAAAAATTCATTTTCTTGGATGAATCTCATTCAAAATTTTAAAATGTACTTCCTTGCTCCTGTGGGGGAATGAGCGACATCTACTAGTCCTCATTTGTTTCATCTCACCTACTTCAAATGTTATCAAAATTAATTCCTTCTAATTGGGCAAGGGAAAAAAATCCTCCATTTGAATGCTTGTGATCATTTGACTAGAAATGTTATCATCAAATGGGCACCCTGTATGCAGAGCTGTCTGATGGTTCACAACGTTTAATGTCCTTGTGTGAACACACCATGAGAGCAACAATACAAAGAAACAGAAAATGCCATTAATAACTCAAATGGATATGTATGTTTTGTACCTTATTTAAACCATATACCATACACAAATGATCTTAAATTATTACGTTTTATAGCCTTGACACTCTCTTCTTTGAGTACAATTGACAGTGCATATTGAACTTTTTGACCTTAGCCTTTGTAAATATCATAAAAGAAAAATAAACCATAGCCAAATGTCAGGGAGCTACAACGTTGCTAATTATTGAACAAGGTACAATAGCATAATCTAGTGGAAGAAACCTGAAGCGTTTCACTACAGCAAATCACACAAATACCGTGGGAAAACAACGAAACATGACTCTAATACAAACCTCGTCCTCTTTTTCAAGTAGGTTCTGTTGTTCTGAAGAATCGTTCAAGCTTTTAGTTGCAAACTTCCCATTTCTCCGTTTTTACTGGGGTACGCATTTGGAAGATGGCGCTACTTCTGGCGGGAAGTGGGTTACTACGTCATTTCCTATCGATTTACAAGACTTTTCCTGCATCCTTCAAAATAAAAGCACAATTTGGACTACATGGAGGAATGACTTCCGCATTCGACGTATGAGTGCACCCAACTTTCCGGTGCGGGGAGACTTCAGCGAGCGCACTGTTAATGTGATGTGAAACTAACTCGAAGCCTAAGTCTTTAACCTACTGAAAAAGAACAGGAGTCGCTCCTTGCTTTAACACTGTGTCTATCAGAATTTTAAAACTACTCGTTAGATCACCCAGAGCCGTCATTTTAACAGCTTGAGCTCTGGTCATGATGTCATTGCTTCAAATGATTATTAGGCTTAAATACAAGCCGTTTGAGTAGCTACTACCGCTATTTTGTTTATTACATTTTTTAAATGTAAATGTAAATGATGTGTAGTAGCTCCTCTCCCGGAACTACTGGATTCATTGCTTTCAAAGATATCCTCTTGAGATGCACATCTCATTTTCGAGGGGGTCTTCCCATCACATGGACATATCAGTAAGATTTAAAAAATAAAAAATAAAAAAATCAAGTAAATGTTGGTCCACAACATAAACAACAACACAAGATTAGACAAATACACTTATAGCAAACACATTCACACCCAATCCCTCTCACTCAGCGCCCCCTAAACCGAGCCTTCCAGTTATCAAATATCGGCCACCATGCATGCGTACATATGATAATACATATTGTATACATGTACATAGTTTGGCAATAGCAAACACACGGTGAATACATTCTGAGAATAACAAATGAATTGGGAGCATGTCAAATGAGTCCAACAGAATATACGGTAGCAATCAAAAACCAGAACAGGAGCTTTGGCAATGAATAAACAGAGATGATTTTAAAGTATGGAAAGTGCTGCGTGATCGAAGAGAAAGATGTCGATTATTCCATTCAGTATATGTAAAAAATATGAGTTCATCAAATGAATGTTATATTCAGTAGGCTATTCTATTTCAGTGTCCTGACGACCAGCATTTCTCCCATACCAGGACGGTTCAACCCAACATGTCATATGCCACTTAGAATCACAAGTCAATTTACTTCTTTTTTTTTTTTTTTTACAAAAAATCAGTAACCCTATAACCCTATTTTTTTTAGAACACAGCTTGACTATGATCCCAAAGGAGAACACTTTATGTCCATACATTTTTATTTATACATCTATTCCTGCATACCAAATTCAAATTAATGCTATTAATTGCCGGAATGTAATGCTCTTAATTGCCTTCATCTAAAATTTTATTTGAATCGGGTAAGGAAAGTAAGCGAGAGAAACTCTCAGTTTTGCAGAGGAGCACACTCCTAAAAATGTCAAGTTCTCTCTGCATCCATCTGTTAACATACATGCATTTAGGTTGCTTCCAAAATGTTTGATTTCCATTACAGTATTGTCCTTAGCAGCAATAATAATAATAATAATAATAATAATAATAATAATAATAATAATAATACCAAAGCATTTAAGATCCTTTGTAATTGTAATCCCATGAACGGACTGTAGAGGGCAGTCATGCAACGTCAATAACTGCCATTGTGTCCAACACAAATGGACAGATAGCGAACCGTTTTCAAAGTAAATGAAGAGGCTGCAGTAAAGTTGCATTTTTACTGTTGTTTCTTCATGTATTTATTTAGAAAAGCGATGCTTTTCTCTGGCACAAGCGACATAGAAGTGGTGAGAACTGCAGCTGTAAACTAGTACGTGGCTTTGCGCACTGCCCGCTATCAACCGGAAGTGTCATGTGATCACCTGACGGAACACAGTTACACAAAAACGCCTGTAGAGGGAGACAAAACACCACAAACAAGGCAGCTCCAACAGGTCATGCCACTTCCCGTCTGCTTTTAATAAATACCGCTATCTGAAGAACCGCAAGACATCTTAACAGCAGAAATAGCTAACTTTGTTTGACGTCTTCCGCACTCTTCAGAAGAATGGTCTCGGAGACTGGCCTCAAGAAAGTCTTTGCTGACCCAGATCTTGTAACCTTCCGGATCTTTCCATCCCGATCAGGGAATGTTTTCTTGACTCGAGCCACAGGCCCCTCGTTCATTGCGCTCCACCTGGCTGTCTTTTAGCAGGACCCTTCTTTCTTGCCACTTGCTACGGCTTTGAAGTGCTGGCAGGTATTCGCGTCTCCATCTATTCCAAAAGGTGTTGGCCAGGTGTTGCACCTGTCTCCATTGCTGGCGATGGAGATCTTTGCGGTCGAAGGTTCCTAAATTCACACCTTCTGTGTCAGGAGTGAAGCAGGGGTCAGATGAGTCCAGGTCCGAAGAGATCGGTACGAGCGGCCTGGCATTAATGATCGCCACAACCTCTGCCGTTAAGGTTGACGGCACCTCACGTGGAGGATGAGCTGAACGAATGTTCACTCTGCGTACATGCTTGTGGGGTGCCAGTGTTGAGGCTGAGTAGAGACGCGTCCCCGCTTAAGCACGCTGGAAGCCATTGAGCCGAAGATGGCGGGCTGCGGGAGACTGTTTGTGTTGAGGAACCGGTTTATTATGAAAAGGAGCCTCGCGTCACTATTCTCTCGGGGTCGTGTGTGTAATGCTTAAGGCGGTGGTTCTCAACCCTGGTTCTGGAGTACCCCTATCCAGACTGGTTTTTCCCATGTCTCCCACAAGCAACACGCGTTTCAAACGATCAGCTAATGAGCTCTGCATAACGATCTTCAGCTGTGTTGGCTGGAAAGACATGGAAAAGAAGCCGGATAGGGGTTCGAGGAGCGGGCTTGCGAAAGCCCAAATGACGGCAACGGTCCTTGGGTTCTGGCTCTTCTGACCAGCTTCTCAAAAGACTTGATAAATACTGAAGCGAAGGTTCATTGTCAAAAAACATGTCAGGCACTGGCGGGAGACCTTTTTGGGACGGGGATGACGTCTGAGTCCTTCAGGCAAAGTAGACCAGAGGCCTGTTCTAGGTAGCGCTTGAATGTTTTGGTAAACCCCCCCGGTGAGTTGGTCCGGCTGAAAGTGGACTCCGCAGCAAGGAGCGCCTGAAACGACTCCAACAGTTTCTACTCAAAGCAGGCAAAGAAGCAACTCGGCTCCTTTTTGAAGCCCCCTGCAGGCCTCGCTGGAGTTTTTGTTGTGCAGGCCGTCCTCCATTTTGCTTTTATGATCCAACTTTTGACGGTCCTTTTAAGGTTCACCAATGCAACGCAGTAACGTTCCATGACACAAGCCCTGAAGCAGAGTGATGAAGCCTCTCGTCATCCAAGGAATTGCTTTGCTTGGCGTGCGGCCAGATGCCTTCGTCAGTGTCGGCGGCGCCCGTTCGGCACCCGTTCGGCGCCCGTTCGGCGCCCGTTCGGCGCCCGTTCGGCGCCCGTTCGGCGCCCATTCAGTGCTTCATAAGGGCAAAGACCAATTCGGTGGGCTCCTCTCCGTCGGTCCTGAGATTTAAAGACAGTCCGGTTGGGGTGGAGCACAGAACCGGCTCAGTAAAAGCGACTTGCTGCTTGTGAATGAGTAAGAGACCCTGAAAAGGTCAAAGCACACCTCGCCGTCATTAGGCGTGGAAGGCATCCAGCCTGGAACACGTCCAAAGTGATCACTAGGATCTGTCGTGCTTGATTTGCCTGGAAAGACCGGCTGACACTGGAAACACATTTTCCCACGCTTTCTTCTTGATGTACGTGGACTTGAGGACAACTTGATGGGCGTTGGACGAGCAAAATGTCACTTGGTGACTCATTTGCGCTTTATCCGGTCCTCTTCAATTGACGACAATTAACTGTGGGACAAAACAGAGATGAAAAAAAAAGGCTTAATTAGATGCCTCACCTTAACTGTCTCGCTTTTGCAAGGGTGGAACACTTTTTTAATTCACACTCCTTATGAGTTATCACAACATGAATGTGAGACAACACAAATACTGCAACAGGACTGACACGAAGGCACAAAGTCCAACGAAGCTGCAGGAAAAAGATCCCACAACGCACGGACTTGACGCGGCGCGATCGGTGAGTTCTTTGCATCGGCAACATCATGCTTATGTTGTGTGTGTGTGTTTGTGTGTGTGTGTGGGGGGGGGGGGGGGGGGGCAATGGGGTGGGCGGCGTTTTCGTCGCCATCACATCCATCCACACAATCTCTGGACACTTGCTTCATGATTGCTGGAGATGGACAACATTTAGCAGCGTTTCACTTGAAAAGATGAACACGGGACAAAAACTTTATTTTGCAGTTTTTCATGAACAAACACGCGCATTACAAACGTATAAAACGGACAGAATTGTCGGCTCCCAAACAGCACTATATAAATGTCTCTACATGATTGAAAGGGAAAAGCTTGTAAAAGTATTTGAAGGGACTGCAGGTCGTGCTTAAGTTTTTCTGGACTTGACATCAAAGAAAGGCGAGTGAAAAGACAGAAGGTCTCTCAAGCGCTGCCGGTGTAACGGCTTCAAATGCGATTGCCAGTGAAAAAGGGCGCGTCTGTGAGGAAGCCGAGCAGCATTTTCTTGCCAATTTGACCCTTTGCAGCCCGGGCCCGCTCGCGACCACAGTCCGGCGCAATCATCATCGTCTGACCACCTCCTTTGGAAACCTCCTGAGTCGTTGAGGGAGCTTTGGGTACGTTCTGCTGAATGAGCGCGACACGGCTGCGGTGGGGGGCGACTGTGGCCACGCCAAGCCCAAGCAGTGTTGAAGCCACCATGAGGCGTCACTACGTGTGAGAGTCCAGGGTCACACGGCGTCTCAAAGACGTCTTTCAAGTGTTTGAAATACGATAAACGCGGTGCACAAAGAACATCAAGTGGTCGTGAACGGTCCTGTTTAGTTTTTTTAGCGCGACGTTCAAGCGCAGCGTCCTCGCTGGCTTTCCTAAGGGTAGAGGAAATTGGACTCTATTTAGAGTCGGACCAAATAGAGTCCGTTTTCGAGTAGTATTTACACTTGGGAAGAGAGTCAAATAAAGAATTGGAGAAAGAAAAAAAAAAATACAATAAAATAAAAGTCACTCAAGGGTGGAGGAACGAACCGACGACCTGCAGCTTGGGAGACAGCCAATCTACTCCCTGAGCCACGCAGCTCCTGCTTTCTGTGAGTATCTCGCTCGTGTCAGCTGCAGCTGATTCCATGGAATCTTCCTCTCCAAGAGACAACATCGTTTTTGGTCTCTTGGAGAATAAAAAACAGTAGGCGGTAGGTAGTGTGGCAGTCTCCCAAACTGAAGGCCGGCAGTTCGTTCCTCACCCCTTGAGTGACTTTGATTTTTTTTAATTGTACTCTCTTCCTAGTGTAAATCTTAGCTTACTCTAAAACGGAGTCTATTTGGCCCCTCCCTAAATAGAGTCAAATTGCCTCCAAATAGAGCACCGGGTGGTATAATACATTATTCATTGGTAAGATTTCAATTGTTCCATATTCCAAAAAGAAATCAAGCAAGGGCTTTTATTGGAACTAAATTCATGCAAGTTAGCAAGGAAATTGTCAAGCTTGATCATTTGCCAACACTTTATAACTCTTGTCCTAAAAATAAGCTCAAGTAGTCTTTTGACAAATTCCATCAACTCTCATTTGGAGGTTTCAAATGGGAATGCGGGAGAAAACGACAACAAGTGCAAGTTGTCCACAAATCAATTGTGTTCATCCGTTGCAGGCTCCTTCGGTGGCGCTCCGAAGAAGGACAAAGCCCGTCCGTCTCTGGCGGACGCTTGGGAGGGACTGCCGACAGGATCCTCGCATTTCTCTTGGACTCGCACCGTCCCAGAGGCAAACCTTTGCAGCTCCAGCACCAAAACCAGCGGTCAGGAAAATCACTGCTTCCCTCTTAGGCCATTGACTTCTCCAAAGCTTGACTTCAAAGTGCCATTTTGCCAAATCATCCTCCGTTCTGCAGCCTCATCACTTCTGCTTTTGTCACGGTGGCTTCGTTTGCAAATTGGCAGACGTTGCGCTTTTGTCCAAACCTTTTTGCCACCAGATGAAAGCTTGCGCTTGCTTTCATTGTTCACCGTCTTGCTTTCCATCCGCCATGTCACGGATTGCGCGCAACGTTGTGGTCGGTCGCGCTGCCGGAATCCCTGGAAAACAGCCGCGGTCTCTTGGCAAATGAGACGGACCATCGAAGAGGCGCAGAAAGCCTCGCCGATTTCCTCTTGTCCTGGAAGTGACGGCCGCGTTGTCATTTGTCCTTTTTTGCACTGCGACGTCCATTTTAAAAATGTGCCGCACGCAACAAGAGTCGCGCAGCTAAGGGTGCGTTTGGAAATTCACCCTAGACACCCATCAAAAAGGTGCGAGTGGTCTGTTGGGAGCGTGATTTCCCAATACAGCAGAAAGCGCGGCCAAAGCTTTGCTGCCATCTTCTGACGAAAGATAAACGGGCTTTTTTGTATTTCCTCCTGACGGGCCGGCGACACACGCGATGGCTTCGATGCCAGAGGCTGCGGCCCGCTGCAAATGTCAACACATTCCTTGTGGTTTGCGTGTGGAAGGCGGCAGATGCCGAATAATGGAAGCATATTAGAAGATGGCCGACCACCTGCAACGACGTCCGCTTGGCCCGGATCGATGACTGCTGCAATGGCAATGGCGACACATTTGTCTATACGGCGAACATTTTTAGCTGTGTTTGATCATCACGGCTCAAAAGTCTCATTGTGTGGAATGAGAATAGTTCTGAGCAAGTTGCGTAATTGTGGCCCTCGATGCAGTAGATGTGCACAAATTGTGCTTCGAAGGCAATAATGAGCAACAACGCTTATGCAAATGTGACAAAGGTTTTGCATGTTTCCCTTCTCCAACACAGCTGATATCTGATCAGCTCATCAGCAAGCTCTGCATGACCATCCTGCTGATTGGAATCAGCTTGTGTTGGAAGTGAGAAAGCTCCAAAAGCTGCAGGACTCCGGCCCTCCAGGACCCAGATTGCCCACCTCTGCTCGAACCTCTTAACAAACCCAACCAGGGCAAAGCGTGACCTCCATCCATCAAGAATGACAAATGATTTGCATGCAGCCAACAGAAAACAAACCTCCACAAGACCCTGCGCTCGCTCCCCTTGAAGTCATTTCAGAGCTACTTCAAAGCGAACCCCGACTAATGACACGTTTGCTCTATATTATTTATTTGGTTCTTACCAATAATAATCATCATAATAAAGCTTTACAACGGAACAGATACATTATTCATGCACTCACATTTTCACACTGCGGTGGCGGTAAGCTACTTAAGTAGCCACGGCTGCCCCCAGGGCAGGCGGACTGATGGAAGCGAGGCTGCCGGTGTGCGCCTACGGCCCCTCCCACCACCACCAAACATTGGCACCTTCCACACACCAGTGTGAGTTGCAACACATTGGTGTGTCAAGTGCCTTGCCCAAGGACACAACATTGACACATGACTTGGGGATCAAAGAGCCGACCTTCTGCTTCCTGAAGGTCGTCTCAGCACCGAGCCACGGCCGCCACTGACCTAACGAGGAGATTTATTTTTCAAAAATCATTTGCACTTGAATACATCTGGTAGGAAAGGTATTAGGACGTAGATTGCGTGGCAACGCATTCCGTGTGTGGTGACGTCGGACGGCGGCTGGCCGGAATGACGCGCTGAATGCGTTGAGACGGAAATAACAATGGAAATGCAAAACACGTACATTTTCGAGCCAGCGGCCTTCGGCATCGATATCGATACACAGTTGCTTCCCTCTGATCGGCTGCCGTGTTGAGCAATTCCCGCGATGGTCTCAAAGCCCAATTACAAAACGCCGCAAGTGGCTTGCATGGCAGCTGCATGTCTGATAACAGAGCAATCGGCGTGAAAATGGCGCAAGAATTCAATGAGTTGGAACACGCTCTTGTCTAGCTGTCATCTGCGCGCCACCGCTAGCTCGTGTAGCAAGTCAAGTTGGAGTAGCACTGATTGCCACAGCCACCTAAAGTGGGCTGAAATTGGTGCTCCACATTTGAGCCTAACCCCCGAGGGAGCGGTGAGCAGCAGCAGGGACCGCGCTCGAGAATCATTTGGTGATACAAGCGCCCAATTCCAAGCCTTTGATGCTGAGTGTCCATTTTCTATAGTCTTTGGTACATGGGATTGAACCCACGACCTCACGCTCTCAGGGCGGACACACTACCAGCAATCCACGGAGCTGGTAAGCAGCATGCGGGCTAAACTGTGCAGCATCAGGATGATTGCCTCAAGGACGACTATGATTTCAAAGCACAAAGTGGACAATAATCCACCCGGATTCTACCGGGGTCGCAAAGTTGCGTTTTCAAATGAATGAATGTCAGGCTTTGTGCAACTTCTTGGACATCGTATGGTGTCGATAAAGTGCTATAGAAGTCGCCTCCATTTATTATCGACATCAAATTTGATTTATTGTCTGGGAAATACTTTTTTTTTTCCTCTCCCCGCAAATCCATCATATTGAATTGGCCGAGGTGGACGTGATTTGCGAACGACTCTTTTCAGAGCACGTTCAGCCCCCAGCATACACACATGCCCACGTACGCTACATGTCGAGGCCCCCGTCGGGGCGGCCTGGCTCGGTGGTAGAGTGTTCGTCTCCCGGCGCCGAGGTTGGGGGTTCAATCCTAGGCCAGTGTGACCATGTTGAAGTATCCCTGAGCAAGATACTGAATGACTCCAGATGCTGCGTCATCAGCAGAAGTCAAAAATGTCAAGCTCTTTGAGGGCCTCGTAAGGTGGGAAAGCGCGATATAAATGTAGTGCTATTTAACATGACCAAAATAAGTCAATATTGGAGAAATGCTATCAAATTCAGCTTCAACAACAGGCACCTAAATGATCATAAAAGAGAAAATAT
Organism: Vanacampus margaritifer; assembly: GCF_051991255.1. Taxonomy (NCBI): domain Eukaryota; kingdom Metazoa; phylum Chordata; class Actinopteri; order Syngnathiformes; family Syngnathidae; genus Vanacampus; species Vanacampus margaritifer. The sequence goes on from NC_135448.1 coordinate 20,269,645, forward strand.
CAAGACTACATATAAACACTTGCCGATCTGATGGCCCTGACACGTTCATTTAGAGCCATGTACTAAAGATTTTCAGAAAGGATTCAAAAAAAACCATTTCAGGGGAACCATGATGTCATGTTTTGAGTAATGCACATACCGTCTTGCAAATTGCAATTCCTTATCTGAGAAATGTACCAAAACGACAGAGAAAAACTGTAACGTGGTTGAGAAAAAAAGTTGAGTTGAATTTAAGCCTGACTCCAACCTCCCCCGATGCATCTCCTCCCCCGATGCATCTCCTCGCAGAGCGCGCCAATTTTTGTGTTCAAGCCAGTTTACAAGGGCAGTCATGGCAACAGATGGATGTTTTGGAGCCTTTCAGCATTTTGTTGTCTGGCTATTGATTACGAAAGGATGGCGCAATCAGTGTGACACATTTATGTTCTGTCTTACAGGACATCGTCTGCCGCAATGAGCACTTTCAAAATGTTCACCGTTTTCCTTCTGCTTGTCAGTAAGTCAGCAAGCTCACAACTAAACATGTAACAAACAGGAAGTAAAAGGTCATCATGTAACACAGTTGCCAACACATTGATTGACAGGAAGCCTCGGCCTGCCAACGAGGAAAAAATGGTCACGCATGACTGAGGGAAATTTAGGACCAGAAGACGACCCGTGGAGCCGAGGACATCCTGACACCCAAGCAAAAGCAGACCACCGAGATGCTCAAGTTTTTTTACCTGAACCAAGACAACATATTTTGAACTTGCCCTCAGAAAACCCGCACAACTACGACACCACAAACAGAAGGAAGATCCATTATACAAATGACAAACACAACCCTTTCCCACACACCCGTGACTCCACCCATGAAGAACAAACCCCTTGCCAACATACCCGTGAATCCACCCATGAAGAAAGAACCTCTTACCCACACGCCCGTGACTCAACCCATGAAGAACAAACCCCTTGCCAACATACCCGTAAATCCTCCCAACAAACCCCTTGCCGGCTTACTAGTGACTCCACCCATGAAGAACAAAACCCTTACCAGAATACCCATGACTTCAACAATGTAGGACAAACCCATCGCCAGCAAATCCATGACTCCACTAACGAAGACCATGATTCTGTGTTTTCTGAAATGAAACCTTGCCCAGATACAAAGTCCACCACACAAACCCCGTATACTACTCAGCCAGTGACAACTGACACCACAAGCACCATACTGGCGAGTGACACTAAGGAGAGCTCACTTTCCAGAGACACTACACAAACCAGCACTAGCACCTTCTCCAGTGACAGTCCACCTTCCAGCGAAACTACATTGACCAGCGGTAGCACCTTCTCCAGTGAATCTACACAAACCAGTAGTAGCACCTCCAGTGACAGTCCACCTTCCAGCGAAACTACGCAAACCAGTGATAGCACCTTTTCCAGTGACAGTCCACCTTCCAGCGAAACTACGCAAACCAGTGATAGCACCTTTTCCAGCGACAGTCCACCTTCCAGCGAAACTACATTGACCAGTGGCAACACGCTTTCCAGTGACAGTCCACCTTCCAGCGAAACTACATTGACCAGTGGCAACACGCTTTCCAGTGACAGTCCACCTTCCAGCGAAACGACACAAACCAGTAGTAGCACGCTTTCCAGTGACAGTCCACCTTCCAGCGAAACTACGCAAACCAGTGATAGCACCTTTTCCAGTGACAGTCCACCTTCCAGCGAAACGACACAAACCAGTAGTAGCACCTTCTCCAGCGACAGTCCACCTTCCAGCGAAACTACATTGACCAGTGGCAACACGCTTTCCAGTGACAGTCCACCTTCCAGCGAAACGACACAAACCAGTGGCAACACGCTTTCCAGTGACAGTCCACCTTCCAGCGAAACTACGCAAACCAGTGATAGCACCTTTTCCAGTGACAGTCCACCTTCCAGCGAAACTACGCAAACCAGTGATAGCACCTTTTCCAGCGACAGTCCACCTTCCAGCGAAACTACATTGACCAGTGGCAACACGCTTTCCAGTGACAGTCCACCTTCCAGCGAAACGACACAAACCAGTGGCAACACGCTTTCCAGTGACAGTCCACCTTCCAGCGAAACTACGCAAACCAGTGATAGCACCTTCTCCAGCGACAGTCCACCTTCCAGCGAAACTACGCAAACCAGTGATAGCACCTTTTCCAGCGACAGTCCACCTTCCAGCGAAACTACATTGACCAGTGGCAACACGCTTTCCAGTGACAGTCCACCTTCCAGCGAAACGACACAAACCAGTGGCAACACGCTTTCCAGTGACAGTCCACCTTCCAGCGAAACTACGCAAACCAGTGATAGCACCTTCTCCAGCGACAGTCCACCTTCCAGCGAAACTACGCAAACCAGTGATAGCACCTTTTCCAGCGACAGTCCACCTTCCAGCGAAACTACATTGACCAGTGGCAACACGCTTTCCAGTGACAGTCCACCTTCCAGCGAAACTACGCAAACCAGTAGTAGCACCTTTTCCAGTGACAGTCCACCTTCCAGCGAAACTACATTGACCAGTGGCAACACGCTTTCCAGTGACAGTCCACCTTCCAGCGAAACTACGCAAACCAGTGATAGCACCTTTTCCAGTGACAGTCCACCTTCCAGCGAAACGACACAAACCAGTAGTAGCACCTTCTCCAGCGACAGTCCACCTTCCAGCGAAACTACGCAAACCAGTGATAGCACCTTTTCCAGCGACAGTCCACCTTCCAGCGAAACTACATTGACCAGTGGCAACACGCTTTCCAGTGACAGTCCACCTTCCAGCGAAACTACGCAAACCAGTAGTAGCACCTTTTCCAGTGACAGTCCACCTTCCAGCGAAACGACACAAACCAGTAGTAGCACCTTCTCCAGCGACAGTCCACCTTCCAGCGAAACTACATTGACCAGTGGCAACACGCTTTCCAGTGACAGTCCACCTTCCAGCGAAACGACACAAACCAGTAGTAGCACGCTTTCCAGTGACAGTCCACCTTCCAGCGAAACTACGCAAACCAGTGATAGCACCTTTTCCAGTGACAGTCCACCTTCCAGCGAAACGACACAAACCAGTAGTAGCACCTTCTCCAGCGACAGTCCACCTTCCAGCGAAACTACGCAAACCAGTGATAGCACCTTTTCCAGCGACAGTCCACCTTCCAGCGAAACTACATTGACCAGTGGCAACACGCTTTCCAGTGACAGTCCACCTTCCAGCGAAACTACGCAAACCAGTAGTAGCACCTTTTCCAGTGACAGTCCACCTTCCAGCGAAACTACATTGACCAGTGGCAACACGCTTTCCAGTGACAGTCCACCTTCCAGCGAAACTACGCAAACCAGTGATAGCACCTTTTCCAGTGACAGTCCACCTTCCAGCGAAACGACACAAACCAGTAGTAGCACCTTCTCCAGCGACAGTCCACCTTCCAGCGAAACTACGCAAACCAGTGATAGCACCTTTTCCAGCGACAGTCCACCTTCCAGCGAAACTACATTGACCAGTGGCAACACGCTTTCCAGTGACAGTCCACCTTCCAGCGAAACTACGCAAACCAGTAGTAGCACCTTTTCCAGTGACAGTCCACCTTCCAGCGAAACGACACAAACCAGTAGTAGCACCTTCTCCAGCGACAGTCCACCTTCCAGCAAAACTACATTGACCAGTGGCAACACGCTTTCCAGTGACAGTCCACCTTCCAGCGAAACGACACAAACCAGTAGTAGCACGCTTTCCAGTGACAGTCCACCTTCCAGCGAAACTACGCAAACCAGTGATAGCACCTTTTCCAGTGACAGTCCACCTTCCAGCGAAACGACACAAACCAGTAGTAGCACCTTCTCCAGCGACAGTCCACCTTCCAGCGAAACTACGCAAACCAGTGATAGCACCTTTTCCAGCGACAGTCCACCTTCCAGCGAAACTACATTGACCAGTGGCAACACGCTTTCCAGTGACAGTCCACCTTCCAGCGAAACTACATTGACCAGTGGCAACACGCTTTCCAGTGACAGTCCACCTTCCAGCGAAACGACACAAACCAGTAGTAGCACGCTTTCCAGTGACAGTCCACCTTCCAGCGAAACTACGCAAACCAGTGATAGCACCTTTTCCAGTGACAGTCCACCTTCCAGCGAAACGACACAAACCAGTAGTAGCACCTTCTCCAGCGACAGTCCACCTTCCAGCGAAACTACGCAAACCAGTGATAGCACCTTTTCCAGCGACAGTCCACCTTCCAGCGAAACTACATTGACCAGTGGCAACACGCTTTCCAGTGACAGTCCACCTTCCAGCGAAACTACGCAAACCAGTGATAGCACCTTTTCCAGCGACAGTCCACCTTCCAGCGAAACTACATTGACCAGTGGCAACACGCTTTCCAGTGACAGTCCACCTTCCAGCGAAACTACGCAAACCAGTGATAGCACCTTTTCCAGTGACAGTCCACCTTCCAGCGAAACGACACAAACCAGTAGTAGCACCTTCTCCAGCGACAGTCCACCTTCCAGCGAAACTACGCAAACCAGTGATAGCACCTTTTCCAGCGACAGTCCACCTTCCAGCGAAACTACATTGACCAGTGGCAACACGCTTTCCAGTGACAGTCCACCTTCCAGCGAAACTACGCAAACCAGAAGTAGCACCTTTTCCAGTGACAGTCCACCTTCCAGCGAAACGACACAAACCAGTAGTAGCACCTTCTCCAGCGACAGTCCACCTTCCAGCGAAACTACGCAAACCAGTGATAGCACCTTTTCCAGCGACAGTCCACCTTCCAGCGAAACTACATTGACCAGTGGCAACACGCTTTCCAGTGACAGTCCACCTTGCAGCGAAACTACGCAAACCAGTAGTAGCACCTTTTCCAGTGACAGTCCACCTTCCAGCGAAACGACACAAACCAGTAGTAGCACGCTTTCCAGTGACAGTCCACCTTCCAGCGAAACTACGCAAACCAGTGATAGCACCTTTTCCAGTGACAGTCCACCTTCCAGCGAAACGACACAAACCAGTAGTAGCACCTTCTCCAGCGACAGTCCACCTTCCAGCGAAACTACATTGACCAGTAGTAGCACGCTTTCCAGTGACAGTCCACCTTCCAGCGAAACGACACAAACCAGTAGTAGCACGCTTTCCAGTGACAGTCCACCTTCCAGCGAAACGACACAAACCAGTGGCAACACGCTTTCCAGTGACAGTCCACCTTCCAGCGAAACTACGCAAACCAGTGATAGCACCTTTTCCAGCGACAGTCCACCTTCCAGCGAAACTACATTGACCAGTGGCAACACGCTTGTCACAGACAGCACGCTTGTCACAGGTAGCACGCTTGTCACAGGTAGCACGCTTGTCACAGGTAGCACGCTTGTCACAGGTAGCACGCTTGTCACAGACAGCACACTTGTCACAGACAGCACGCTTGTCACAGACAGCACGCTGGTTACAGACAGCACGCTTGTCACAGACAGCACGCTTGTCACAGGTAGCACGCTTGTCACAGGTAGCACGCTTGTCACAGACAGCACGCTTGTCACAGACAGCACGCTGGTTACAGACAGCACGCTTGTCACAGGTAGCACGCTTGTCACAGACAGCACGCTTGTCACAGGTAGCACGCTTGTCACAGACAGCACGCTTGTCACAGGTAGCACGCTTGTCACAGACAGCACGCTGATTACAGACAACACGCTTGTCACAGGTAGCACGCTTGTCACAGACAGCACACTTGTCACAGACAGCACGCTTGTCACAGGTAGCACGCTTGTCACGGACAGCACGCTTGTCACAGGTAGCACGCTTGTCACAGACAGCACGCTTGTCACAGGTAGCACGCTTGTCACAGGTAGCACGCTTGTCACAGACAGCACGCTGGTTACAGACAGCACGCTTGTCACAGACAGCACGCTTGTCACAGGTAGCACGCTTGTCACAGGTAGCACGCTTGTCACAGACAGCACGCTGGTTACAGACAGCACGCTTGTCACAGACAGCACGCTTGTCACAGACAGCACGCTGGTTACAGACAGCACGCTTGTCACAGGTAGCACGCTTGTCACAGACAGCACACTTGTCACAGACAGCACGCTTGTCACAGGTAGCACGCTTGTCACAGACAGCACGCTTGTCACAGGTAGCACGCTTGTCACAGACAGCACACTTGTCACAGACAGCACGCTTGTCACAGGTAGCACGCTTGTCACAGACAGCACGCTTGTCACAGGTAGCACGCTTGTCACAGACAGCACGCTGATTACAGACAGCACGCTTGTCACAGGTAGCACGCTTGTCACAGACAGCACACTTGTCACAGACAGCACGCTTGTCACAGGTAGCACGCTTGTCACAGACAGCACGCTTGTCACAGGTAGCACGCTTGTCACAGACAGCACACTTGTCACAGACAGCACGCTTGTCACAGGTAGCACGCTTGTCACAGGTAGCACGCTTGTCACAGACAGCACGCTTGTCACAGACAGCACGCTGGTTACAGACAGCACGCTTGTCACAGACAGCACGCTTGTCACAGGTAGCACGCTTGGCACATTTAGCACGCTTGACACAGACAGCACGCTTGTCACAGGTAGCACGCTTGTCACAGGTAGCACGCTTGTCACAGGTAGCACGCTTGTCACAGACAGCACGCTTGTCACAGGTAGCACGCTTGTCACAGGTAGCACGCTTGTCACAGACAGCACGCTGGTTACAGACAGCACGCTTGTCACAGACAGCACGCTTGTCACAGGTAGCACGCTTGTCACAGGTAGCACGCTTGTCACAGACAGCACGCTGATTACAGACAGCACGCTTGTCACAGGTAGCACGCTTGTCACAGACAGCACACTTGTCACAGACAGCACGCTGGTTACAGACAGCACGCTTGTCACAGACAGCACGCTTGTCACAGGTAGCACGCTTGGCACATTTAGCACGCTTGACACAGACAGCACGCTTGTCACAGGTAGCACGCTTTTCACAGACAGCACGCTTGTCACAGGTAGCACGCTTGTCACAGGTAGCACGCTTGTCACAGGTAGCACGCTTGTCACAGGTAGCACGCTTGGCACATTTAGCACGCTTGACACAGACAGCACGCTTGTCACAGGTAGCACGCTTGTCACAGGTAGCACGCTTGGCACATTTAGCACGCTTGACACAGACAGCACGCTTGTCACAGGTAGCACGCTTGACACAGACAGCACGCTTGTCACAGGTAGCACGCTTGTCACAGACAGCACGCTGGTTACAGACAGCACGCTTGTCACAGACAGCACGCTTGTCACAGGTAGCACGCTTGTCACAGACAGCACGCTTGTCACAGACAGCACGCTTGTCACAGGTAGCACGCTTGTCACAGGTAGCACGCTGGTTACAGACAGCACGCTTGGCACAGACAGCACATTTGTCACAGGTAGCACGTTTGTCACAGACAGCACGCTTGTCACAGGTAGCACGCTTGTCACAGACAGCACGCTTGTCACAGGTAGCACGCTTGTCACAGACAGCACGCTTGTCACAGGTAGCACGCTTGGCACATTTAGCACGCTTGACACAGACAGCACGCTTGTCACAGGTAGCACGCTTGACACAGACAGCACGCTTGTCACAGGTAGCACGCTTGTCACAGACAGCACGCTGGTTACAGACAGCACGCTTGTCACAGGTAGCACGCTGGTCACAGACAGCACGCTTTTCACAGGTAGCACGCTTGTCACAGGTAGCACGCTTGTCACAGACAGCACGCTTGTCACAGGTAGCACGCTTGTCACAGACAGCACGCTTGTCACAGGTAGCACGCTTGACACAGAAAGCACGCTTGTCACAGACAGCACGCTTGTCACAGACAGCACGCTTGTCACAGGTAGCACGCTTGTCACAGACAGCACGCTTGTCACAGGTAGCACGCTTGTCACAGGTAGCACGCTTGACACAGAAAGCACGCTTGTCACAGACAGCACGCTTGTCACAGACAGCACGCTTGTCACAGGTAGCACGCTTGACACAGAAAGCACACTTGTCACAGGTAGCACGCTTGTCACAGACAGCACGCTTGTCACAGGTAGCACGCTTGTCACAGACAGCACACTTGTCACAGGTAGCACGCTTGTCACAGACAGCACGCTTGTCACAGACAGCACGCTGGTTACAGACAGCACGCTTGTCACAGGTAGCACGCTTGTCACAGGTAGCACGCTTGTCACAGACAGCACACTTGTCACAGGTAGCACGCTTGTCACAGACAGCACGCTTGTCACAGACAGCACGCTTGTCACAGGTAGCACGCTTGTCACAGACAGCACGCTTGTCACAGGTAGCACGCTTGTCACAGACAGCACGCTTGGCACAGGTAGCACGCTTGTCACAGGTAGCACGCTTGTCACAGACAGCACGCTTGTCACAGGTAGCACGCTTGTCACAGACAGCACGCTGGTTACAGACAGCACGCTTGTCACAGACAGCACGCTTGTCACAGGTAGCACGCCTGGCACAGGTAGCACGCTCGGCACAGGCAGCACGCCTGGCACAGGTAGCACGCCTGGCACAGGTAGCACGCCTGGCACAGGTAGCACGCTCGGCACAGACAGCACGCTCGGCACAGGCAGCACGTTTGTCACAGGTAGCACGCTTGGCACAGGTAGCACGTTTGTCACAGGCAGCACGCCTGGCACAGGTAGCACGCTTGTCACAGGTAGCACGCTTGGCACAGGTAGCACGTTTGTCACAGGCAGCACACCTGGCACAGGTAGCACGCCTGGCACAGGTAGCACGCTCAGCACAGGTAGCACGCTCGGCACAGGCAGCACGTTTGTCACAGGTAGCACGCTCGGGACAGGTAGCACGCCTGGCACAGGTAGCACGCCTGGCACAGGTAGCACGCTCAGCACAGGTAGCACGCTCGGCACAGGTAGCACGCTCGGCACAGGTAGCACGCTCGGCACAGGTAGCACGCCTGGCACAGGTAGCACGCTTGGCACAGGTAGCACGCCTGGCACCGGTAGCACGCTTGGCACCGGTAGCACGCCTGGCACAGGTAGCACGCTTGGCACCGGTAGCACGCTCGGCACCGGTAGCACGCCTGGCACAGGTAGCACGTTTGTCACAGGCAGCATGCCTGGCACAGGTAGCACACTCGGCACAGGTAGCACGCTTGGCACAGGTAGCACGCTTGTCACAGGTAGCACGCTCGGCACAGGTAGCACACTCGGCACCGGTAGCACTTTCGTTACAGGTAGCACGCTTGGCACAGGTAGCACGCTCGGCACCGGTAGCACGCTTGGCACCGGTAGCACGCTCGGCACCGGTAGCACGCTCGGCACCGGTAGCACGCTCGGCACCGGTAGCACGCCTGGCACAGGTAGCACGCTCGGCACAGGCAGCACGTTTGTCACAGGTAGCACGCTCGGCACAGGTAGCACGTTTGTCACAGGCAGCACGCCTGGCACAGGTAGCACGTTTGTCACAGGCAGCACGCTTGGCACAGGTAGCACGCCTGGCACAGGTAGCACGTTTGTCACAGGCAGCACGCTTGGCACAGGTAGCACGCTCGGCACAGGCAGCACGTTTGTCACAGGTAGCACGCTCGGCACAGGTAGCACGCTCGGCACAGGTAGCACGCCTGGCACAGGTAGCACGCTTGGCACAGGTAGCACGCCTGGCACCGGTAGCACGCTTGGCACCGGTAGCACGCCTGGCACAGGTAGCACGCTTGGCACCGGTAGCACGCTCGGCACCGGTAGCACGCCTGGCACAGGTAGCACGTTTGTCACAGGCAGCATGCCTGGCACAGGTAGCACACTCGGCACAGGTAGCACGCTTGGCACAGGTAGCACGCTTGTCACAGGTAGCACGCTCGGCACAGGTAGCACACTCGGCACCGGTAGCACTTTCGTTACAGGTAGCACGCTTGGCACAGGTAGCACGCTCGGCACCGGTAGCACGCTTGGCACCGGTAGCACGCTTGGCACCGGTAGCACGCTCGGCACCGGTAGCACGCTCGGCACCGGTAGCACGCCTGGCACAGGTAGCACGCTCGGCACAGGCAGCACGTTTGTCACAGGCAGCACGCCTGGCACAGGTAGCACGCTTGGCACAGGCAGCACGCCTGGCACAGGTAGCACGCTTGGCACAGGTAGCACGCTCGGCACAGGCAGCACGTTTGTCACAGGTAGCACGCTCGGCACAGGTAGCACGCTCGGCACAGGTAGCACGCCTGGCACAGGTAGCACGCTTGGCACAGGTAGCACGCCTGGCACAGGTAGCACGCTTGTCACAGGTAGCACGTTTGTCACAGGCAGCACGCCTGGCACAGGCAGCACGTTTGTCACAGGTAGCACGCTTGGCACAGGTAGCACGCTCAGCACAGGCAGCACGCCTGGCACAGGTAGCACGCTCGGCACAGGCAGCACGCTTGGCACAGGTAGCACGCTCAGCACAGGCAGCACGCCTGGCACAGGTAGCACGCTCGGCACAGGCAGCACGCTTGGCACAGGTAGCACGCCTGGCACAGGTAGCACGCTTGGCACAGGTAGCACGCTCGGCACAGGTAGCACGCTTGGCACAGGTAGCACGTTTGTCACAGGCAGCACGCCTGGCACAGGTAGCACGCTCGGCACAGGCAGCACGTTTGTCACAGGTAGCACGCCTGGCACAGGTAGCACGCCTGGCACAGGCAGCACGCTCGGCACAGGCAGCACGTTTGTCACAGGTAGCACGCTCGGCACCGGTAGCACGCTCGGCACCGGTAGCACGCCTGGCACAGGTAGCACGTTTGTCACAGGCAGCACGCCTGGCACAGGTAGCACGCTTGGCACAGGCAGCACGCCTGGCACAGGTAGCACGCTTGGCACAGGTAGCACGCTCGGCACAGGCAGCACGTTTGTCACAGGTAGCACGCTCGGCACAGGTAGCACGCTCGGCACAGGTAGCACGCCTGGCACAGGTAGCACGCTTGGCACAGGTAGCACGCCTGGCACAGGTAGCACGCTTGTCACAGGTAGCACGTTTGTCACAGGCAGCACGCCTGGCACAGGCAGCACGTTTGTCACAGGTAGCACGCTTGGCACAGGTAGCACGCTCAGCACAGGCAGCACGCCTGGCACAGGTAGCACGCTCGGCACAGGCAGCACGCTTGGCACAGGTAGCACGCCTGGCACAGGTAGCACGCTTGGCACAGGTAGCACGCTCGGCACAGGTAGCACGCTTGGCACAGGTAGCACGTTTGTCACAGGCAGCACGCCTGGCACAGGTAGCACGCTCGGCACAGGCAGCACGTTTGTCACAGGTAGCACGCCTGGCACAGGTAGCACGCCTGGCACAGGCAGCACGCTCGGCACAGGCAGCACGTTTGTCACAGGTAGCACGCTTGGCACAGGTAGCACGCTTGGCACAGGCAGCACGCTCGGCACAGGTAGCACGCCTGGCACAGGTAGCACACTTGGCACAGGCAGCACGTTTGTCACAGGTAGCACGCTCGGCACAGGTAGCACGCTCGGCACAGGTAGCACGCTTGGCACAGGTAGCACGCTCGGCACAGGTAGCACGCTTGGCACAGGTAGCACGCTCGGCACCGGTAGCACGCTCGGCACCGGTAGCACGCCTGGCACAGGTAGCACGTTTGTCACAGGCAGCACGCTTGTCACAGGTAGCACGCTCGGCACAGGCAGCACGCCTGGCACAGGTAGCACGCCTGGCACAGGTAGCACGCCTGGCACAGGTAGCACGCTCGGCACAGGTAGCACGCTCAGCACAGTTAGCACACTTGGCACAGGTAGCACGCTTGGCACAGGTAGCACGCCTGTTACAGGCAGCACGCTTGGCACAGGTAGCACGCCTGGCACAGGTAGCACGCCTGTCACAGGCAGCACGTTTGTCACAGGCAGCACGCTTGGCACAGGTAGCACGCTCGGCACAGGTAGCACGCCTGGCACAGGTAGCACGCTTGGCACAGGTAGCACGCTTGGCACAGGTAGCACGTTTGTCACAGGTAGCACGCTTGGCACAGGCAGCACGCCTGGCACAGGTAGCACGCTTGGCACAGGCAGCACGCCTGGCACAGGTAGCACGCTTGGCACAGGTAGCACGCTCGGCACAGGCAGCACGTTTGTCACAGGTAGCACGCTCGGCACAGGTAGCACGCTCGGCACAGGTAGCACGCCTGGCACAGGTAGCACGCTTGGCACAGGTAGCACGCCTGGCACCGGTAGCACGCTTGGCACCGGTAGCACGCCTGGCACAGGTAGCACGCTTGGCACCGGTAGCACGCTCGGCACCGGTAGCACGCCTGGCACAGGTAGCACGTTTGTCACAGGCAGCATGCCTGGCACAGGTAGCACACTCGGCACAGGTAGCACGCTTGGCACAGGTAGCACGCTTGTCACAGGTAGCACGCTCGGCACAGGTAGCACACTCGGCACCGGTAGCACTTTCGTTACAGGTAGCACGCTTGGCACAGGTAGCACGCTCGGCACCGGTAGCACGCTTGGCACCGGTAGCACGCTTGGCACCGGTAGCACGCTCGGCACCGGTAGCACGCTCGGCACCGGTAGCACGCCTGGCACAGGTAGCACGCTCGGCACAGGCAGCACGTTTGTCACAGGCAGCACGCCTGGCACAGGTAGCACGCTTGGCACAGGCAGCACGCCTGGCACAGGTAGCACGCTTGGCACAGGTAGCACGCTCGGCACAGGCAGCACGTTTGTCACAGGTAGCACGCTCGGCACAGGTAGCACGCTCGGCACAGGTAGCACGCCTGGCACAGGTAGCACGCTTGGCACAGGTAGCACGCCTGGCACAGGTAGCACGCTTGTCACAGGTAGCACGTTTGTCACAGGCAGCACGCCTGGCACAGGCAGCACGTTTGTCACAGGTAGCACGCTTGGCACAGGTAGCACGCTCAGCACAGGCAGCACGCCTGGCACAGGTAGCACGCTCGGCACAGGTAGCACGCCTGGCACAGGTAGCACGCTTGGCACAGGTAGCACGCCTGGCACAGGTAGCACGCTTGTCACAGGTAGCACGTTTGTCACAGGCAGCACGCCTGGCACAGGCAGCACGTTTGTCACAGGTAGCACGCTTGGCACAGGTAGCACGCTCAGCACAGGCAGCACGCCTGGCACAGGTAGCACGCTCGGCACAGGCAGCACGCTTGGCACAGGTAGCACGCTCAGCACAGGCAGCACGCCTGGCACAGGTAGCACGCTCGGCACAGGCAGCACGCTTGGCACAGGTAGCACGCCTGGCACAGGTAGCACGCTTGGCACAGGTAGCACGCTCGGCACAGGTAGCACGCTTGGCACAGGTAGCACGTTTGTCACAGGCAGCACGCCTGGCACAGGTAGCACGCTCGGCACAGGCAGCACGTTTGTCACAGGTAGCACGCCTGGCACAGGTAGCACGCCTGGCACAGGCAGCACGCTCGGCACAGGCAGCACGTTTGTCACAGGTAGCACGCTCGGCACCGGTAGCACGCTCGGCACCGGTAGCACGCCTGGCACAGGTAGCACGTTTGTCACAGGCAGCACGCCTGGCACAGGTAGCACGCTTGGCACAGGCAGCACGCCTGGCACAGGTAGCACGCTTGGCACAGGTAGCACGCTCGGCACAGGCAGCACGTTTGTCACAGGTAGCACGCTCGGCACAGGTAGCACGCTCGGCACAGGTAGCACGCCTGGCACAGGTAGCACGCTTGGCACAGGTAGCACGCCTGGCACAGGTAGCACGCTTGTCACAGGTAGCACGTTTGTCACAGGCAGCACGCCTGGCACAGGCAGCACGTTTGTCACAGGTAGCACGCTTGGCACAGGTAGCACGCTCAGCACAGGCAGCACGCCTGGCACAGGTAGCACGCTCGGCACAGGCAGCACGCTTGGCACAGGTAGCACGCCTGGCACAGGTAGCACGCTTGGCACAGGTAGCACGCTCGGCACAGGTAGCACGCTTGGCACAGGTAGCACGTTTGTCACAGGCAGCACGCCTGGCACAGGTAGCACGCTCGGCACAGGCAGCACGTTTGTCACAGGTAGCACGCCTGGCACAGGTAGCACGCCTGGCACAGGCAGCACGCTCGGCACAGGCAGCACGTTTGTCACAGGTAGCACGCTTGGCACAGGTAGCACGCTTGGCACAGGCAGCACGCTCGGCACAGGTAGAACGCCTGGCACAGGTAGCACACTTGGCACAGGCAGCACGTTTGTCACAGGTAGCACGCTCGGCACAGGTAGCACGCTCGGCACAGGTAGCACGCTTGGCACAGGTAGCACGCTCGGCACAGGTAGCACGCTTGGCACAGGTAGCACGCTCGGCACCGGTAGCACGCTCGGCACCGGTAGCACGCCTGGCACAGGTAGCACGTTTGTCACAGGCAGCACGCTTGTCACAGGTAGCACGCTCGGCACAGGCAGCACGCCTGGCACAGGTAGCACGCCTGGCACAGGTAGCACGCCTGGCACAGGTAGCACGCTCGGCACAGGTAGCACGCTCAGCACAGTTAGCACACTTGGCACAGGTAGCACGCTTGGCACAGGTAGCACGCCTGTTACAGGCAGCACGCTTGGCACAGGTAGCACGCCTGGCACAGGTAGCACGCCTGTCACAGGCAGCACGTTTGTCACAGGCAGCACGCTTGGCACAGGTAGCACGCTCGGCACAGGTAGCACGCCTGGCACAGGTAGCACGCTTGGCACAGGTAGCACGCTTGGCACAGGTAGCACGTTTGTCACAGGTAGCACGCTTGGCACAGGCAGCACGCCTGGCACAGGTAGCACGTTTGTCACAGGCAGCATGCCTGGCACAGGTAGCACGCTCGGCACCGGTAGCACGCTCGGCACCGGTAGCACGCCTGGCACAGGTAGCACGCTTGGCACAGGTAGCACGCTCGGCACAGGTAGCACGCTCGGCACAGGTAGCACGCTTGGCACAGGTAGCACGCTCGGCACCGGTAGCACGCTCGGCACCGGTAGCACGCCTGGCACAGGTAGCACGTTTGTCACAGGCAGCATGCCTGGCACAGGTAGCACACTCGGCACAGGTAGCACGCTTGGCACAGGTAGCACGCTTGTCACAGGTAGCACGCTCGGCACAGGTAGCACGCTCGGCACCGGTAGCACTTTCGGCACAGGTAGCACGCTCGGCACCGGTAGCACTTTCGGCACAGGTAGCACGCTTGGCACAGGTAGCACGCTCGGCACCGGTAGCACGCTCGGCACCGGTAGCACGCCTGGCACAGGTAGCACGCTCGGCACCGGTAGCACGCCTGGCACAGGTAGCACGCTCGGCACCGGTAGCACGCTCGGCACCGGTAGCACGCTCGGCACCGGTAGCACGCCTGGCACAGGTAGCACGCTTGGCACCGGTAGCACGCTCGGCACCGGTAGCACGCTTGGCACCGGTAGCACGCTCGGCACCGGTAGCACGCTTGGCACCGGTAGCACGCTTGGCACAGGTAGCACGCTCGGCACAGGTAGCACGCTTGGCACAGGTAGCACGTTTGTCACAGGCAGCACGCCTGGCACAGGTAGCACGCTCGGCACAGGCAGCACGTTTGTCACAGGTAGCACGCCTGGCACAGGTAGCACGCCTGGCACAGGCAGCACGCTCGGCACAGGCAGCACGTTTGTCACAGGTAGCACGCTTGGCACAGGTAGCACGCTTGGCACAGGCAGCACGCTCGGCACAGGTAGCACGCCTGGCACAGGTAGCACACTTGGCACAGGCAGCACGTTTGTCACAGGTAGCACGCTCGGCACAGGTAGCACGCTCGGCACAGGTAGCACGCTTGGCACAGGTAGCACGCTCGGCACAGGTAGCACGCTTGGCACAGGTAGCACGCTCGGCACCGGTAGCACGCTCGGCACCGGTAGCACGCCTGGCACAGGTAGCACGTTTGTCACAGGCAGCACGCTTGTCACAGGTAGCACGCTCGGCACAGGCAGCACGCCTGGCACAGGTAGCACGCCTGGCACAGGTAGCACGCTCGGCACAGGTAGCACGCTCAGCACAGTTAGCACACTTGGCACAGGTAGCACGCTTGGCACAGGTAGCACGCCTGTTACAGGCAGCACGCTTGGCACAGGTAGCACGCCTGGCACAGGTAGCACGCCTGTCACAGGCAGCACGTTTGTCACAGGCAGCACGCTTGGCACAGGTAGCACGCTCGGCACAGGTAGCACGCCTGGCACAGGTAGCACGCTTGGCACAGGTAGCACGCTTGGCACAGGTAGCACGTTTGTCACAGGTAGCACGCTTGGCACAGGCAGCACGCCTGGCACAGGTAGCACGTTTGTCACAGGCAGCATGCCTGGCACAGGTAGCACGCTCGGCACCGGTAGCACGCTCGGCACCGGTAGCACGCCTGGCACAGGTAGCACGCTTGGCACAGGTAGCACGCTCGGCACAGGTAGCACGCTCGGCACAGGTAGCACGCTTGGCACAGGTAGCACGCTCGGCACCGGTAGCACGCTCGGCACCGGTAGCACGCCTGGCACAGGTAGCACGTTTGTCACAGGCAGCATGCCTGGCACAGGTAGCACACTCGGCACAGGTAGCACGCTTGGCACAGGTAGCACGCTTGTCACAGGTAGCACGCTCGGCACAGGTAGCACGCTCGGCACCGGTAGCACTTTCGGCACAGGTAGCACGCTCGGCACCGGTAGCACTTTCGGCACAGGTAGCACGCTTGGCACAGGTAGCACGCTCGGCACCGGTAGCACGCTCGGCACCGGTAGCACGCTCGGCACCGGTAGCACGCCTGGCACAGGTAGCACGCTCGGCACCGGTAGCACGCCTGGCACAGGTAGCACGCTCGGCACCGGTAGCACGCTCGGCACCGGTAGCACGCTCGGCACCGGTAGCACGCCTGGCACAGGTAGCACGCTTGGCACCGGTAGCACGCTCGGCACCGGTAGCACGCTTGGCACCGGTAGCACGCTCGGCACCGGTAGCACGCTTGGCACCGGTAGCACGCTCGGCACCGGTAGCACGCTCGGCACCGGTAGCACGCTTCCCAGTAACTCTTCAGAGGGTATTAGTTCTGCTGGAGAGTTCCTTTGTCCAAGCTTGTCTGCATTCTTTTGCATTTTCATCTCATTGTCTTTGAACTGATTGGACTCGATCTAGAAGGTGACTTAAATGCTCAGCAGACTAGTTTCTGTTGGCAGGACCACACCACGACCCTCCGAATGAACGTCGATCATCATTTTAAACTTGAGGAAGCTTTAGTGACAGTTCCAAACTCGTTTCTTGCTTCTTTTTTCTTTCTTTTTTCTTGTCTTGATGCGATGCACCCGCAGAAAGCTCAAATTGATGGCAGAGAAGGCCAAAGAAAGACATGTCTCTGTCCCGACTGCTCATAACAATCTGTCGGCTTCAACATTTTGGCTAAGTTAACACAAAGCCAAGGATCGGACACAGCTGGAAGCCACACTGCAGCTGCCCTAATGGGGCGTTACTGTACTCGACGCTAGCTCTAGCGCCAATTCATCCCTACCATAGCTCTAGCGAGACCCCCAGGTGTGGCAGGAAAATTCCAGGACTGGTCTAACCCTAACCCTGAACCTAACCTCAGGAAGGGAGAGATCCAATGCCACCCCCTTTGCAACGGCTGAAGAAAGCAAGACAATCCAAGTCCAAAGTCAAAATCTTGTTGACGGAATGCTTCCATGGGACGGGCATCGTCAGCTTTGAGGTGTTGCCACTCAACCAGGCGATCAAAGCGGCACATCGTCAAGAAGATGCTGCGGCGTTGGCTTGCTCGAGTGCACGAGCAGACGTGAGACTTGTGGCAGCAAAACTTGTGGCTGCTTCGCCATGACAACGGATCGGCTCACAATTCCCCGAGCACCCCACGTTTTCCAGATCTGAGAAGATCCTCGCCGTTCTGGAGCAACCTCCATACTTGCCTCACCAGGTTCCTTGTCAATTCTGGCATCTTTGCCAGATTTAAGTAGGCCATCAAGAGGATACGCTTTCAAGACGCGGCTGTGACGAGAGGTGAACACATTTAGACAATCGGGCTGTTTTTGTCACGGATTTTGCCCCCCTTCTTGAACAAGGACGTCAAACGCTCAAACTAGCTTACGTCTGAGATAGTCCTACAAAATGATCCCTCGATCTGAGGGGTTCAGAAAGGATTTGTCCTGATGATTGTGTCCGTAGGACAGGGCCGACAATCTTAATATTGCACGTGTCCAATATATACAAGCAAAAAAGTTTGTGTGAGGAAAGCTGACGACACTGGAGTCGCGCACCCGCAAACTCTGACTCGAGTGGACTGTAGTCAATCAAAAAAGCGCCCTGACTGACAGACAAGAAAGCGGTGGTGAAAACTACCGTCTTGAGACAGATCCTCAAGCAGCCCCGAGACCAGCACAAAAACCCGACTGAAGCTACACTACTTACCTCAACGCGCTGCTTGGCAGGCTGACGTATCCAGTATTGCCGACAATATTTTTGCACTTTTTCATTCATACCGAGCAACAAGTGTGTGTCCACATCATGCCATCGCTCCTCATATCGAAACGCATGCTCGGGTCAACTGTAAGTGTTGACTAGGAGTCGTCTTCACACATTCAAGCCAACTTCCGGCGCTACAGCGTGGACAGTATCGGGACCAACTTGGACAATCCGAGTTGGTCCAGGACCGGAAAGCATCGTCGAAGGTGGCAAAAATGTTGTGTGCACTACAAGCTGTAGATATGCAAATCAGTCCATTGCACTATTGAATATGTATAATCAGCCCGTGTTTATTTATTGATGATGATTTTTGAGAACTTCATGTCTTGCAATGCACACAAGCCCTCGCACCGCTGAAAAGCGCTACGGCGGCTACAATACACAAATCACAAACGGAATGATTGAGTGTTGTTCTTTACAATCAAACATGCAAATAAACGATTTACAATTGAGAGAGTGGCCACATTTATTTCTCTGGACCCCAGTCAAGGTCTAATTTTGCGGAGACGTGGACTCCAGTCAAGTTCCTGCTTCCATGAGCTGTGACTCGGCAAAAACAAAAAGGCTGGAGACTTGACTGGGATGCTCACGACCAGGAACTTGACTTGACCCGAGACATGTGAGATTTGATGGCGGTTTCATTGGATTTGGTCGCTCGATGGATCAAATATCAAACTTGTTGTAATTCAAAATGTGTGGACGGTTCGAGCCCATCGCGACATGGCAGTTCGCTTCCTGACGATTTGCATTTGTGACCATTTGAAACTCGGCTTTCTGCTTAAGGTAAGCCATCTTAAGAATAAAAAGAAAAAAACTTGAACGGCGTTATGAAGCCGTGCTTTTGTGGTGCTTTTGTGGTGCTTTTGTCGTGCTTTTGTCGTGCTTTTGTGGTGCTTTTGTGGTGCTTTTGTCGTGCTTTTGTCATGGTTTTGTCGTGCTTTTGTCGTGCTTTTGTCGTGCTTTTGTCATGGTTTTGTCGTGCTTTTGTCGTGCTTTTGTCGTGCTTTTGTCGTGCTTTTGTCGTGGCCTGTCCGCTTACGTCCATTTATCAGCACAGTCCAAATTCAGCAGCTCGCTATTTAGACGACATTTTGCATTTGAAACGATACATTTATTCAGTGTCGCGAGTGTTTCGAAGGTGGGAGTCGTGCAGGGGCTTCGTAATGGCTGAACAGAGTAATAAATCCCCCCCCAAAATGTTGAAACACACCCAATAATAATAATAAAGTCAAGTGGGAATTCATCTATTGCAGGTGGGCTTGGAACGCATCATCAGTGAAATGTGAGGGAACGCTGGACCTGTATTTGATTTGTGGATGGTTGTTTTGGGGAAAAAAAATATTTGGGAATTTTTTTTTTGGGGGGGGGGGGTGTTGCACACAAGAAAAAAAAAGAAAATTAATTGAAAAAAATTGAGAACTAACACGAGCAAAAATGAACAAATCCGGTGTTAAAACTAGCTCAATGTCAAAAAAAAAACAACTGAAAAAGGAAAACTAACCCTACAATGAAAATTCCCAAACTGGTGTGGCACGAGGTGGCGGCACAAAAGCCGCACACACAAACGGAAGCAATGAATGTGGGAATGAATGTGCGCGCACGTGGCCGCCGTGCAAGCACATTCTATAGGTTGAAATTCCGTTGCAGTCTTGTCATGTGCCGAGTCGCAGGTGCACCCCGAACCAAGCAATGCTACGCTATGCTTCCATTTCTTGCCAAGCCGCAATAAGTGTCAAACAGAGAGACCATCCAAATGTCGTCGGCAAGGGCTAAAAATTCGGAGCCTGCCGCGACCTCGTTCGGACCTCGTTCGGACCTCGTTCGGAGCCTGCCGCGACCTCGTCAAGCGTGCGCACAAGCACAAGTTATTGTGATGCATTTGGGGAAAATGGACTCGCCATCCACGTCATTGCTTCACTCTGATTTTTGGGCTGTCTGTACAATGGCGCCCTCTGGAGGCTGAAAACGTGTATTTCCATTCAAAGATTTGGCGTCCTTTTGTTCCCCGTCGTTATATGCATGGATATCAAACGTGTTTTTGTTGTTGTTTTAATCACGTTGTGATCAGATGTGTTGCTTGCAGCACGTACCTCAAGATCCGGTCCAGGAGGGCCCGAGTCCTGCGTGTTTTCCAGGTTTCTCGACTCGCTTGCTGATGAGCTTGAATATGAATCAGCTGTGTTGAAGGTGGGAAATCTCGAAAACATGCAGGACTCAAGCCCTCCAGGACCGGACTTTGACACCACTGGCTTAGAGGTTAATATCAATTGATAAACCACACACACACACTCAGTACACCATCAGGTTTTGATTTTGTGCACGTTTATTTCTAATCTCTTTGGGAAAATCTACTTGGAACTTTAACTACTCCAACTGCTGTGATAGGAACTAGAAAAAAACGAGGAGCTAAAATAATCAACGAAAACGAACAAGAAAAGAGTCTTAAACGAGGTGGTCAAATGTCCTCATCAGTCCAAGATGGGAGCCGGCATTTAAGCGAATTGCTTGCAGCAATTTGTACAATCTGGGTCGTGTTTGCAAAGTTGCACTTACAGATGGTCCGGTGTTGGCCAGAGACGCGGGTCCCAGGATTGGAGGTTCAGCAAGCCGTTGAAGAACAGATGAAAGAGGTTCGGTTCAGTTGAGAGAGAGAGAGAGAGAGAGAGAGAGAGAGAGAGAGAGTTCATCAGGACGGTCAGAGGAGCCTGACGGGGGGTGGCTGGGAGGGGCCCTTTGGTTGTTGAAACGTGTGCACCCGTGAACGTTAAGTGGAGATGACGCCACTCACAGGTCTTCTCAATCCAGAGCTGGTGGGGCTGGAGGTCTGGGGTGGGGGGGGGGGCTCTTGGGCCCCCAACACCCCACTGTGGCATTTCCAGGAAAAAGAAATACAATTCCTTGGTCTGTGATGAGGTTGAAAAAGTTACAAGCAGCCGATAATCCTGACAGAAGATAGAGAAGTTGTGAACATATTTGAGGCTCCTGTTTGTCCGCTGCAGTCTCGAGAACTTGCTCCTGTCCGGCGGCCCGAGCCCTGCCTGGACCTCAACATTTGGACCTGCTGCTGCAACACACCGTGACGGAACTCACCTGCTTCAAGCAACTGCGCTGCCGGACTTCACACGCGCGCGCTCACACGCCTGCGCTGCGACCGCTCCACTTCGTAGCGAGCCGCGGTTGTCGAAATCAACTGGATTTCATCTGACTTTGAGCCGCACTGACAGCAAGTCGTGAAACGTTCGGTAATAACAATCCAATCACATGAACAGCAAAAACAACAATATCATCACCACAGCGGCGACGTCCCAGATATCGGCTCAACTTGCATTCTTCCGTGAGTGGTCGAGTGGGCTCAGGCCGCTCTGCAGATGTTTGTTTTGGGCGTCTCCAGGCGGACGCAGATTGACATCACGTACTGTCGAGTCTACGCAAAAGCTGCACTACAACTTGTGTTCAACATCAAAGATCTCCGTATGTATTACAAACAATAGGCTTGGAGGGTTCGGGTTGCAAGTGCGGCCTACGCTACAGCAGCAGCATATTTCATCTTCAGCTGTTAGCTAGCACAAACAAAAAGTCAAATAGCATTTGTTGTTGTTAATGGTCTAAGCCAGAAATACCTCGGAATTGCGACCTCGGAATTGCGGCCTCGGAATTGCGGCCTCGGAATTGCGGCCTCGGAATTGCGACCTCGGAATTGCGGCCTCGGAATTGCGGCCTCGGAATTGCGGCCTCGGAATTGCGGCCTCGGAATTGCGGCCTCGGAATTGCGGCCTCGGAATTGCGGCCTCGGAATTGCGACCTCGGAATTGCGGCCTCGGAATTGCGGCCTCGGAATTGCGACCTCGGAATTGCGGCCTCGGAATTGCGGCCTCGGAATTGCGACCTCGGAATTGCGACCTCGGAATTGCGACCTCGGAATTGCGGCCTCGCGACCTCGGAATTGCCGCCTCGGAATTGCGACCTCGGAATTGCGGCCTCGGAATTGCGACCTCGGAATTGCGACCTCTTCTCCGTGTCCGCTTTCCTTTGTTTTCTGAGCCGCCCCGGAGGGCGTTGACCGTCAAGATCGCAACACTGAAGGTATTTGTTGCTTGTAATGACAAAGACAAACACAAAATCGGGATCAGCAGGTCAGACTTTTTAAAAGATTGGGGCTCGGCCAGAAAATTGTGATCGGTGCACCCCTAGAAAGAAGCCCTTGGTCAGATGCTGTAGTGGGGTCAGGTGGGCCCGGGGGGTGTTTGTGGGCGCTAAGTGATTGTTGGCCCAGGGCGCAAATGCGGTCAGGACCGCCTCTGCGCATCTTCGTCGACATGAGCGCCGGATCTTGTGCGAGCAGCTGCCTGCGGTCAACGATAGTGAAGCGCCCTAAAGATTTTGTCAGTAACAAACAAATGAGGCCGCCAGCACGCAGGTCAAAGGTCCCGCCAGAGCTTAAAGCGTCCTTATGCCGAGCGGCGCTTGAAGGAAACAAACCGGTTTGCCCAAAGTGACAATGGCCTTTCTCACATGGCCTCGGGCATTAACTGCATGTTCTGTTCTCTTGTTTTCAAAGTGACTCATGTAATTGATTAATTGCAGCGAGAACATGCGAAGGAGAAATGTGGCTTGACAAGACCCGCCTAGAAGATACCAACTGCTTGCGTGAGAACAAAAGGAAAATTAATTAAAAGCCTCACCTAACAGCAAAAATGAGTCCTTTGTTGTCGGCGCGAGGCAAGATATAAACTGCCGGCGCAGGATCGACAGCAAGCCAGACGCAGACTTGATTCAGTGCGGTGAGTACGCCCTTCGACTTGGTGCCGCTCGGTGCCGCTCGCTTCCTTCAACGTTCAACTTCGATGTTGGGCAGATTTCGCTCCTTGCTTTCTGCACTTTGACATGTTGCTCAGGAAGACTTTTGAAGCGAGAGCAATGTGGCAAAAGTTGGGGGTCAGCTTGAGGACAGGAACGTTTAGCCGGCATCGCTCCACTCGGACCCGGCCGCTTGTCTGCCTGCGTTCCGATAGCGGCCGCCGCCCCCTTGGCTTGTCCTGATGCACATTCACGGTTCCTTCTCACTGTCTGTCTTACAGAGCCACGCGTGACACGATGGGGACTTTGGATCTGCTCACTCTCGTCCTTTTACTCGGTAAGTCGCCCGACCGTAAGTCAGGCCGTGACTCGTCATGGCGCGACGCGAGCTAACCTCAACGCAATTCAACTGACAGGAAGCCTCGGCCTGCCGACCACTCGGGCCCAGACGCCAGATGAGAACGACGGCCCCTCAGGGGATACAACAACAACAGCAACAACAACAACAACAACAACAACAACAACATCCGGGACGCCACCAGATCCGACAGCTTCCGACTGTCTAACCGTGGATGCAGATTTCCAGTTGGGTTTAGAGATTCTTGACGATAATGTGGGCCTTTCTTTGCGTATTTTTAATGGCAAAATTTGGATTATGGGGATCGATTATACTGACGGATATCCAGACACGGGCACACCTGACGATTCAACCCCCACACCCACCCCAGCTCCACCCACGACCACGACCACAACCATGACCACGACCACAACCACAGCGGCCCCAGGGCCCACCCCAGATGAAAACGATTAATTGGCACATTAGCTGTGCTCTGCATTGGAGCTGCAGCTCTATTTCCTTTTGAAAGTTACAATGCCATCAAGACTTTTCTGTTGCTTGCAATCTCCTTCCTCAATCAATTCCTCACAATAGTCGTTACGGTGTGACATGAAAACGCTTGATTGCTTTCCATGATGTCTGCACGCTCACTTCTGGTGAACTTTTCTTTGCTTCAATAAAACTCATGAGCTCACAGTTTGCGCCTTCGTCTTCTTTTTATATCCATGTACATCATTTTCAATTGAAAAAATGGGACTTATTATTTTGCTCTTTGCTTTGAAATTTCACACCCAAAAATGCCCGAGTAGACGTCTGAAACTCAGATGTCGAAGCCGAATGACAGAAAAGTGGAAAAAGTGTTTGTTTTTTTAAAACATTTGTCGTCCCACTGGAGTGGTTAAGATCATCCAAGAAATCAGAAAGATAACGTCTTCAAACGCTGATTAGATTTATTGAGGGGGGGGGGGTCTTCAAAGTGAGTTTGTCTTGTGTGAAAAAGTAGTCACATGGTGCTCACCAGCAGAAAATTGTGATGGGAACAAAAAAGAAAGAAACAGAGGCCGGCTTCGAGCGCAGCCCAAACGGCAAGAAAAGTGACAGACAAACCGAGAGGCGGCAAGTGGCAGTAAAGAAGCCACCAAGTCCGCTCCGTGGCCCCCCCAAACGCAAAATGGGACAACAATCATTTGTTGAAAAGAATATTTTCACAACCTCCCCTTTGCCTCAAAAATGGTTTGTTCCATACAAAAAGTGGAACCCGCTGGCTTCCAGTGACTGCACTTGAGTGACGGTCCGAGTTGACCCGACCCGACTTCAATCAGACGTGACGACATTTCACCCCGAGAGCTCAACACAAACACACAATTCTCATCGCCAGTCCTCATTTTTATTGTCCTGATTTCCAGCAGCTGTTTTTTTTTTTTGCCAAGAAACGTTTGAGGTTGGCCAGACAAGCCGCAACGCTTCCCGTCCGAAATCGGAATCGGACGGCTTCCTATTCCAACCAAGGTTGGCCAGCGAACCCGTCGCCATCCCAGAGAGCCTTTGGACACAAACGCCGTATCCACGAAACATTCGCCACTTGTATATGTTGTGCATTGCGTTGCATATCAGAGCCCCAAAAAAAGTGCACTTTTGCATTTGAGGGCAAAGCAGATGGTTTATTCCTGGGGGGGGGAAAAATCATCTCGTTGATGTGCAGGACGGCGGCTGCTGCTGCTGTCGCCAAATGAGTTTGTTGTCTTCCCAACTTCCATCATCGCAAGGTGACACAAGGCTTCTTTTAGAAATTCATTGCATTCATCTTTTGCTGTGACAACTTTTAAACAAACTTTCATCAACGCGGGATCATTTGATACTTTTGTTTCAATAAATGTACAAAAAAGGATCGATCCTGGCAGCTCAGCGCCCCGCAACCTCTGACCCTAAAGTGGGGGCGTTCCTATTTGCGTGAATCCCCTTTGATGTTGCAGACCACCAGCTAACCGACAGCTCCCAATGGCAACATCCTCTTGAGCAGTTTGCAAGTTGGCAGCAAGCCAAGCCAGCGCGTCGCAGCCGAGACGTCCGTTTCAGTCAACAACCTCGATTTCATTCATTTTGGACAGAAGATTCCGCAAGTTCAAAGAAAAGCAAAGGTAGTCGTCGCCAAGTCAAACAAGCGGACGCTACGTGCTGCTTTGAACAGCCCCTTTTTCTTTCCTCGCTCAGTTTAAAAGCCACCACGTCGGCCAGGTGGGCTCAGACGGGTTTCTGGGGGTCCGCGTCGACAGCACACTCAGCTGGAGGCGACTCGTCGGAAGTCTCTGCTCCGAACTCCGACAGCGTCTCTACTTCCTGCGCAGACCGAGGGTCTGTGGAGTGGAGCAGAGGATCATGCTGCTGTTCTACCGGGCCGCATTGGAAAGTCTCACCAGATCCGGGTACGGCAACCTGACTGTGCAGTCCAGGCCACAGATTGCCGGTCTGGTGCGGGCTGCCGGGAAGGTCATGGGGGTCGGGAATCATCCTTCCCTACCGATGCTTTATGAGCGGTCCGTCATCGGACTGGCACAGAAAATTGTTACTGACCCGACTCACATTCTGCGTCATGAGTTGCAGCTACTGCCTTCCGGCAGGAGATTCAGGGCCCTCAGAACCAGGTACAAGAACTCATTCCTGCCGACATCCATCAAATCGCTTAACAACCGACATTAACTCAGTGCAATAAGATAGATGGTGCAATGTTGGAATATATGCAGCCGTGCCGTACATGCTCATGTGTGTGTATATACTGTATATAGGAGTGTGTGTGTGTGTGTGTGTGTGCAGTCCTCATGTATGTACTTCTTTACACATGAATACTTCTGGGAAGACTTCTGGGAAGTCTTCTACTTATTGCTGCACTTCTTATTTCATTTTATCTTTCTATTCTGTTGTTTTTTTCTCTCTACTGTAAACTGCAGCTGGACCAGGGAAAAAGTTCCCCACGGGGAAAATAAAAGTATATCGTATCATATCCTTAGAACCCAATAATAGATTTTGGCACAGGCCACTTTTGTTGAATACAATTAGTAAATAAAAAAATATACAAATTTCCTCCAGTGACCATAATGAAGTATATCATTTGTACAAGTATTTAAGGCAAGTTGTAAAATGTCTCAAGTCCACTTGTTTATGTTGAACAAATTGAAAAGATCATAAACGATGCCGTTTCCACGAAGTACCGTCTCAACTGGTCTCCAATTTGGATCCTGTCAATGTACAGGATGGAATGACGAGAAACGTTTCCTGGGAGGAGCAATATGGCGGCCGCGCCGCTTCGAAAGTCTTGGCCAATCAGCTATCCAGTCATATTCAGATCAGTGAATGTAGTGCAGCTAAGCTATGCGACGCCAACAACGCTTCACAAATCGGCCAATGAGAGAGCAGAGCACAACATTTCTTTGGTGTGTGTGTGCTTTATTGGAAGAAAAGGACGCAGTGAGTTTACTTCTTCTTGGAGACTCCCACAGTGCGACCGCGACGTCCGGTCGTCTTGGTGTGCTGGCCGCGCACGCGCAAGCTGCGAAGGGAAAGCGCGTTACCAGGAGATTTGTCCCCACCCCCGAAGTTCAAAGTTCACGCGGGCTCGCGAAGCCTCACCCCCAAAAGTGTCGGAGGCCGCGATGGGCTCGGATCTTCTTCAGCCTCTCCAGGTCTTCTCTCAGCTTGTTGTCCAGACCGTTGGCCAACACCTGAAAGCAGGCAACTCAAATTTGCTCTTTCACGTGCGCTCGCTCAGCGTCCTCGCACCCGCCTTTGTGAGCGCATTGTTTGAGGCTTTTCCCCCCAAGTTTGAATATTGAGAAAGAAGGGAATCGGAATTCGCCGGCTGCAACTCATCCATCATGAAATTTATTGACAGCTATTATTAAGATTATTATTATAATATAATAATAATAATAATAATGGAATTATTATTATAATTAAATAATCAAGCCAATCATTTTTCAACTTCAAATGAAACAATTATCAAAACCGTTGTCTATTAATTTCATCATTAATTGCTTGTCATCGACTGTAATCGTTGCAGCTCTAATTTAAGGTATTAAGGTCAATTAGGGGCAATACTAAAATATGGTATCGATTGTTTTTTCCCGTCTAATATGTGGTTTCTCCGCAATGGCTTTTTCAGGCATCACGTGTGGTCCGCAACTTAAAAGGGATTGGCCAAAACAGGAAAGGGGCCATTTTCTTCCACCCACCTGGCTGAATTTTCCATCCTTGACGTCCTTCTGCCTGTTGAGGAACCAGTCTGGGATTTTGTACTGGCGAGGGTTCTGCATGATGGTCACCACTCGCTCCACCTGCACACAAGACGCCCGCTCAGTCCCGGACCCAACTTCGACTCCGACAACGCGTCGCTCACCTCCTCCTCGGTCAGCTCGCCCGCCCTCTTGTTGAGGTCGATGTCCGCCTTCCTCAGGACCACGTGGGCGTAGCGTCTGCCCACACCCTGACACAGCACATTGTTGGGATGCGCAAAATTAATAGTCATAATAATAATACATCAACAACAGGAAGGACAGAGCAGCACCAGGAGCCTCCTAGCTTCCTTCCTTACCTTGATGGCGGTGATGGCAAAGGCGATCTTCCTCCTTCCATCGATGTTTGTGTTCAGAACACGAAGAATGTGCTGGAACTTCTCGGGGATAACCAAAGCCTACAGACACATCGCATCGGCTGTCACGACAAGGCGACCACAAAGCCTCGTTCTTCATTTAAAGCTCACGTTGTTTCCCTACAATTCGAAATGACAACAGCTTGCAAACGCAAACTCGTTGAGCATCTCAAAATGTAAAGTAGGCAACAAACGGTGCGTTTCCAAATCGCTACCTTCTTGAAACAATGGCAAAGTCATATTTTGACCCAAAAAGTATGTTCTGGCCTTAAACATCTCATTGGGATTGTGGCCACCTCGACTAAAATCGACTACATCCTTAGTTCAACACTAGTTGCTAAATGCTTCATGTTTCGAATAGGACGGGGGTGACAATATGCAGTCAATTTGTTGTTGATGAATGAACATATGAAGCAAAAACAAAAAAACGAACGAACGAAGGTCTCTTCGCCCTTTTAGCAAATGTGACAAACATAACGCTGATAGTTTACCACAACGCTAAAGTGAGGGCGTCATCTTATTGAATTCCTAGTAAGATGCTTAGAGCAAACAGTCGGTAGTGTACAAAAAGAGTGCGAGTCGGTGTGAATGAGACACTTTAACGCTCAACCGACGCAGACATTGTTACATTATTCGCGGCATCTTCTACAGCGGCGACGACTCCAAATTCGCTTTAAAAGTCCTTGTTCGCCCTCACTCATCAACAATCCATCGCGTTATCTGCTCACACGCAGCACGCGCGCCATTTAAAGACACCGATGCCGCAGATGAACACATATTTGAACTGGATGGCAGCAGATTTGGATCGTTGAGCAGAATTCTCACCATCTTGCAAGCTGGTTCCACGCAAAGAGGAAGTGACGTGTTTCTCGCGACAGTTTGATCTGGCTAAGGGCGGAAGTGGGTCCATCACTTTCAATTGTCCGACAACTTTATCAATTTACGTTGTTCTTTCAATCTGGCGACAACTTTTCTTTAACATTTTTATTTTTGCTGGATTAGTTTTGTAATATTTGTTGCATTTATTTAGCTGCTTTTCCTAAATGTGACGAATGATGTATTAAGTTCGTATTCCGTTTTCCATTCATTTATTTAATTAAATAACAGGGTAATTTATCGGAAACAACAGAATTCCAATATAAGCCATATGCTGAATGTTAGATATACTGTGCGTTTTTCAAAAGCAATTAGTTACTTAATAATTGTATAATGTAATTATTTAAAAATGCAATTAAAAATGAAAATGAATTATTTTATGGGCAGAACTCTGTTTTAATAATAAGTAATGCCCAAGACCCAGTCAGTCGCGTACCATCAACAGCACGTTTAGAATTGAAGATAAGGTGTCAAAAATAATGTCGAAATTTGCATACTTATCCTCAACATGTAAGATTTTGCTGGAGCGTTAGCGAAAAACGTCTATAATTTTTCGTTGTTTTGCTTTCGTTCAGTGGTGTTTTGGTTCCCCCCACGTGACTTCAAGTAACAATGGCGGAGGCTTCCGCGGATGTGAACACCGCGGAGAGGACGACGCAAGTGGCCATGGCCTTCTTTCACGATGAGGTGACTTTTATTGGTGTTGATGTCGAGTGTGGTTCAAGCAAGGTGTCGTCCTTGTTCATTGGAGCTCGTTCAGCAAGCCTTCCTCTTCCCCTGAAGTCATTAGCATCCATTCATTAGCGTTAGCAAAACAAGATGACATCATGCGGGTTGATCGTTTGCTTCCGCACTCCTATCCCACTGTAGTGACACGAAGCCATACTTTACTTATAGTCAGCTCTCCATTGTATTGCTGTTGCGATGTGTAGTGAGTACAGGTTAGTCTTTACACAGAAGCAAGTGGGACTGCTATGGTAATGGGCAGGATGACAGACGAGATTAGACAGGAATCTCCATGGACTCAGATGTTTGCTGATGACATTGCGATCTGTAGTGAGAGCAGGGAACAGGTGGAGGAGAAGCTCCAGGCGTGGCGTGGAGGAGAAGCTCCAGGCGTGGAGGAGAAGCTCCAGGCGTGGCGTGGAGGGGAAGCTCCAGGCGTGGCGTGGAGGAGAAGCTCCAGGCGTGGCGTGGAGGAGAAGCTCCAGGCGTGGCGTGGAGGAGAAGCTCCAGGCGTGGAGGAGAAGCTCCAGGCGTGGCGTGGAGGAGAAGCTCCAGGCGTAGAGGAGAAGCTCCAGGCGTGGAGGTTTGCCCTGGCAAGGAGGGCACAGAAGGTTAGCCGTAGCAAGACGGAGTATCTGTGAGTGAATGGGAGGGACCCGAGTGGAAGAGGGAGAAGAGACCAGGAAGGTGGAGGAGTTGAAGTATTTAGGGTCAACAATCCACAGCAATGGAGCGTGTGGGAAAAGAAGTGAAGAAGCGTGGTGTGCAGGCAGGCTGGAACGGGTGGTGATACAAGAGTTTCAGCTCAAATGAAAGGAACTGTGGTGAGACCAGCCATGTTGTTTGGTCTGGAGACACAGCGCCACTGAGGCGAAGACAGGAAGCAGAGATGAAGATGCTGAGCTTCTCTCCTGGAGTGACCAGGATGGATAGAATCAGGAAGGAGGACATCAGCTCAGATGTTCGAGGCCTTTGGAGATCAAGTCGAAGAGGCCAGACTCAGATGCTTTGGGCGGGTCCAGAGGAGCCACATGAAGGTGTGTGCTTACTTGATTTAAACTCGGGCACGTGTTGACATTGCGTCATCAAGAGCCGTACTGGGAAGGCGAATCAAAGGCGGCAAACTGCAACGCTCCTCAAATTGCCCACTGAGTGAGCGCTCCCGACTGCCGAGACACGCAAAGCTGTTAGGCGAGGGCCAAAATCCTTTTACAAGTTCAGCAAAACATCACAACGCGGATGTACATGAAGTGCTTTGCTTATTTTCTTCTAGAAAAAGAAATACAATGCGCTTGATCGTAATGATGTGATAGCGTGATTGAATGAATGGCAAAAACTTTTTGTCATCGTTCTGAGGATTCGGTGGCGGCAGCGGCAGCGGCGCTCTAAAAATGGAGTGACGAGGGAGTCGGGAATGAGGAATGAGTGCGCCCGGAACCGATCGCTCTTTCCCCAATCACTTCAAATTGCTTTTCGGGAAAGCGTTTGCTAACACATTGCATGCCTTTCTCTCCCCAGGCGAGCAACGGCGAAATGGCCCAGCTGCAACTCGGAGAACTGGACCTGACCACCGATGACTTGATCTTGGATGAAGTCGACCGTAAGACGCCACTTCAAACACGAGCCCATTGCCTACATATGTAACATTTTCTAAGTCTGCTATCGGTAGCACTAGCAGCAGAAGCCCGCACGGCGCGCGAGGATTGATCGGGTTTGTCTTGCGGCCGAGCCCAAGGCCGACTTGTTGACGCGGCGTCTTGTTCCCGCAGTTCACATCCAGGCCAATCTGGAGGACGAGCTCGTCAAGGAAGCGCTTCAGACGGTGAGCATTTTCATTTGTCCTTTTGTCCATTTGTCGTACGACGGCGCCGCTGACCTGCTTTTTCCGCAGGGTGTGGACCTTCGTCAGTACTCCAAACAGGTGGAGGCGGAGCTTGAGCGCATTGAGCAGGCCTCCATCAAGGACTGTATCCTCTTTGCTTTGGTTGTTTTGCCAGCCAACCAACATTCACTTGCATCCATTTCAACAAAACGTTACCGATGGGGAGGCGGGCCCTCCTTCAGCCCAACCTTTGCGCTCAATCCAAGGACAAGGAGGAGCCCAAACATTTGAAGCGTTTATCGTTATGAGCTCTTTCTCTCCTGTATTGAAAGAAGTTCATATCAAGTGAGCCCAGCATCGTCTTGCGCACCAGAACCGCATCAAACGCACACACGAACGACCATGAACCAAAGACTGAAGTTCAAGTTTGGCTCAGCTGATACGAATACTTGCAAAAGTCCCACAGCCGGCATCAGGCTTTCCCAAAGGTGGGGGGTCGTGGAGGGCCGCAGGTTTCCTTCTTGGAAAGATCGCAATCGTCATCGGGCTGAGGCAGAGCGAGCTGATGATATCAATCCGTCACTAGAACGTTCCAACGGTCATGTGAAGCCGACCGCTAGCTCATGCTGGCTAGCTTATTAGCTCGTAGCCAAAGTAGCCACTCGGGATTTACTGTCATTGAGGGTCAAGTTGTTTTTCATCCAAAAGGTTTTTAGATCCGAAATGTTCGACATTATCCGCTGATATAAAGAAATCAAAAGACGGGGGTAAAAAAGATTGTCCTGACTGAAACCTGATGAATAAAATGATCTTTTCTTGGACTAAAATGAAAAATGGACCAAATACAAACGGGATGAGGGTGACTAAGTATGACAACGCGCGTGATTGAAACAAAAATGGCGGCTCAAATGAACACTCCTGTGGAGTCCTGCTTTGCGTGAGCTGCACGGTTGTTGTTGTTGTTTTTCCTGAGCGGGCGTCATCAGACATCAAGGAGAGCCAGAACATCGCCGTGCTGCACCAGCAGATCAGCGCCTGTGACGCCATTTTGGAGGTGAGCGCCGGTGCGGGTGCGAGGGCGGCGTTCCGGCAGCGAGCCGTCTTCCTTTCCCTTCCCTGCCTTGCAGCGCATGGAGGAGATGCTGAGCGGCTTCCAGAGCGACCTGTCGTCCATCAGCAGCGAGATCCACACGCTGCAGCAGCAGTCGCTCAGCATGAACGTCCGTCTGAAGAACCGGCAGGCGGTCCGCAGCCACCTCAGCCAGCTGGTGGACGAGCTGCTGGTGCCCGGCGCCATGATCTCGTGAGACACGCCCCTATTCCTTTGGACCGTTCAAGTATTGCGGCTTGTCTGGGAAGGGAAGTCCAACGTTGCTGGACGGTGGCGCGCTTGACTCTTTGTGGGCGGGGCCGCGGTCAATCTGGGCCGGGGGTCTCTGCCGTTGCTCCCTGTGGTGGTGGGCCGTCATCCCTCTTCCTGGGCGCCTTTCCTCACAGGGTTTTCCTGTGCCCCGCCATGTTGGGCTTTGTGTGTGTGCATGTTTGAGCATGGGGGGGGGGGGGGGGGGGGGGGCTTATCTTTTGATTGTTTTAATTGTTCAGCACCTTGAGTTGCATTTTAATGTATGAAAGGCGCTTTATAAATAAATCCAGCAGCTTTTATCCATCTCGGGTGGCCATTTTGGTCGGGTGAAGGTGCTGAGGCTTCACCGGCCCAAAGTGCAAACACGGCATCTTCCACGTGCTGACCGGCCGCCGCTTAGCTGAGCACGTCGCGCGTTTTCGCCACATCCTGAAATTTCGCCCTTAAAGCCCCAACCTTTCGTGAGTGTCGTAAAAGGGGGCGCCTGCCCGTCTTTGTCCATCCAGCACCATCCTGGACAGTCCGGTGACGGAGCAGGACTTTGTGGAGCAGCTGCACGAGCTCAACAACAAGATCAACCTGGCCAAGGAGCTCAGCTTCCGAGAGACGCTGGCGTGCTCCGACATCCAGGACATCGTGGACCGCCTCAAGGTCAAGGTGAGCCCAGCTTGCCGCCATTTTTATTTTGCACTTGACTCATCGTCGCCATCAGCCCAGACTCGGCACCTTGCAAGATGTGCCTGGACCAGCGGCCGTCATGAAATTCTCTCCCTCTTTGTTTGTGCACACTGGACCGGAACGGCGGCTTGATGCGTTCTCGCCACGAGACGGCCGCGGCGCTGACAGGCCCGACGTCATGGCGCTTATCGTCTTGGTCGTTTAAAGTGCGAGAAAGAAGCGCAGTGCGAGTCTGCTGTACTTGAATCCCTCACAATCCGTTTGATGATAGACGTTCCCAAAGGCGACGTTCCCAAAGGCGACGTTCCCAAAGGCGGCGTTGCCAGCAGACAGAAACGTGTGGCATCAATGGCCACACCCACGTTTGTTATGTGTTTGCTTTGACACTTTGACACAATTGAAGAGGTGGCAGGTGTCTTGATCAGAGGCCCGACTTGTCTGGAAACGGCTCGGCCAATGATAAAGACGCCTTTTGTTGCCATGGCGACCAGAAGCACAACTCCACATTGGCAACTTGACTGCACCTTCCGGACTTGCGTGCGTGAAGCTGGAGTAGGTCAAGTCCCGCAAGGCAACATTTTTGCTGGTGCAGGCAGCATTTGTTAATCTATTTATTGAAAAGAGACAAAGCACACAAATAAAGAAAGTTGATTTCTGCAAATTCCAAAAGAGTCTGAAAGGGCTTCGCAGTTGGCAAATATTGCGCAACACTCCCCAAGCATGCAAGCCCAAAACAAACAAAGCCCGTTTGGGACCACAGATGGTGGAGAATCTTCCTTGTAAGCAAAAGGGAACACGACGCTGAAATGAGAGCAAAAAGAAGTTACGTTTTGAACGCAGCCTGCAGATGTGCTGTGAAAAGCACTTTTTGAAAACCATTCAAACGCTGTTGTATTTTCTTGCATGTCCCAATACTTTTGTCTTTGTGTCTTTTCTTTTTTTCTATCTCAGGCGGTGTGGAAGATTCGAGAGTTCATCCTTCAGAAGATTTACTCCTTCAGGAAGCCCATGACCAACTATCAGATCCCGCAGAACACTCTGCTCAAGTACAGGTGCGCACGCACGCACGCACGCACGCACGTACTGGCCAGCGACCTCAACGTGACCTCAACGTGACCTCAACGTGTGTGCGCGTGCAGATTCTTCTACCAATTCCTGCTGGCCAACGAGAGGACGGTGGCGAAGGAGGTGCGCGACGACTACGTGGACACCATGAGCAAGATCTACTTCAGCTACTTCAAGTCTTACAGCGGCCGACTGCTCAAAGTGCAGGTGAGCCCACGCACGCACGCACGCACGCGCACACGCACAAACTTCTCGCACCTCCGGTCTTAGCGTTACGCTCACACACGCCCTACAATTACACAGCAGGTGGCTAATTATCTTTAATTGGCTTGAGGTTTTGTGTTGGAATGTTTCCAGAAGTTATAAAACGGAAGAGGTAAGTATAAAGTTCACGTCAACGTGTGACCGGCGGCATCCAGAATGTTCTGGCTTGTTTTTTGGGTTAGTTTTGAACTGGAGGTCGTAGGTTCAAGCGAGGGGGGGGGGGGGGGGGCTCGCCTGCAGGCCGACATTCAGCTTGCGTTGGCTCTGCTGTCGTCTTGGCATGAGACTTTTTTCCCGTTTCCAGCAAATGCGCTCAAGCCCCAAAACATTTTTAAAATGGCCGATGCAGATTGTGGTCAAAATGTTGAATATCGGCCGGCCAATAATGCTTCGATCCTTTCTTGTCAAGTTCAAGAAACGGCAGCGGTTCGTTGGTCTTTCCTCAAATTCCAAGATTTGCACAAAATGGCAGTCTTTGAGTTTTGAAAATCACAAGATGGCGTCCCGGAGAAAAGCTTGGCCTTTTTGTGCAAGTCACGACTTGTCATCATATTTCCTGGTGCTACTTGAGGAAACCTTTCTGTGATTGGCTGACGAGTTTCAGTTTGAAGCTTCCAGGTGGAAATTCCCACGCGTCCAAATGACTCGGCGCCACTTTGCCCTAAAAAAAACAACAACAAAAACCTCCTGTCTGATTTGATCTGGCGGGTTTTCAACAACTTATTACATGGAAATTGTACAAAGATGGCGGCTGCCCACTGCTCATTTCGCCACGCCAACTTATTGAGATGCTATTTCTTCCTTGTCTTGCTTTCAAGACGCTGAAAAACGAGGAAAGATGACGCGTCTTTTGTGAAAGCAAACCAAGATTTGTTTGATTGTTCAAATAAGTCGCCGCGCGTGCTAACTTCATTTATATGCAAAAACGCATTTGTTCATTGTAAAGCAGCTGTCGGTATGCAATAAATAGGATCATTAGGAGACAAAGGCTGGGGAATCACCCACATGAGTCATCATCATCATCATCATCATCATCATCATCGTCATCGTCATCGTAGGAGCTGATCAGTCTGCGTGTGTGTGTGCAGTACGAGGAAGTGGCCGACAAGGACGATCTGATGGGGGTCGAGGACACCGCCAAAAAGGGTATCGAACCTGTCCGTCCGTCCGTCTGTCTGTCTGTCTGTGCGTGCGTGTGGCCATAATAATAGCTTCTTAATTGCATTGAACAAAAGGGCACACCTCAAGCGCCTGTGAGATGGTGTGTGTGCGTGCGCTTGATTGTTGTGTGTGCGTGCGCTTGATTGTTGTGTGTGCGTGCGCTTGATTGTTAACGAGGTGGCGCACAAGGATGTGAAGAGAAGAAAAATGCCTGGAGCTTCTTGAATGTTGGGGTGTGTCGGCCCACAAAGTGCCCGGTCACCGTCTTAAGGTGCGGCAGCGCAACGCAACCGCACAAAAACTCCACACATGACCTGATTGGTTCCGTGGCCACGCTTGCAACTCAAAGCACTCCTATCTCAAAGCCCCTTTGCCTGTTAAAGGAAATGCAAATGTGCTGACACCCCCCCCCCCCCTTCAAAAAACAAAAAAAGGACTCCGTTTATAATATCATTTTGTGCATGTTGATTTGAAAACATTGCGAGTTGTAACATTTGCCGGCTATCGTTAGCATTTGTCATCAATGTTGCTGATAATCAGTCCCAGTTTTCATTGAAATGGCACCGGAACGGAGCGCTTGCGCACGCACGCACGCCTTGGATGTGTTTGCCTGCCATAAACGTGGTTTTTGTTTCCTTCTCCAAAGGAGGAAGCAAGAATTGTAAAGCTTTCGATGGGTCGGGCTGCTATTTCAATGATGGCATTTTTGGAGCAGACCAGGAAATAAGTCCAAAATCAACCGGAACACGTCACTTTGGATGACTGGACCAAAAAGTCCAATCATCCAAAGTGAAAGGAAAAGTCGATTCCATTTTTCAATCTTAGAATTGCGATGAATGGCGTCATAAAAAGCCTTTTTTAAATCAACATTTCAAATGTGAAGAGCTTTTTTTCTTCTTCAACATTGAATGTTACGCGGACGTCCTGAAGGTTTTTGGGACCCCGTCACACGCACAAAAAATGAGCCCGGCAGTTTGACAATATTCTGACATTGATGAAATGCTTTCTTTTGATTGCATTTTGCGCTACCTTTAGCGGAACCATCCACGGCCCATCAAAAGGAATCGTGTGCTGAATCGGCGTTAATTCAGGATTAACGCCATCATTTTTGTGCTTCATTCGTTAGCGCTTTACCTTCGACAGCACAAATGTCCGCACGTGCTCTCAAATGAGACGAGCGCCCGACGAGCACCCGACGAGCACCCGACGAGCACCCGACGAGCGTTGGCCGCCTTAAAGTTGACTTCAACATGGCCCGAGTTCTTTTCAGTCTTGCCATAGCCTGGTTTTGTTGATGCGCGGCGTTGAATGTGACGCAAACGTTGTTGAGGTGCGAGCGACCGTCACGATGATTTCAGGTTTCTTCTCCAAACCGTCTCTGAAGAGCCGCAACACCATCTTCACGCTGGGCCAGAGGGGCGCCATCCTCAGCCCCCCCGAGCTGGAGGGTCCCATTCTGGTTCCTCACACGGCGCAGAGGGGCGACAGCAGGGTGAGTATGTGCACGAGTGCCGCCCGACCCACCGCTACGCTAGCCCGACCCACCGCTACGCTAGCCCGACCCACCGCTACGCTAGCCCGACCCACCGCTACGCTAGCCCCGCCCCTTCCACTCAGCCAAAATAGCCCAAAAGGCTCCGGTTCCGAGAGCTGTGCGTGTATCCTGCACATTTGGGACGTGCACAGCTTGTTGTCGTGGCTTCTTACTTTTTCAAAGAAAGGCCGTTGTTGACTTCCTGTTTACGCCACGACAAGCAGCAAGCGCAAGAAAACGGCCCGATGATGTCATCGTTTGAAGCCAAACTTGCAGCAGCAAAGAAGTCTTAATGTTTGAATGCAAGTGCAGCGTTGCCTCGTTTATTGCCGGCTTCCGTTCCATAAAATACGCACAAGAAGTCAAGCAGAGCTTGTTGTTTTTCTATTTATGAGCCCCCGAAGCCCCCCCCCCCCCATTTATTGTACTGTATGCTACTTCAGATATTTGTTTTGTTTCTATGTTTCGAGGCTGTAAAAGCCTCGCCGTCCACGTCATCGACTTTTGTCAGTCCAGCGTGAACGTCGTCACGTTTCGTTTGTTGAAAGCAACCTTGCTAAGAAGGTGGACAAAAAAAAAGCCCTGAAAGTCAGCGTTATCTTCTTTTTACAAACGCGATCCGATGAGTGTAAAGACAAAGGAAGCGTAAACGATGCGCTGTCGACATCTTGGCTGTTGAAGGAAGACTTTGTAGACTCTGAAGTTGCCGCTGGTGGCCTTTTTTGGGAATTATTGGGGAAGCAACGACTTTGTGAATTCGTGCTTGACGGCGCTGGGTTGAAGTCAGCAGCATCGAGATGAGCCGCCCGACGTTTGCATGCCTGGCGTTCGGCGTGAGAAGAAAAGACTTTGATGAGGATGATGTGTGCGTTTGAATGCGAGGAATGGAAGCGGCGGGCGGGCGCGTCGCCTGGCGCGTCGCCTGGCGCGTCGCCTGGCGCGTCGCCTGGCGCGTCGCCTGGCGCGTCGCCTGGCGCGTCGCCTGGCGCGTCGCCTGGCGCGTCGCCTGGCGCGTCGCCTGGCGCGTCGCCTGGCGCGTCGCCTGGCGCGTCGCCTGGCGCGTCGCCTGCCTGCCGTCTAAACGAAGCCTTGTGCGCCCGCAGTACCCGTACGAGACGCTGTTCCGCAGCCAACACTACGCCCTGCTGGACAACGGCTGCAGGGAGTTCCTCTTCCTCTGCGACTTCTTCATGGTGGCGGGAAACTCCGCCCTGGACCTCTTCAACAGCATCTTGGGCAAAACGCTCAGCATGTTCCTGGTGAGTTTCGTCAGCGTTTAACATCATCAAAGCCATGTCGGGAGCGGACAAAGATAACCCAAAGGCGCTTTTCAAGCATTTGGATCTTTTCTCAATTTGGGCAATAGAAACGCTCTCAATTTAGGCCACAAGGGGGCAGTATTAGACAGACGGGTCTACTGTTCCTTGGGGTGTTCTTCGGAAGCCCTGACGATCGGGGGGCTTTCATGCAGGACTCCGGAGATCTTGCATTTTCTGCTGAGAGGCCAAAATTGTCATGAGTTGAAGTGAAACGATGAATCGATCATCAAAAGAGTTTTCCGCTGTATACTCGTTATGCAGCATCAATGAACAGTAATTGGGGGGGGCAATTAACGCATAGAAGAGTCGACTGGCTGCAGGCTGACGTGGCGGTGACCTCGCGGTGACCTCGCGGTGACCTGTTTTTTTCCCACAGAAGAGCATGTCGGCGTACGTGTCTGACTGCTACGACGGCATCGCCGTCTTCCTGTGCATCCACATCATCCTGCGCTTCCGAGCCATCGGCGCCAAGAGGAACATTCCGGCTCTGGACAAGTGAGTGCCTGCGCCTGCTCCTGCGCCTGCGCCTGCGCCTGCGCCTGCGCCTGCGCCTGCGCCTGCCCCTGAAAACGGCGGCGTGTTGCTGTGCGTGTCAGGTACTGGGAGGCGGTGCTGGAGCTGCTGTGGCCGCGCTTTGAGCTCATCCTGGAGATGAACATCCACAGCATCAGGAACGCCGACCCGCACAAGCTGGGCCTGCTGGACACACGGCCGCACTACGTACGTCATGTGACACGCGCTACGGCAGCTTTGCCTCTCAAGCAGTTTTCAAACCAACGTGTGCTGTCGCTCAAAAGCACCTTTTTGTGAATGCGGTCCCATCATTTGTCCTGCCCCCCAAAAGTTTGCTTTGCTTTTCATTTGTGAGAAAGTCGCACCCAAAAATGAAGCTTTTGGTCACTTTTCTGGAGATTTTTTCTTTTCAAGAAAAGTGCTAGCGCTGGCCGGCGCACGGCTTCATCAATCTTCGTCCGTCTGGTCGGCGGAAGAGAAGACGGGATGGCTTCCTTGCTCCATTTGATTTGTTGCGCAACCCCTGATGGACACGATGTCCAAAATGGTCTTGAGGGTTCCGCTCAAGATGGCGAGGAATCCCACCAGAAACAAAAAAACATGGCTACTCACTCTTGAGTGACGAGACAAGGGCAGACCAAATTTTCTCAGACCCTCCCCATCCGGGTCACCACCTCGTACAGCTCCCCCCCCCACAACTATGCACACACACAGCCGCCGACATTTGACCTTTTTACGATGCCGGCCGCTGTGGCGTGTTTGGACTCACGCAGGTCCACTTCTCGTCGGCCCATGCTGACGTTTCGCTCGCGTGACTGTCAAAAAGTTGGGTGGGCGGCGATGACGAACGTCGCCACCCGCGCGCCGCATGTCATCTGCGTGCCTGATTTCAGATCACGCGCCGTTACGCCGAGTTTTCGTCGGCCGTCGTCAGCATCAACCAGACCTTCCCCAACGAGAGGACCAACGCTCTGCTGGCTCAGCTGCAGGTAATGCAGGGGGGGGGGGGGGGGGGTGTTGGGTTCGAGCGGGCCACCATCATGTCACGCCTGACCTTTCAGACGGAGGTGGAGAACTTTGTGCTGAAGATGGCGGCCGAGTTCCCGTCCAGAAGGGAGCAACTCATCTTCCTCATCAACAACTACGACATGATGCTCGGCGTGCTCACGGTACGTCCGCACGGCGGCTTATCGGACTTCGGGGATGACATTGGAAATGACACAATTCTTGGAAAACTGGAAAAAGGAACACAAACAGAGCCCCGCCCCCGCCCCCGGCCCGCCCACGCCCCCGCCCCCGCCCCCGCCCCCGCCCCCCCAAAATCAAAGCAAGTGAATTGGAGAAGTTTGCGTTTGTGTCCAGGAGAGGGCAGCAGACGACAGCAAGGAGGTGGAAGGCTTCCAGCAGCTGCTGCTGGCCAGGACGCAGGCGAGTGCTGTTGCTTGAGCTTTTATTGTGAAAGGTGCACTTCCTGTGCGTGTTGACGCTGACGCGCTGCGTGTCCCTCGGCCCGCCGGCAGGAGTTTATTGAGGAGCTCCTGTCGGCGCCCTTCGGGGGGATGATCTCCTTCGTCAAGGAGGCCGAGGCGCTGATGGAGAACGGGCAGCTGGAGCGCCTGAAGAACGACGAAGGTGAGCGAGGGTCCGAGTACAAGCGGCCGTCTGCCTCCTCCGTTCGGAGGCCTTGTTGAGCTGGGAATTGTCTGGCAATTGAAGATATTTGCAAACGTGCTTTTATTTTGTAAAAGCATCATGGACGTTGTTGCTCATTTTCTGTGCGATTGACGAAAGCTTTATCAACATGGCAGGCAGGAACGTCCCGTTTTCATCCAAGGGAGGCAAATCCAAAAAGGTTTTAGAATCGTAACAATGAAACTAGTCAAGAAATGCCGAGACTTTCTTTGTCAACGTCGTCTCGTTACTTCGGACGAAGGACGGGACCGAAAAACAAGATGCACGTTGAGTAGCGAGCGCGTGACTCTTTTTGCGGGTTGCGCTGACGTGTGCGTGCGTGTGTGCGTAGCTCGCATCTGCCAGCTGGTGCGAGGCTTCTCTGGCTCGTGGAAGCAGTCGGTGGAGGCCA
Organism: Vanacampus margaritifer; assembly: GCF_051991255.1. Classification (NCBI taxonomy): domain Eukaryota; kingdom Metazoa; phylum Chordata; class Actinopteri; order Syngnathiformes; family Syngnathidae; genus Vanacampus; species Vanacampus margaritifer. The sequence goes on from NC_135448.1 coordinate 20,311,279, forward strand.
TGAGCCAGGACGTGATGCGGTCCTTCACCAACTTCAAGAACGGAACCGGCATCATCCAGGTGAGTGCCAGCAGGGCGACCAGGGCGCTTGACGCCGGCTTGACCCCCTCCTTGTCCTCTCCGGCGCAGGGCGCCCTCACCCAGCTGATCCAGTACTACCACGGCTTCCACAAGATCCTCAGCCAGCCCGCCTTCCGCAGTCTGCCGGCCCGCTCCGACCTCATCAACCTGCATCACCTCATGGTGGAGGTCAAGAAGCACAAGCCCAACTTCTGACCCGCGGCAGGAAGCTCGTCCAAGTCCAAATCCGACATGCAGGTTGCGTGCGCGCGCGCGTGGCCCTTTGCCGGCATTTCCTCCTTCCCGACTCGGCAGATGGCCAAAGATTGTGTTTTTGATTGTGAATGAAAAGATGGCAACTTCCATCCTTGACAACTCCCCGACCGCTTCATCCAAAGTGGACCCATTTTAGTCGCTCCGCTGAAAATGCCGTTTGGGGATCGTCACCACCATCAGCGCTCCAAAATGCGCTTGCGGGCGCCATCCCATCGGTCAGTCGGCATTCCCGAGAAACTGGCCAGCTTCTGTCACTTGAGCTGATTTGGAAATCATCTGCGACATATTTCGTTCAGCTTGAATTTCTGTCTTTACAGCTGTTAATAAAAGTTTGTCAAGTTGTCCGTCGGTCATTTTGTGTCCAGGATACATTTGGGATGGGCTTTGGAACATTTTGCTTGCGACCCCAATTTGCTTGGGGGGGGGGGGGCTGCCCTGTCTCTGCTCTTCCTGCAATCCACCCGAACGGCCATGTGATGTTCCTACACGACCACCAGATGGCGCTCCGCTACTGTCCAGGCCAGATCCGTAGATCCCGGTCCAGGCGCAAGAGCTGGGGGCGGCCCTCTTGGGATCGGGATCGTTTTGGCGCGTGCATGTGTGCGTACGTGCGCGCTGTAGACTTGCTGGTGCTTGTGTTTGTGAACTTCCACGTTGTGGCGGCTGCCGAAGACGATGGAGACGTAGAAGAAGTGGATCTGGAAACGTCCAGGACGTCCCAAGAACCAAATGGATCCGTCAGACTTCCCAAAGGAATTGCTCGGTGAGAACAAGTCAAGTCCTCTTTATTTAGAAGGTGCTTTCAAACTGGGGGTGGGGGGGGGGGGTACTTTTGGACCCTTTCGGATTCAATTAATTAAAAAAATATATATATATATATTTTGACACGTTTAATAATGAAATGAGCTGCTAAAAACGGTTGACGAGGTCTTTAGGGGCGTCTATTTGGTCCTTCCTGTGGCGTCCCAACACATTCCTTTAAATGGCAACGCATTTCTGGTTTGGCTTCCCAAAGTCTCGTTTGTGTTTTGCGAGTGTGTCGAAGTGCGGACACTCGCAAGACGCGCTCTCGTTGGTCACGTGACTTGCAGACACGCCGCGTCCTACTTTTCTGTCCGCTTGATAGTCCACGCTGTAGTATCTGTGAGGCCGACTGCATGCGTGTCTTCACCAGGCCTGTTGAGCGATACGGCCAATCAGGACGCAGAGTTGTCGGTCCGTTTCCTGACTTCAGCGTTTTTGTTGCCGTCCTTTTTCAACGACGCGCTTTCCTTCCGCTCGCGACGTAAGTCGCTTGTTGCCGACGACAATTTGCTCAAACTGCCGCTTCGAGGCTCATGAGTTTGCCGCTCAGTGGAACGAGTTGCAGTTGGAGATTCTTTGATTGAATGTGAAATGAGGGCAAAGTTCGGAGCGTCTCGCAGTCCATGTGAGAAAAAGAAGCCGAGCCGAACGCCGCCAAATAATCCTCCATAGAAATACAATTTTGAACTCCAGAAAGGTCGAGCGGGAAGGTTTCATTTTTTTGTCTTTGGGTTTGCATGTGGCCGTGAAGAGAGCGTGCAGGAGGCGGTGGGGCGGAGCCTCAAGTGGACCCTCAGGTGCCAGGTCCAGCTGGAGGTCAAAGGTGAAAAGGTGGACAACAAAGTGCTGGTGAGCGACCTTTGACCTTGGCCACCTTTGTCCTCACTTCCTGTGTGTGGCATGATGAGGTCGTCATGGCGACGCCGCGTTGACGCCAAATATCGACCCCCCAAAAAATTCATTTCAGTCATTTGCGGACAAACACAAGCACGCCATTCGAAACAAGTTTTGCTTTTTCTGATCCCAAAACGAGCTTTGAGCGACACCCCAGCATTAATTGCATCAAAAATAATTTGTTGGGATGAATAAATGTAGGGAAGAAAGGTGACTTTTGTCAAAGTATCTTTCATCAACGGGCGATCAATGGCCTTCACATACGAGTTGCATCCCTTCCTTGACAGCGCTCGTATCTCAAATCATCTTTTCCCAATAATGAGAATGGAAACGCAAATCAACCGTCCCACAAAAAAAAAAAAACACCAACATTGTTTTCCATCGCTCGCTGCAATCTGCTGGCAACCCCGAAATGCAATTGGCATTTTCTTGCCCCCCCAAAACGATTGCAGCGTAGCCTTAGCTGGTGCGCTCGCAGCCTGCTTGCGAGCGGAGGCCGTCAACTCGGTTGCTTTTGGTTTCTTCGTCTTCCTCCAACATTCCACAGCAAGACCACTCTCGTCACATGCGGGGACGTGTGCAGACATGACGGACGCGCGCGCGCGCACGCATACCGCAGGGAAGCCCGCGCATGCCCACGTGCGCTCAGGTGTGTGCGGGCCTCCTGATCATGTGATGGTGTGGGCGTGGCTTCAAAAGTTTCATCAGACAAAAACCATGGAAACACGAGTTCTCTTTGCTAATTGTCTCCAGCACTTAACAAGTGTGTGTGCGTGTGTAGGCGTTGTCATCCCATCGAGCCTTCCTGCTGTCTGACCGCATCCCCGCCAAGGTCAGCCTGTTTGTGTGTGTGTGCGTGCGTGCGTGCGTGTGTGCTGGATGGAGAAAGACTTACGGTGTTGGCGTGCGCGTGCAGGTGGAGCACTCCTTCAGCTACCTGGACATCCACCGTCTCCGTAGCAACAAGCCCACTCAGGTGAGACGGCACAAGTAACAGGAAGTTTCTGTTAGCAACATGCTAGCTGTTAGCAGTTGCTTTCAACATCATCGTCATCATCGTCGTCATCATCACAAGAGTTGTCATGTTGAGTGGAGCATGAGGTCACATGTTGCCTGCGTGTGTGCGCGTGCGCGTGCGCCCACAGATGCTACTGGAGTGCCCGCGAGGCCCGTGCACGCTGTGGTTTAGTTCCCAGAAGGACAGCGAGCAGGTCATCGGCCACATCGGCTCTTGCCTCGCAAAGATCTGCCCGGACATGTCGGTAGCGAGCGGCAGCGGGTCTCGATGGAAATGTTGGACTGGGCTTGACGAGGTGCTGCCTTGTGCCTCCCCAGCAGGAATCTGCTGAAGAAGTTTGAGGTCACCCCTTTGGAGCGATGGCCCCCCCTCCAGGCGCTCTGGGAGCAGCAGGACCCTGTGGACTCCAGGCCCTGCGGTACAGGTTTTTCACCAGCAGGGGGCGGGAGCGTTTTGATCATCAAATTGTCTCCTAAATCCTGTTCCAGGAGGATTCTCAGATCAGTACCGGGCCGTCTGCGACAACCTAAACCTGGCCTACAGGGAGGAGGTCCAGTGGGTGAGTGTCACGTACTTTTTGTTGACCGTTTTTGGCACCCCTGACATTCCACGACAACGACAGAGACGTCTGCGTTCTACTTCCTGTTGCTCTTGGTTTTCTGTTGCTGGTTTTTTTTTTTTTGCCACATCTGAACCTTCGGGTGCTTCTGCAGGCCAAACTTGTGCTTGTGGTCTTGGACCCCCTAGACTTTGACATTCCAGCCCCAATTGAGAAGGCTCCAGAACCTGACCTGAGCCCCCCCCAAAAAAGATGGAAAATTTGAGAGTGGACGGACGTGACGTGACTTGTCTTGCATGTCCGTCCTCGCAGTACTTGTGTTGTCGTCCATCAGGACGTGGACACCATCTACCTGAGCCAGGACACGACAGAACTCAACCTGCACGACTTCAGCCACCTGGACAGCAGGTGCGTGCGTGCGTGCGTGTTTGTGACGCGTGGCCGTGTCACGAGTTGCGTGGTCACGTGGTGCGTTGCGCAGGGACCTGGCGGCCATCGTTGGCGCTCTGGAGTACAACAGGTGGTTCACCAAGCTGCTGGCCAAAGATTGCAAACTGGTGAGCTTGGCATTTGGCGGGGGAGGGGGCGGGGCAGGGGGCGGGGCAGGGGGCACTCAACTTTGACCTTGGCATGCATGCAGTCGGCAGATGTGTGCGAGCAGATCCTGCGCGTGGTCTCCCGATCGACTTGTCTGGAGGAGCTGGTCCTGGACAACGTCGGCCTCCGAAGGTGCGAGCGGATGCAACATCTTCATCATCATCATCATCTTCATCATCCTCTTCTTCTTTTTCAGTGACTTTGCTCACAAGTTGTCGTTGGCGCTGAGTCACAACCCCGCCTCCTCGCTGCACACCCTCAACCTCAGCAACAACTCTCTGGAAGACAAAGGTTCACGCACGCACGCACGCACGCACGCACGCACGCACGCACACACACACACTCTGCTGCTTGTCATGGGATAAATGGCCCCTCCCTCGGAGATGTTGCTGTTACTTGTGCGGAGAAACGTTTTGCCTTCCGCAGAAGAAGTTCAGGGAGGCTTGAAGGGTCTCTTGAGTCTGCCTGAGATCAGTTTGAGTTGTTAATCAGCAGCTGGGTGACAATGCGTGTGCGTGTGCGTGTGCGTGTGCGTGTGCGTGTGCGCGTGCGTGTGCGCGTGCGCGTGCCAGGCATGTGCTCTCTGGGCACTCAGCTGGGCAAGTTGGCGATGGGCCTGAAGGACGTCAACCTCAGCAGGACCTCCTTGTCCCCCAAAGGTGAGCCATCCATCCATTTGCACGGGCCGTGACCCCCCCCCCCCCGACCCCCTCCCTCACGCGTGTGCGTGTCAGGTGTCAACTTCCTGTGCCAGGCGCTGTGCGCCAATCCCAGCATGTCCGCCACCCTCACGCACCTCCAGCTGGCGGGAAACTCGCTCAAAGGGGACGACCTGCAGGTGACGCCGCCGTCCTGCGCTACATGTTAGCGAGGCGCTAGCAGCATGTTAGCAACATGTTGTCTTGCTCTTGACAGAACCTCCACAATTTCCTCAGTCACGACAACTGCTTGCAACTTTTGGATTTGTCCTGCACGGACTGCTCTTTGGAACAGGTGAACGCACGCGCACGCGCACGCGCACGCACGCACACGCACAACTTTGTTGTTTCAAAGTCAGCAATGAAAGGATTGTGTGTGCGTGTGTCAGACATCGGCGTCTCTGCTGAAAGGATGTTTGAAGCGTCTGCGTGTCCTCAACATGTCGAAGAGCGTCTTCTCTCACAGGTGAGCATCACACGTGACGTCCCGTGACGCACGTGCCACAAAAGCGCAAGAAAACCACGCGTGTCTTCGATTTGGATTCCATTTGTGTGTGTCGGGCGGTCATCAGGAAGTGCCGGGAGGTTCCGGCGTCCTTCAAGCGGTTCTTCAGCCTGTGCCGGTCTCTGAGCTCCGTCAACATGTCCGGATGCCGACTTCCCGCCGAGGCTCTCAAGTACGTACGAGCGAGCGAGCGAGCGCGTTTCCCGGCGCTGCTTGAAAAGAACTTGTTGACGTGTGGTCGTCAGGGCGCTGCTGCTGGGTCTGGGCTGCAACCCCAACCTGAGCGAGGTGTCTCTGGACCTGAGCGGCTGCGAGGTAACGAGGTCCGCCGCCGTTGCCATCGTCCGTCCCGGCTGCTCATGTGACGCGTCCCCCTTTGACTTTCAGCTGCGCTCGGCGGGCTCTCAGATCCTGGAGGGCTGCGTGGCCGAGATCCCCAACATCTCCAGTCTGGACATCTCCGACAACGGTGCCGACCGCCGCGCGGCGTTTGCGTCTTCTCATGTTTGCGTGTCTCGTCTCGGGCTGCTGCCGCTTCCTTTCCGAGAATTTGTCACCCTCGATGGATGTCGCACTCCTGCCATCTGAGCTGGTCTTGAAGTGTGGGTGTCTGCCGGCAGGTCTGGACGGGGACCTGAGCACCCTGCTGGTGTGGCTGGCCAAGAACCGCTCGGTCCGCCACCTTTCATTGGGCAGAAACTTCCAGAACATCAAGTCCAAGTGAGTCAGTCAGCCAGCCAGCGGCAGCGTGTAACTTTTGACTGGCGCCGCCTTGTTCCTGGCAGGAATGTGGCCGGCGTCCTGGACCAGCTGGTCCGTCTGCTGCAGGAGGAGGAATCGGTGAGTGAGCGACGAGCGGGGTTGGGCGGGCGAGTTGAGCCGCCGGCTTACCTTGTTTTGGCGCCGCCCAGCCGCTGACCTCGCTGTCGCTGGCCGACTCCAAGCTGAAGGGCGACCTGGCGGTGGTGCTCAACGCCCTGGGCGGCAACGCCTCGCTCACCAAGCTGGATATCAGCGGCAACGCCATGGGCGACATGGGCGCCAAAATGCTGGCCAAGGCCCTGCAGATCAACACCAAGCTCAGGTGAGCGCGTGCGCTCGCTTCCTGCCGCTCGCTCGCTTCCTGCTCTGCGCCGGCTTATTGTGGCTTCTGCAGGACGCTGGTCTGGGACAGGAACAACGTCAGTCCTCGGGGGCTGCAGGAGGTGGCGTCCGCCTTGGAGAAGTGAGTCCCAGTCTCAGTCCCAGTCCCAGTCTGTTGCCGCACCCATCGACAATCGCCCACCTTTTCAATCTTGTTGGCTACTGATGATGAATAATTGATGCAAATAGTTGGCAGCAGACTTTTCAGCAATGAGTAAAAGTTTGCCTGACTTGGCAAAGGCCGAGCCGGACGGCCGGTCCACAGAAAAGTCGTCTGACCGGACGAGCGCGCCTTTTCTTCTCGTCAGGAACTTCACCATCCGCTTCATGCCCGTTCCCATCATGGACGCCGCGCAGGCGCTCAAGACCAACCCGGAAAAGACGGAAGACGCCCTGCTGAAGGTCGCGCCAGCTAGGATCGACTCCTGAACTCCAGGCGGCCCTAATTTGAAAGTGTGGCTTTCGCGTGCAGATGGAGCGCTCGCTGCTGAGGAACCACGAGAGCCGCAAGTACCTCCAGGAGCAGGCGTACCGGCTGCAGCAGGGCATCGTCACCAGCACCACGCAGCAGGTGGCCCCCGCAATGACCCCGAGTCAGGCCAGCTTCTGGCTGACCCTGCGCTCTTCTGTGCAGATGATGGACACCGTGTGTGTGAAGGTTCAGGATCACCTCAACTCGCTCATGTTCTCCCAGGACCGCTGGGTCCAGGAGGACATGAAAGCGGCGGAAAACCTGATGGCAGACGCAAGGAACTCCAAGACCGTAAGTGGACTCCAGCTACAAGCTCACGCTGGTTCTGAGTAGAACTTTGAAGCGGGCTCCTTCCCTCTGTGGACCCTGCAGCTGCTGCCCAGCCTCTACCGCCTCGGGGGTGACGGTCTACGCGGCGCCGTTCGGGACAAGCTGGAGTCCGTAGCAGTGGAGGTGGCGGCCGTGATGGATGAGCAGCTGCAGGTAGTCAAGCGCACGCTGAAAGTGGCAAGGAAGGAGCCCGTCACCATTCCTGGTGCCCGCAGACGATGCTGGCGGCCATGTTGGAAGCTGCTTCGGCGTTGTGTCCTCACGTGATGAAGACGAGCGCTCTCGGTCCGGATCTGCTGAGGGCGGGCGCGGGGAAGATGAGCGTCCCTCGCACGTTCATCACCCAGACGCTCCTGGAACAGACGGGCGTGGACATCCTCAACAAGATCAGGTCAGAGTGGACACGCCCTCCGCTAATTGTCACCTCAGGCTCCGCCTTCCAATTAGCTTGACTCGCCATGTGCGTCCGGTCCTCCTGGTGACTTTCTTTGCTCTTGTCTTCATCCCCAGTGAGCTGAAACTCAGCGCGGCATCCTTGATCTCCGATCGCATCGTAGACCGGATCCTGGACTCCTTGTCCACCTGGCGACACACCTTGGTCAGTTTTTCTGCTCTTGTCCCGTCCCCTTCCTCCCTGATCTGTTCTTCATCAGCTCAGTCCTGTCCTCCATCTGTTCCGTCCTCCCTCGCTTCCATCCTGCGTCTGTCACAATCTGAATGGAATTTACGGTCCAGTTTACACTTAACAGGCTCAAACTGTCCAAGATGAAAACCAAAACCAGGACGGGAAGGCCGTGTTTGGTATTTGCTCAATGAAAAAGTCAAGGCTCTCGCCATGGACAAAAGAACCTCAAACATAATGGTGGAAACATAACAGATCTGTCGACTTGAACATGTAGGAGACGGGTGGGGGCGGGTGGGGGTTGATGTCATAAAAGAAGGCGTTGAAGTAAGTGTCCCCGGGGAGGTGGGGGGCAGCGTCCGGCAGAATCCCTTCCAGGAGAGAGTCCAGATCACGGAACAATGATAATGAATTTTCCCGAGACCATACGTCAACATCTTCCACCTGCAGGCCAAGCACGTGAGCGGGGAGGGCCAACCTGCGCTACGTCCCGAGTCTCAGGTGGAAACGCAAGTTGTGGATGAGACCCTCCTTCATCCCGAGGCTCGTGACCACGCAGAGGAAGGCCAAGTGGACCCTCAAGTGGTACAAGCTCCTCCTCTGGAATTCTGTTGACAACGTTTGAAATGTCTTTCACGGCACGCAAGACTTTTTCCTTCCAGATGACGGCCAAATCCAAAAGGACGAGTATTCTGGTGCGGATGCTGCGGCCCGTCTCGCTGGCCTTCGGTAAGTCTCGCCGGCTGCGCGACATCCGCCCACTTTTTCCTCTCAAGGGCAAACTTGTGATGTTTGACCTCAGAGATGGACTTTGACCTGGACAAGGCCCTGCAGGAGGTGCCCGTCCACGCGGTGGAACCGCCACCCTCGCCCCCGCCGGACCTCGGGCCACTTTTCCCGCCTCTGGGCTCACCGCCCCCCCTGCAGCATCACACCAAAGTGCGGCCCAAAACCAGGAAGCGGACCAAACCCAGCAGAGTCGACGTAGGTCAACACAAAAGTCCAAAACGGCGGGACTCATTCACCACTTGCGTCTATTTCCTTCCAGCGTCAGGCACCGCAGGGGGTGGAGCATCAGGGCATGATGGGAAAGCTGGATGAGGGCGTGGACGAGTTCTTCTCCAAGAAAGTCCTGAAAGTCAGCTTGAAGTGAGAGCCTCGACCGGCTTGCTCCTTTCACTGAAAGGCTCGTCGTCAACCAATCACGCGCCTTCTTGTCCGCGCAGACGCCTCGCGCCGCAAGCCGCGGCGGCAAACGCGCGCGAGTCGGCCGACAAGAAGCGGGAATCCCGGAGGAGCGGCTTCTTTAACCTCGTCAAAGGTCGGGCGTCACGCTCGGAGAAAAACCAGGGGGCCGCGGCTGGCGGCTTGCCCCGGCCCACGTCACCCGCCCTCGCGTCGTCGCCTAACCTCACGTCGCCAACACCCCCCGTCGGCCTGGTCACGGACGAGTCACTGCCCACGTCGCCCCCCTCGCCGAGCCAGGAGTCCCCCAGAGCGCCGTCCTGGGCCAACGAGCAATCCGAGACAGACGCGTCGGCGCCTTCCACCGAGGAGAAGGACGGCCCCCTGGTTCCGCGCCACATGGGCATTCCCGTCATGGGCGCCGACCTTTTGGCGGAAATGAAGGCAAGGCAGGAGAAAATGGCCGCCGTCAAGGTAAGCAATTCAGCTCGTTTCATTGGCAACGGGCTAAATGTCTCCATGGCAGAAGCGAAGGTGTGAATCAGTGGCGAGCAAAGTACTGTGAGTGAGCAGGCAAGCATTTTAAGGATGTGGCTAAGGTCCGTATGGAAGTCCTACCAGCAAAGTTTTAGTTCTGAAAGCCCAGAGGACAACAAGTACGTTCAAGATGGAGACTGGCAGTCATCATCAAGAGCAAATATGTTCCCAAACATTTGCAAATGAGCAGATTCAAATTGTGATCAGCAAATCTCAAAAGCGAGCACACGGCATGATGGGATTTTGTCACCTTAAAGTTTTTTTCTTTTCTTTTGTCTAGCTGGAGTCATCAAAGGAAGATGATCATATGGGTAAGTCCGTGCTAATGCTAATGCTAATACTAAGTGTCGACTGCAGCTGTGTTTGGAATCACTCACTCGTTTCAATACATGAAGATTTTTATTTCGTGGACCCTAAGATAGTTGTGTCCCCTGAAAATCCGCAGTCGTTCTGTCCGTTGGGATTCATTCACTCATCCCCGACTCCCAAAGCACTCTTGAGTCATTTGGATGTAGTGGGCAAAATAGTGTGTGCACGTTCACGGTGCGTGCGCGTCATGTCCTTGCAGGCAATCAAGCAGTCGCTCCCAACGAGGGCGCAGACTCAGACCGGTCCCGCCCAGAGGCTGCTCCAAGGTCCAAAGCCCCCACCGTCAGCCCCAAGTCGCCGCCCCCTACGCCAGTCAGCGAATGCCCCAGTCCATCCAGTCCGTCCAGTCCCCTGGGCCCCGGCAGCACCACGATGCTCGGTAAGCCAAGGCAAAAAGATGATGTTGACGGAACAGGAAGTGAATGTCGTCATAACACATCACGATGCTACGCCAGAGGTGGGCAATCTCGGTCCTCGAGGGCCGGAGTCCTGCAGGTTTTGGAAGTTTCTCGCTTCCAACACAAGCTGATTCCAATTAACAGGATCGTTATCAGGCTTATGCAGAGCTTGCTGATGAGCTGATCATATATCAGCTGTGTTGGAGAAGGGCAACATGCAAAACCTGCAGGACTGCGGCCCTCGATGCCCACCTCTGTGCTACGCCATCGCCATACATGTGCCAAGCTAACGATGCTAAGATAACATATTCCGATGTCAACCGTAATGCCTGATAATAACGTGTGATGAGACTAAGATAACACAGTATGATGCTAAGCTAACCCGTGACAATGCTACATCAACAAGCAATGATGCTAAAATAATGTGAGACAAAGCTAACGTAACGTGCCGATGCTCGGATTACACGTATGACGCCAAGCAAACGTCATAAGGCTTTGCTAAAACATTACAATGCTAACATGTGACAGTCCTAAGAGAACTAGTGATGATGCTAAGCTAAGGCGTGACACGCTTCACTATGCTAAGCTATAATGACAATGTTAAACTAACACATGTGATGCTCATCAAATGTGTGACAATGCTAAGCTAGTGCGTGAAAATGCTAGCTAGCGTGCAACAATGATAAGGTAACAGGTGCAATGCTAAGCTAGCGCTCGATGAGCCAACACGTGCCGTTTCCTGTCAGATGCTCCCACGTCGGAGGCCGTCCAAGTTCCACTTCCTGCTCCTCGCCTGAGGAGGGCGCCATCGGCACACGAGCCGAAGCAAAGCGATGGATGTCAAGCGATCGACTTCACTGGTCAGTCACACCGCTAATTATTTTGCAAGAGTCATACTATCAGCACTACTTCTACTCTCACTACTTTCACTCCGACGACTAACGGCGTGACGCGACTCCTCAACGACTCATTCGTGTGTTACGATACCGCGGGCCGTTGCGCCACTCATCTCCTCGTACTTGAGCGGTCGTGGTTTGATCCTGACGCGGGATGTGGGTTCCCTCCAGCATGCGGCGTTCCCGCCGCGCCATCGCCACAGCGACGACGTTGGTCGTCCCTCAAGACGTCGCCGCGCCACCGTCCGGATGGGCGTCGGCGAGCCAAGTCCCTGCCCGCCTCCGCTTGGGAGGTCCCGGCGCCGTAACGTCGCACGCCGATGACGTCGGAGCGCCTTCGTCCGTGACAAGATGGCAGCGGCCGCTTGTGTCTTCAGGTGGCAAAGTCATTTTGGGGGCGTGAGTGAGTTGAGGGGCCGCATTTGATATCGCCTAATTAGCTACAAGTTAACTCTGATTTTTGCCAACCTTAACATTTGATGGATTATTCTCTTGCATATTGGATGATGAATGGGAACTTGTTGAAATGTTTCCACCGGCTGGATGGAGCTTTTCCTCTCCACACTCTTCGTTATTGTTCATTTTGGCTTTCAGTGTTGATCAAGGTCATTATAGTTGACAAAATAAATCAAACTTAAATTCAATTAACAAAATAAAATCCTTTTTTTTAAAACAAAAACTGACTGAAAATACTTTTTACATTTACAAAACGAACTATATTTATAGCGAAAATGTCTTTTGTTTCCCTCTTTGGCAATTAATTCAATACATGAGCCTTTGGGGTTAATTTAACACACATACATATATATGTATATATATATATTGTACGATTACTTGATCAAATTGATCTATTTGTTGATGATGTTCTTTAAAGAAAGCAACTTGTTGGGACAACAATTCTTGAAATATTTCCTTTCGCTGTTCGTTATTTGTTTTTAACTTTCACGAGTGTTGCTGTCCAGTCAATATCGGGCGTTAAGTCCCGAGTGCGCCCTCCGGCGGAAAAAGTTAGCAACAACAGTTACTTGGATGAAAACGTGCCTCCAGGCATTCGCAGGGCACGTGGAGACAAAATAAAAGGAAGCCAGTCGTTTTCCTATTTTCAATAGGTTAGCAAACGAGCCACGGACCGTCCGATATGATGAAATAGTTGTTTCCAAATGTATTCTCTTGCTGCGTGACGACGTGAAGGGCAATTTTTGTCTGGTCAAAACGTTCATCTTGCACTTGGCGTTTGGAATTTCCAGCCGGCTGCCGGCAGGCGTCGCTGCCGCCACCGGAAGTGTCCGCGGAGCTTTGTTGACGCGGAAGTGTCAGCGGAGCTCCGTTGACGCGTGTGCGGCGTCCCCTTTGCTGCTCCACGGACTTCTCCAGGAGTCCAGAATATAAAGTCGACGTGCAAGGCTCTCTGGCGGCCATGCGCGCCCCTTGCGTCTTTTGCGCCAGCGGATGAGCGCGGCGGTGGAAGACGCGCGGCTGCGGCTGCGGCTGCGGCTGCGGCTGCGGCTGCGGCTGCGGCTGCGGCTGCGGCTGCGGCTGCGGCTGCGGCGCCACCGACGAGACCGAGACTGACACCGAGACGATGAAGCGTCGGGCCGATTTGCGCTGCTGAGAGCTCTGCTCAGCGAGCGCCTGGCGGCGGCCGCGGACGACGTCGCGATGCTGGCGGAAGGAGTCGTGGCCGACCTCGAGGCCAGGACGCGCCATCGCCACCGGAAGCCGCGACAGACACCTCAACGACGACCAGGACCAGGACCAGGAGGAGGAGGAGGAGGAGGCGAGGGGGCCTGCACGTCCACCTCCGCAGAGGCAGGCAGGTTCCAATGCACTCTCACTTCCACCCAATCGCCTTTTGTTTTTTTACCTTTTGAGGTCAATTAGAATGAGCGAAATAATTTGCTCGCATTCTTTATTTTGGGCATTTAGCAAATCCTAATTGTCGCGAAATAGAACCAAAAAATGGAGTCTGAGATGACGAGAAAAGTGGTGACTATGTAAGTTGACTTGGCGTTTTAACTCCAATTTGCATCTTGCAGGTGACGTGACGGAGGCGCTGACGGAAGACGAGCCCGAGGATGCGACGCGCGTCCAAGACGAGGACGCGGACAAAGCCGTCGCCGTCCACAAGCAAGACGACGAGGACCACGCGGAAGAGGAGCGAAGCGAGTCGCCGCCGCGCCTGCTGGAAGGTTCGCTGTCGGCCAGGTCGTGCTCGTCGTGCGGCAAAATGTTTGTGAACGCCCTCCGCCTCAAGCGGCACCAGAAGACGCACTCGGCGGAGAAGCCGTACGCGTGCTCGCTGTGCGGCAAGCGCTCGCGGCAAAAGGGCGACCTGCTCAAGCACATGCGCACGCACACGGGCGAGAAGCCGTACGTGTGCGCCGTGTGCGGCAGCGGCTTCATCCACAGCCAGGCGCTGGCGCAGCACGCACGCACGCACACGCGCGAGCGCCCCTTCGCCTGCTCGGTGTGCGGCGAGACCTTCGCCCGCAACGACTATCTGAAGACGCACATGCGGCGCCACACGGGCGAGAAGCCCTTCGTCTGCGCCTTCTGCGGCAAGAGCTTCCGCCAGCGCGTCAACATGACGTCGCACCTGCGCGTGCACACGGGACTCAAGCCCTACTCGTGCGCCGTCTGCCGCAAGCGCTTCTCGGTCAAGGGCAACGTGCGCATACACATGCGCACGCACACCGGTGAGAAACCTTTCAGCTGCACCTTGTGCCACAAGGGCTTCACGCAAAAGGTCAACCTGCTGAGTCACAAGTGTGCCGGCGGCGGTGCCGGCGCCGCAGATGTGTGCTGCCGCCGGAAGTTGCGAGGGGGCGCAGACGGCCAAATGTTCGGACCCCGTTTGACTGGGAAGACTTGAGCTCAACAATGCGCGAAAATGTCTTGGGACCTTTTTTTAAATTTTTATTTTTTACACTTATTTTTCGGCCGAGCAATGTGTTCCCACCCGCGCCTTCTTTAGGTCGTCGTCGCTCTAGCTAACATGCTAAATTGCGTTTGGAATGTGGGACGAAGACATCATAAAGAATGAGCATGTTGATTTTGTTTCAGCAATTTGAGGGCACACGAACGCACCAAATGGCCTTTTGAGACTATGAATGGGCGTGACGAACAAAATGGCCGCCGTGCATGACAAACATTGCCCACTGGTGTGCTAGAAACATCCTCCGCTTTCATGTTGCTCTTGACGTGATACAAGCAGCTCCAAGCTTCTTCAATGTGAACGTGCAATTTGTCTTCCATTTTGTAAAGTTGTGACCTTTTTTTGCGCCTGCCAAAGACGAAAAATTGAATTTGAATGAACAACTGGAAGAGAAGTCGTAAAGAGTGAAGAGGTTCGATTGTGGCATTCGTCAAGGCTCAACGTTCGCTCCTCCAACGCCTTTTCATTTGTAACTTGTGCATCAGGCGCGGGAAACGGTTTCAGTCATCCTCAACTCAACTTTTGCGTTTCTCCCTGCATTGGTCATTTCATACACCTTTCATTGCGGGTTCGAAACCTACAAGTCCTGGATGCTCACTCAAAAAATGAACGTCACTCAGTAGTAAATGTAGTGGTGTGCCCCCCCCCCCCCCAAAAAAAAGAAAATTTACTATGATTTACAATCAATATAAAATGTCCCCAAATCCATGTTATTTAAATTATTTTAATTTATACTGTCTTGCGTTTGTGTGTGCGTGTGTGTGTGAGTGTGTTATTGGGAGCGCTGTTCATGTGGTACACAATTTGGACACTTGAGGGCGGTGTGGTTCCGCGCCTTCTGATACGTTGTGTGAAGTCGTAACCACGTTGGAGAATAGAAGAAAAAAAGTCACGACCAAGTTATGCCAATAAAATGTGGTTTTGTTTTGTTTTTGCGGTGTAGGAAGAGCATATGCCGGTGAGTGACGTCAACATGCTTCTCTGTATTCATTCCTGAAGCCTTTTTGTGTGAATAGCCGTTCTTCTGAGTGATAAAAGTGCCGCGAGTAGCGCGCTAATTAGCATTAGCGAGTCAATGGCGCTTTCCATTGTGCGTTAGCCTTGAGCTAGCTACATTCGGGAAACAAGCTCAGCAAAGTGCGTTTGCATTTAAGTGTGCACTGTGTGTAATTCTTCTTCGTTTTCAGTACTTAAATTTACAGCTAACCTCAATTGGAGCGCTTGATACTGTAACAATAGTATTGTTAAGTTTGTCTTCATGTTGTTCGGGGGACCGATTAGAGCGAGGGAACAGGAAGTGACATAGATCGAGCATGTGCTATAATCCAACAATTCAAAACTTAATAAATGTAAAATAATAATAAAAAAAAAAAAAGAAAGAGAAGAAGACATGTTAATGTCTGGACTTTTTACTTTTTCTCCCCCTCCATCAAAGTTGTTTTATAAATCAAATATTGATAGATTGATAACTAACATCATCCCCACTAAATTGACCCCCCCCCCCCCCCCCAAAAAAAAAAAAAACCCTGTGATGGTGATTAAAGAGTCGAGAATGAGTCAATGTTGCATTCGGAACCTCCGGACTTTTCAAGTAGTCGTCAATCATCATCAGTCCGTTTGTCTCCGTGAGCTTCGATTGACTGGCGACCAATCCTGAGTGTGGCTGGAATCTCAGCTGGTGGGGGCCTCATGAGGATTGGTCTTGTTTATCTTGTCTCATCTTTTGATTGCACTTGACGTCCTCGCGCTCTTCAATTGTTTTTTATTATTGCTGATAGGCTTGTTGATGACATCTTTGTTGGCTGCATTCGTGTGTGTGTGTGTGTGTGTGTGTGCGTGCGCGTGTGTGTGCGCTCGGTCGGCATCAAGCTCAGGCTGGCACATCACACGAGCCGGTCACTTTATTAGGGCGAGCAGGTTCCCTGAGCAGGAAGTGACATCACGGCTACGTTATCAAGTGGCAGCTTATCTGCAACTTCTGCTAATCAGTGACTGAGGTCACGCCTGCGCAGTCCAGAGGTCGCCGGCCCGCCCGCCCGCTGCCGGTCGCCATCCTTGCTCGCCGTCTCGTCAGCGATTGCATCGTTTCCCTGCCGCTCATCATCGCTGCCATGAAGGCACCACAGAAGAAGAAGAAGCAGATCGTCCTGGTGAGTTGCTCGTTTTCTACCCGTGAGAAAACTCGACACGCCGTTGCCACGGTGACGCGCCGTCAACTTGGATCAGCATCGACAGGAATTTTTCTACCGCCACGTGCCTACGATGCAGGTTGGCGTGGGTTCGCTTCCCCGCCTGGGAGACCGTGTCGGTGTGTGCGTGTTTGTGTGCGTGAGCGCCAAAACAAAACAAAACAGGAATTGCTTTTTCCTACTTAAGCCAATGGACAAAAAAGAATCCAAGGCATCCCACATCAGGCCGCGCCATCAATTCTCTGAGGGAAGGCCTTTGCAAACGCGGGCGCTCAAAAGATCAGCAGTGGCTAGAAAAAGTCTGCACACCCGTGTGGAAATGTCAGATTTTTGTAATGGAGACAAAGATGACTCGCTTCAGAAGTCTTCGACGTGACCTTTGACCTACACAACGCAATTGAAAACAAATGGAACGTGGTCATGTGACACAAAGCAAAATAAACGTGAGTGGAATGCAGCTCAATGTAATGGAGTAAAAGTACTCTGAAACCAAAATACTTGAGTACAAGTGGCATGATAGCGATTTTGACAAGTGATGGAAAAGTAACTTGTGGGAATGTAATGGAGTAAATGTAGCCAGTGACTTCCAACTTGTGCCCTCTCTCAGGGGGCGTGGCCCTGCTCAAGGTCGGCCAATCGCATTCAAACGCCTGTTGCTTGGGAGTCAACGCACCTGCCACCGTTTAACGGGCCTCTCATTAACCGCAAATAAGGTTCAGCTGTTCTAGGAGGCTTTTTCCAAGCAAAAAAAGGTTTGCTGCTGTCCACTTGAAGAGAAAGTTGTTCCGATGACGCCGCAGCTTGTAAGTATGGCACGGCGTCCGTGGGTGGGCTCCACTTTTTGGAAGCGATGTGCTTTTGAACAGGTTTGCGCACATGTCTGCGTTTGGGAGCTCGGTGCGACCTTGCAAAATGTCTCGAGAAGAAGATCTGCGGCGCAAAA
Organism: Vanacampus margaritifer; assembly: GCF_051991255.1. Classification (NCBI taxonomy): domain Eukaryota; kingdom Metazoa; phylum Chordata; class Actinopteri; order Syngnathiformes; family Syngnathidae; genus Vanacampus; species Vanacampus margaritifer. The sequence continues at coordinate 20,328,708 of NC_135448.1, forward strand.
CCGCTCCAACTTGAAGCAACAAAAGATTGTCCTCTTCCTTTGATAACACCAGTTTATATTTATTGTATTTATTTTGGGGGGGCTTAGCAGGCTCGTGCGGGGCTTGGAAGGGTCCAATTGAGGAAGTCCTGGCCGCAGAGTCCAGTTGGAGGCGCGGCTCAACATGGGCTGGGCCTAAACATTTGACTCCGCCCACACGGCTTCAAAGCATTATTTATTTGTTTTTTGTGGCACTATTTTGTGGGTGGCTTGAACGATGCGCTGTCTTGTGAAGGCACGCTTCTGCTTCTACCACTTTTTCATAAAAAATGATAACATGACCGAAGCCCAAATATTAGCCTCAACCATCCAGGGAGCCTCTGCTGGGGACGTGTGGTACTGCATGCCTCGCACTCCTTTTTCTGTGGATGACATTTTTGAAGCCAATGGGTGAGAAACTCTCAACCAACGTGGGCAGCGTTTGCCCGATCGGTCGTCTTGTTTGTTTGTTTTTGACATGTGTTGTGATCATTGAATTTTGTGACGATTTCATGTTGGTTTGTCGTTTGTGTCAGGTGGTCGTCTTGTCCGTGTCTCTGCTGACGCTGATCTTGGGCCTCGGACTGGGACTGGGTCTGGAGCTGCGGGCGTGTCGTGACCTAGGTAGCGCGCACACACACACACACACACACACAGCGGCTTTCATGCTACGGGTGTTGTTGTCACGGTGACGCAGGACGACTGAATACACAAAAGCAGAAAGTCTTTCAAGTGTTTGAAGAGTTTTTCCCCGTTGGCAATCATTCACTCTCGCTTTTTTCATTTGGTTTTCCAGCTAAGTAAAAGGTCGTCTCCAAATCCAATTGGCGAAGACTTAACGAGTCGGGAAAGATTACAAGCATTTGCAATTCTTCCCTCACCACCAGATAAGGATCTTTATTTTGGGCGCTAAACGTTGAGTCATCAAATAAAAACCATCTTGGAGCACAACTTTTTTTTTTTTAACAACTTGATTGCTGCCACATGATTGCCATGTAGCTAATGAACGTCAGCTCAAACGTAGCAAAGGTTGAACAAATAATATCCAGGCAGCACATTTTTGGAGGCAACAAACTCGATATGCTTCATGTGAGGATTATTTTTGTGCCCGTTGAGTGACGCGAAAGTGAGACAATGAAGACGTAGCGATGGCTGGCTGCTAACTAGCCCTAGCTTTATTGTAGCGTAGTGTATTTTGTTAGCATTTAGCGAAAGATTTTCCTCCCGCTCCCAATCGAAAGCAGCTAGCGGTGACGCTCCCGTTAGCTAGCGCTACGTTAGCTTTCTGCAGATGTGCAGTTGTGTCATCCAAAATGGAATCGTCTCACCAATGATGTCATGAAGAAAAATGTCCTTCCCGCAAATATGGGCATGCCGCCGCCGATGTTTGACTTTGCTTCAAGTCCTGCGACGTTTTGGCCCCCTAGAGGCGCCGCAGACGTCATGCAGGAATCGCTGCTATCAGCCGTACGACGGCGACGTCCCCGGCTGCAGATGCGACGCCGCCTGCCAGGACAGCGCCACCTGTTGCCATGACTACCACGACCTGTGCAAAGCCCCCGGTAAGAGACGAGCGGAGCCCCTTCCGTGAGCGGGAGCGACTGACGTGCGTGCGTGCGTGCGTGTGCGCGCAGGCGAACTGTGGGAGTGCACTCGTCTGCGCTGCGGCGAGACCAGGCTGCCCACCAGCAGGTGTCACTGTTCCGACGACTGCGCTGCAAATGTTGACTGCTGCAGCAACTACCGGCACGTCTGCCAGGGTGAGACGCCGCCAAAGCCTGCCGGGACGGCGCTCCAACATGTGACTTGTGTGTGTTGCAGGACAAAGCGAGTGGGTGGAGGACGAGTGCGACGACCTGTCACACGCCATTTGTCCACCAGGGTACCACACACACACACACACACACACACGCTTGTCTTTGTGTCATCGTGGGGCCATCTCAGTGACATGATGCATTTCCTAGCCCCTCCCCCTAACCAACCATCAAAGTTGATTGCCTACCCCCATTCCTTCCCCTAACCTCAACCGTAACCCAATTCAAACCTAAACTGGCCCCACAATTAAAAGTTGGTCCCCACAATGGTAGTTAAACCTGGGAAAACACGCGTGCGCGTGTATGGGCCCCGCAATGTAGCAAAGACCAGGGCGCACGCACACACATTCTCAGGCAGGATGCGTTTGTGACCGCGTTGTGTTGGTGCTAGCTTCCGCCGCCAGCCGCTGCTTCTGGTGTCTCTGGACGGCCTGCGAGCCGACTACCTGCAGCTGTGGAGCGCGCTCGTCCCCGTCCTCAGCAAACTGCGTGAGTGATGCAAACACTTTCTCATGGCCAACATAAGCCATCGGCGGTTTTTGTCCTGTCGGAGGGGTGTTGCAAGTGGATCTGTTTGGACAATCCAGTCCCTAACGGGTCAGGAAGACCACCTTGAAAAATGCTCACCTGTGTGGAAAGACGATGACGACTGCAGTCTTGACTTTGTGCTGGTGCAAAATCTGACCAATAACGTGCATGAAACCGCCAAAAGTCCCAGTTGACGCCATTTTCCAGTCCAGCAAATTGGTTTAGTTTTGCCTTTTTTGACGTCGTCGCGAGCCTCCAACAGTCCCACCTCAAGTCCGGTTCCGAACGACTCGGGCAGACGTCGGATGTGATGGCCAACGTGCGTGTCGCGTTTCAGTCTTGGCTGACGGATGAAAATGTTGGACGTTGACGTTCCTTTTCCTTTGGTGTGACTTTTGAAATCTTGAAGGAAAGTCAAAACAAATCCGCAATGCAACACTTTTGTTTGAGGTGCGTCTTGAACCTCCAACCTGAAGAGTAGATTGAGTTCCAGCTGCCATTTGGAAACGATGGAGGCCAAAATCTCCAAGAAGAACTTTCTTGTTTGGCAGGGGGGGGGGCGCTAGTAGGACCGAATGTCCACCATCTTGGCACCAGTCTTCCAAAAACGTTGGCATGCCAGCGAGGTGGCGTTTTGCCGTCACGCATGTTGAAGAGCATCAGATGCCTTTTTTCTTTTCAGGCAAATGTGGAACGTCAACGCCATACATGCAGTCGGCTTTTCCCAGCAAGACCTTCCCCAACCACTACAGCATCGTCACGGTAACACACAAAACACGCTTGCACGCACATGGGCAAGGTTACAGTAAGCTCCGCCCCCACCCGCCAGGGCTTGTACCCCGAGTCCAACGGTTTGATTGACAACGTGATGTACGATCCGGTGATGGACGCCATTTTCACGCTGTCGGGTCCGGAGAAGGAGAACCCGGCCTGGTACCTGGGACAGCCGGTGAGTGGACCCGATGGGTGGCGGCTGACGGACCGAGCGCGATAGCAGCTGCATTTGCTCTGCAGATTTGGCACACGGCAAAGTACCAGGGGCTGAAGTCCGGAACCTTCTTCTGGCCCGGATCGGACGTGAAACTAAATGGCAGCTTCCCGGACATCTACCGGCCGTACGACGGGTACGAGAGTCTTAAGGACGGACGGACGGACGGACGGCGAGCTCACCCTGTGCGTTTGGTTCCTGCAGGAAGGTCCCGTTTGAGGAGCGAGTGCTGACGGTGTTGAAGTGGCTCCAGCTGCCAGACCAGCAAAGGTGAGTCCACTCCAAGTAAGTCCCAAAACCTGCCGGCCGCTTTGTCATGCGCCGTCCCTTCTCCTCCAGGCCGGACTTCTACACACTCTACCTGGAAGAACCTGACAAATCGGGACACCGCTTCGGTCCCGTCAGCGGGGGGGTACGTCCAAATCAAGCGCCTGGTGTGTGGCGGGTCACTACAGTCTGTGCGGATTGTCACGATTATCAAGTGCAAAGGCAAGCGGACTCTTGTAGTTGCTGGAAGACGTTTTGGTTCCAAAAGCTTCTTCAGTTGGAAATTTGAGCCGCGGAGTCCCAAGCGGCCGTCGGCTCGTCTGTTTGGCCGCAAGAAGAGCAAACTTTGTCAACATTTGCAAGCGGAGAAGCCTTTTGGATTCTTGCTGAAGGCTTTTCAACAAACCAAAGCAGTCTGCTTGCCAATCGAAGAACTTCTCCACTTGACTTGAACCGTCACATGTGACTCTTGTGCAGGTGGCGCAGTCCATAAAAGGCGTGGACAAGATGATGGGTCAGCTGATGAACGGACTCAAGCAGATGGGACTTCACCGATGCGTCAACGTCATGGTGGTCGCCGATCACGGTAAGCGCCGCAACCGTCGACCGCGGCCAGGCAGGAAGTAGCTTTGCCGCGTGTGCCGACAGGCATGGAGGAGACCAGCTGCGACAGGAAGGAAAACCTGCAGGAGTTTCTGGGGGACACCAGCGACTACGTGGTGACCGAGGGACCCTTCGGACGCATCCGGAACACCAACAGGGACGCGCACTGTGAGTGTGGGAAACTTGGAACGATTCCGTTGCGGCCTCACAAATTCTCGCTCTGACGGCCACAATCTCACTCAACCTAACCAGTAGCAGGAACAGGAACCGGAAGCGAAGCAGTAACTCCAACTCGTGGGTGGGGGGGCCGCAGTCCTGCAGGTTTTCCTGATTCACAGCATCGGCTCGTCAGCGAGCTCCATCGTTACAAACGGAGACAACCTGCAGGACGCCGTCCCTCCGCGACCCCGATTGGGGAAGCCCGCTCCAACTCGTCCCGCACGCCTGAAGCCCCGTGTTGCCATTGGTTGACCCTTTTTAAGCAGCAAATCGACTGCAACGGGTTACCAATTGTACTTTTGCCAAAAAGGGAAAACCATTCTATTTGATCCTAATGGTCAATGAAGTGCACTAATATTGGGCTTTAAATGTTGTCCAAAGTGCTTTAGCAGGCCTCGGGTTCCCTTTCAAAAAAAAACAAAAAACACATCGGAGTGTACCAAAAGTCTATGCAAACTACTTTTCACTCTAAAATATCTTCCTGGAAGCTCCACACATTTGTGCACAGCCCGACTAGACTGTGACAGGAACAGTAACGGGAACAGAACCAGGCAGTAACACGAGCTCTAATGAGTGACCGTAGCAGGAACACAACCAAAAAGACCAACTCTAAAAAGTAGCAGGATCAGTAACTTGTGTGTGTGTTTCAGCGGATGCCGCCGGACTTGTGGCCAACATGACGGTAAGCCTGCACGTGTTCTGCATCCGATATGATGATGAGCGTGCCATGTTGTGGTCGGTCGGCATTTCAGTGCCAACGCGCCGCGCAGAAGCTGCGGCCGTACCTGAAGTGGCACCTGCCCAAACGCCTTCACTTTGCCAACAGCCGGCGCATCGAAGACGTCAACGTGCTGGTGGAGCCCAAATGGCTGCTGGAGAGGTAAGCGGCAGGACCAGCCTTCCTCCCCCGCGCCTGTTCCTGCAGCGCCGCTCCGCTTTGCTTTCAGGCTTCCGGGCTCGCTGCGCTTCTGCTCCGGCGGCCAGCACGGCTACGACAACGACGTGGCCAGCATGCACGTGAGGCCCCCCCCCGCTAAGCTGGCACGCTAGGATCACATGCTAACATTGTGGCTTTGCTGCGTCCCGCAAGGCCATGTTTGTCGCTCACGGGCCAAAGTTTGCCTCCCGCACCCAAGTGGAACCCTTCGCCAACATCGAACTCTACAACCTCATGTGCGGTCAGTCTGCGCAACCGCCGCCTTTTGTAGCCTTTTGACGGTGTGAACCTTTTGACCCTTGTGACCGCAGACGTGCTGCAGATCTCGCCGGCCGCCAACAACGGGACGCACGGCAGTCTGAACCACATACTGCGACAGCCCTTCCACTCGCCGTTGCGCCCGCAGGAGCAGAGCGCGCCTGCCGAGTGCCGCCTCAGCAGTCTGCAGCCGCAAGACCTGCTTGGCTGTTCCTGTCCTGGCTTGGTGCGTGCACTCTTGTTGCCGTTTTCTGCAACGGCTTCTGATTCTGGAACGGTCACAGGAGTGATTCCATCCCTTTTCTGGTTACTGTCATGAGTGGTCTTGTTACAGTTGCCATGAGTGACCGCAACAAGAATGGGACAGAAACGGTCACACTGGGAAACGTTGACAGTTCCTGAGACTGCTCGTGTTTGTGTGATGTTTAATGTAACCATTGTTTGTTGTCCTCCTCAGAACGAAGACGGCGTCACGGCCGCCAACCGCCGCCTCAACATGACGTCTGCCGAAGGTGAGCCCATCTGGCGCGCGTGTGTCCTTCAGCGCCGGTCTGCGGCCTTCTGCCTTTCTCCCAATGAGCCTCGGTCCCGCTCTGGTTCCCGCAGAGGCGGCCTCGCAGCAGAATCACCTGACGTTGGGCCGTCCTCGGTGGCTGCGGCACGATGAGCGCTACTGCGTCCTCCACCAGCAGGCTTTTGTCAGCGCCTACAGCCTGGACCTGAAGATGGCGCTGTGGAGCTCCTTCAGCATGGACGCGCCGGTACGACTGCCAGCCGCGCAAGTGTCTTGATTAGTACCCGCAACAAAGCGCACACGCCCAAATGTACCGGAGCGCATGGCTGCCACGCGCCGACGGGAAAAAGTTGCATTTGGCATCCAAACGTGATCGATTTCAAACCTTTGATGCGTGAAACGTCCCACATTCGCGGGATCCTGATTTTGGCGTTGCAGCATCGTGCTTCCGTAGAAACAAAGTACAAATCATTGCTGTCTATGGAATCTCAGCAACTTGGCACACGCAAATAACAAATCCTTTTTCCAAATATGGGAAGTAGCGCTTGCAGTGGGATTGTTTTTCTTTGTTTTGGTAGACGAACGCTGAGCCGCTGCCGCCGGCGCCGTCCGACTGCCTGCGGGCTGACGTCAGAATTCTCCCGTCCGACAGCCGTCGTTGTGACAACTACGGCGCCTTCCGCCGCGCCTTCCTGTACCCGCCCGGTAGGCGTCGGCCGGATGCTACGCCGTGACCTCCCGTGACCTTGTTGTCGTGTTGCAGGTCTGACCCCGGTGGAGGCGGAGCGGCACGACGCCCTGCTGAGCAGCCACGTGGTGCCCATGTACCCCCAATTTCACAGTACGCAACTCTGCCCCAGCCGCTTCACTGCCGCCCGTAACTGTAACGGGTGCTTGGGTTGGAAACGTCCCCGGTGCTCTTTGAAAATACAGCAATTCTTATCACCCTATGACGCTGGCTAATGCTAATGCTAACGCCGGAGTTAGGAACGAGCCGGCCTACGGTATGAATTCAACAGAGCGGCTCTGAAATGACATCGGCACATTTTGCTCTTTTTGCTGTGCAAACCTTCACCGCCACGTTGCCTAGTGACGCCACTTTCACGATTGTCTCCATAAGCTGCAGCAATATCAGTGGTTTTGTGCGGAGGATCAAGACTAAAGAGCCTTTCCGCTCTAATATTTGCATCATGTTGTGACCGGTTCAGGAATCTGGGCCTACTTCCACGGCACGCTGCTCAAAAAGTACGCGGCCGCCTACAACGGCGTCAACGTGCTGACGGGCCCCGCTTTCGACTACGACCACGACGGACGCCACGACCAACCCGAGCTCATCAGGCGGTAAGATCAGCGGGAATCATTTTGAAAACAAACCAGCATTTCCACATGTACGATATCCCAAATAATTGTCATTCAAATTGTTTTCAGAGTTTCATCATATCTATTTGTATTTGAAGTAGCACCGGAATGAGAAATGTTCAAATGTGGCAGCGTCGGGTTTGAAAAAACTACGTTTAGAAGTGATAAAAGTTGCCGCACTTGAAATTGAAATGCTGGTCAAGCGGACCGGAGCAAAGTTGAAGCCACGGTAGGCTAAAGCGGTGCTCCCGCAACCAACCGCCGACGGGTACCGGCCCGTGGGCCAAAATTAGGAGAGGAGCGCACTTCCAGAATCCACATGTGGATATATTTGTTTGACTCCGCCCACACGGATTTGACAAAATGCTTTGAACGTTGCTTTGTTTTTAAACCCAATTTGTGGAAGTAATGATGCACCATCTTGTGACGTTACGCAAATTGTTTGAAGACTTTTATGGAGCGCGGACATTTCAAACACGCAATCTCAACTGATCGTTTGATGGAAGAGGTCGAAGCGGCCATTTTGACATCCGTTCTTCAGGTCAGAGTAGCGCGCTCAGCGTGTTCAAGGGCCTAAAAAAAAATCCAAGTTGGTTCTTTTTCTTGGCAATTGTGTTCAAACGGTGTGGTCAAAAGATCCTCTACGTAGAAAGTGAGTGGGTTGGTTGCGGTGCTAGTTGAGGTTTTGAGCATTTGAGTCTCCGGCAGCTTGTCATTGTTCACTAATATTTCAACAAAAAGCGTGCATGATGTCATAAGATGGCACGAAAGCCACGAATGCAATAGTTTGAACGAAAAAGAAAAAGGTCGGAAAATCCACGTGAGGGGGGTCAAAGGTTGAGCCGAGCCAAAAACTGCACTCGGGCCGGCCGCGCACATAAAAGAAGCAAAAAGTTGCTGTGCTTAGCCGAGGCACGAAGGCATTTTATTTTCTCTGTTACGATGACATGCCAACATGCTAATGATGTCGCTAGCGTAGCGCAGTTGCTAAAGTTAGCGAAATGAGTCCAACAAAAAAAAAAACAGATATTTGGAAAGTAACGGGGGGAGGGTGGAATGATGACGCAAGAGCCCGTGACCGAGAAGAAAAGCAGAGCGAGGTGCCGCTCTTGATTTTCAGCGTCTGCGTGAGTCCGTTCATCGTGGACTCGCCGTTTGTTCTGCGGCGCCGTGTTAAGTCGGCGCATCTAAAGAAGGACGACGCTAAATAATAGACTTGCATAAACGTGGCGTCACTCATTTGTTGCTCGTCGAGGTCACCATCAATCAAAAGTGCTCAGGGGGTTTGCTGTCGTGGCCTTTTTATTAATCCGCCCCAAAGCCACTCGAACCTTGTGGACTTGAAGCGGGAAAAAGCTTGGGGACCACCAAGCACACTTTCAACATCTCATTCAGGGATTCTTTTGCGTACCACTAACAGCTCGTCGTACCCGTGACGCTCTGCGAGGATGTACAACGAATCCATTGAACCAGGATCAACAATTTATCAAAACAAAAAATGATTTCCGTTTGACTTTTTAGCTGGAATGTATCATGAGGCTGATCCAAAATGTATCCCAAGTACTAAAGTCAACTTTTTTCCCATTCATTATATTTTATTATTAATTGCTTGAATGTAATTTCAATCTATGAAATTGTGAATTTGCAATTTAATAATTGAAGAAAAAAAAGCAGCAGGCCTCTCGTCACTGGTGGTGGGCGCGCACAGAACCGGGCTTCAGGTGAGCGCTGGCCACGCCCTCTGACGACTTGGCGCTTTCATCCAGGTGGGCGGGCCCGAGCAACGTGTCGGTGCCCACCCATTACTTTGCCGTGCTGACCAGTTGCCGCAACGCCAGCCGAGCGTTGGCAGAATGTGACGGGCCGTTGCACGCCGTGGCTTTCCTGCTGCCTCACAGACCCGACAACTCTGAGAACTGCAAGGTAGCGAGCGCCGTCACTTCCTGCCAGAGAAGCAAAATGATGCTGTGGTTTGCTAGCATGTTGGCTTGATTAGCAGCAGTCGCTAGCCTCTTTTAACATTCCAAGCTAGCAACATTAGCACGAGGATCAAAGTCAGGCTGCTCGGCCACTTGAGCACACCAAGCTCGGTGCTGGTCCGCTTTTCAACCGCTTTGCTTCAACAGAGCGCCGAAGATGAAGCTTCTTGGGTGGAAGATCACATTTGGTTCCACCAAGCGCGAGTGCGTGATGTGGAGTGGATCACAGGACTGGACTTCTACCAGGACAGTCAGCGACCACTCCATGAGCTGCTGCAGCTCAAGACCCGCCCCACAGCTGCCAATCAAAAGCCATGAAGAAAAAAAATATAGTACTGAAGAAGAAAAAAATATATAGTACTGAAGAAGAAAAAAAAATATAGTACTGAAGAAAAAAAAAAAAGTACTGAAAAAGAAAATCTTGATTTTTGTAATTTATTTCTATGTTGGTGTTCAAGTCATTCAATAAAAAGATGCAAAAGATTTCAAGTCTTGGTGGTTTATTCAACATCAAAGACCAAAACGACAACCTGCAATGAGAAGAGAAACATTAGCATCAAAACATTTGGCTAATTGCATTTCTTGGCACAAAACTCACATCTACTGCCAGGAAGGAAGCCCAAAAGCCGGAACTCTCAAGTTGGCTTGGAATCTTCTCGGGCTCGGCTGCCTCTGGACTGGGGGCAGTTCAGCGTCATAACTTGGCGACATCAGCTTCTGTGGGAGGTTGGCTTCATACCTCGGCGGCGCCTCTAGTGGTGGCTCATACATCTGCAGCCGTTTTGGGTGGTCGTGCCTTGGCAGAGCTTGCGGCACTTTTGGGTATTTTGATGGCATTAGAACCTGGGCTGGTTTTTCATACCTATCCATTGCCTGCGACGGTTTGGACTCGTACCACTGTGATGTCAGAAGCTCTGCACGATTGGCGTCAGGCATCGCTAGCACCTGTGGTGGCTTTTTGTACCTCTGTCGCAGTTTAGGTTCATACCTTGGGAAAACGTGTGCTTTTTCATATCTTGGTCCCCTCAAGTCCTGCGGCAGCTTTTCATAGCTCTGCGACGCCTGTGCTGGTTTTAGGCTGTACCTTGAGCGAGCTTGTGGTTGCTTTTCATACCCCAGTGGGGTCAGAACCAGTGAAGGTTTTGCTTGATAACTTTGCAACTTTGGTTGGGGCCTCGGTGGCATCGCAGCAGCCACCATCTGGATCCCCCGACTGGAAACGATTGTACCTTCCTGCTGGTCTGGAGGGGTTTTGCCTTGATGGTGCTGCTCAGAGTCAAGCCTGTAAATGGGAGCGCTTCCCACTGGCCCCTGATCCACCCGCCTACCAGAGAAAGCCAAATGACTTCCGGTTCCAGCAGACATCCGGTTCTGCTGCAAGGCACTTCCGGGGTACTTGGGTCCAAGGACAGACAGCACTGAGGCTTGCTGGCCAGCAGGGTTCTGATGAGCCTTCAGGCTGCGCGGGAAACTCGGAGGAGCAAAGTAGGGCCCAAAAGCTCCAAGAAAAGAAGAAATGAAAAAAAAGTCAAGTTGAGGTCATCATCGCTCAACTCAGAACAATCGCGGTAACAGACAAGACACCGATAAGATGTGACGGGGGGCACCTTTTTTAAAAACTCATCTATTAGACTAGAATCACACAAAAAGGTCAACTTTGGGCAGACTTGTTTGGGATGGCCCAGTTTCTCCTGGTCCAAGGAGCCAGACTGGAGACTTGACTCTCCAGCGATTCAAGGCTGGAGACGGACATCAACTTGGGTCTCAAAAGGACTTGTTGTCGATCACATCAACTTTGACATTTGCCATGAAAATCGTCTTTTGTATTTGATCTGCCGCCTGAAAAGGCCTTTTGTGTACAAATGTTGAGACTAGAAACACTTGAAGCAATACAGCAAGTCTGTCTAAGGTTTTTGTCTTGTACCGCCTGCCAGAACCTCAACAACTCACCAAAGGCATGTCGTCCAAAGAGCAGCAGCGACAGCAGCCGGAGCACCACAACCCTGAGCACAGGAAGTACAAGAAGACCAGAGTGAAAATCGGGCCAGCAAACGAAAGCAAGGTAAGGAAGACCTTCGTTACCCCAAAGGTAAACTTGAACTCATTCTGCTGGATCACTCCAAGCGGCCGACCTGCTTGACCGCCTGCTGCGCTGCTACTTAAGGCCTGATTGCCTCGTTGGACACAGCTGTGCGGGACCGGCACGACCAGCAGGACTAACCAGGCCATCGAGGCCTCGGGGACCAACAGGGCCATCGAGGCCTCGGGGACCAACAGGGCCATCGAGGCCTCGGGGACCAACAGGGCCATCGAGGCCTCGGCGACCAAGAGGGGACCATGCGGGCAATCAGGTACGCTCCTTTTTGGGCTGAATCTCATGAGTTTATTTGCAAGCTCCTCCCACAAGAGACTGTCGCTTCTGACCAAGGTTATAATAGCTAACCAAGAAGTACAAAACATTTTTGTTAGCAAGATAAAATAGAAACAAAAATGCTCTGAAGCAACACTAAAGAACTTTCCGTTGTGGTGGTTTGTGGCGGCCCTAAATGGACAAAAGCCTGACGGAAAACAAAAACAAAAAACAACACTTGTGGACCAGCTCATAGCGCCGAGAAAACTTGATGGAACTGCAAACTATTTCCAATTTCACACAGCTAACATTAGCATTGTCATTTGGATTTGAGCTTAGCTGGAAGATCAGTCGTTTGACTTTTTTTGATTTTATCTTGAATTCAACAAATACTCCATATATCAACAAGAAAATGTATGAGTACAACTGGAATAAAAATGAACTGAAATGAAGCATCTCCTGCAAAAACATGCATGCTCGCCATGGCGGGTGCGCTTCCATCCCTAATCCGTGCCCTTTTCATAATGAGGTTCAAGCAATGGGGAAAAAAAGTTTGCGCTTCCAAAGCAAAAACCGATCTTCAGGCAACATTTGGATTTTCTTGACCTTGACAAACGCATTTTCAAATGTTGAGCTCCCAATTTCAGACTTTGATGATGTAGCAGCCGTCAACAAGCGTCATCAACTCATTTCAGAATGAAAATGAACTCACGACAGAAAAGACGAGCCATTTGTTTTGTGTTCTTGTGTAAGGCGAGGCCCGACAAATTGGAAACCAGAAAATAGTTCATATCAAAGTCCTTTACTGGCGCTTGGTTATTTGCTTGAGTGTTAAATAAGATGCTGGAGCCGGACCAGGTTAGCTAAACGCAGCCCAAAACTTGGGAGCCACCCGGGCCCAAACCGAGAATGGCGGGCCAAGCAAACAGTTCATGCGTGGAAGCATAATGATGTGTGTGTGTGTGTGTGTGTGTCCACATTATATTCACTGTATTTAGCCACACCCACTTGGTCTTCAATCAGAAATGGTTGAGGTTTGTTTTCGTTTTGTTCCCGTGCTTATGTTGACGGAACACCCACAAAAAAATAGAATAATTCAAGGTCGCACTCAGTTTGGTCTCTCGGTCAGGTGCCGGCAAGTCGGGTGTCTGCAGGTTGCCGATCGGTTGTGCCGGGTGGTTGGATGTCAGTTGGTCAGTCGGGTGTCTGGTGGTTAGCCAGCTCGTCGTTTGGATGTTGGTCGGTCTGGCGTGACTTTTGTTCAGCTGTCAGCTGGTTGGGTGCCGGTAGCTTGGGTGTCACTGGCTCCGGTGCCCGCTGGTCGTGTGTTAGTGGGTCAGGTGACACCACAGTCAGGCGTCTCGCCATCAGGTGTCTGCTGCTTGGTTCTGTCTTGGGTCTGGTTGTCTGTCTTGAGCTGTTCGGGTGCCAGTAAGTTTGGTGTCAGCCGGTCCTGCATTTGTGGGTCGTCAGGTACCAGCCGCTCGCTTGTCAGTCGTCCGTCTCAAAGGTGTGCAGGTACGTCTTGAGGCTCAGGACATCGCTGTAGCTCTGGTTGTTGGCCCGGTAGAGGTCGAGCCCGGTGACTATCTCCACGTCGCGGACCCGGGCCGTGTGAAGCTGCAGCAGCTGTTCCACCCAAAGCTGCTCGTCGTCTTTGCTCTGCAGGCAGGAAGCAGGTCAGCACGCACGCACGCGTTAGCCGACGGCGGAACTCACCTTGCAGGTCTCACTGTTGTCCTCTCGGTGAGGAATCAGGAAGGAGAAGACGCTCAGATCGCCGTCGCACTCGTCCAGCGTTTGGTTGGCTTGGCGGCAGCTGGTCACCACAGTGAAGTAGTGGGTGGGCACGGGCGGCGTGCTGGCGGACCACCTGCATGCCACAGCCGTTAGGTGCCCGCTTCCCGTCCCTCACAGGAAGTGGGCCCTTACAAAAGTCGTACACACTCACTCGGCAATCTCCTCCAGGGTGTCTCGGCGGCCGTCGTAGTTGTAGTCAAAGACGGGTCCCGCCAGGACGTTGATGCCGTTGTTCTCTTGTGCGTAACGCCTAAGCAACACCCCCTGCAGGTAACGCCACACTCCTGCGGGCACAGGCAGACGCACGTCACATGACCAAAAGTGCTGAGTCACACCATCACACAAAGACGCAGTCAGACGCTCCCTGCCGGGGAGGACAGCGCCTCCTTTGTCTGGCTTGCAGAGACGTCGCGGTGCGGTCCCGCGCGCCCAGATTTGTCACAAAATTGTTCACTCAAACATTAGCATGTTTTCCAAAAACATCTCGTATATATTTGCGTGATGTATTTGGAGACAAATCCCTAACCGTGGCGGCGTGTGCGGGACAACGGCGTCGTGTGACTTACTGGTGAAGGCGGGAAACATGGGCGCCGTGTTGGTGATGAGCGACGCCTCGTATTTGGACTCGGGCGATGAGGCCAACTCTGTGGACAGGAAACAAGCTGACTCAGCACACGGGTCCCACCACAAAATGGCCGCCGCCCTCGCTGCACATGTTTACCAGGCGGGAAGAGGAAGCCGGAGCCAAGGAGGCGGTTCTGCTCGTAGGCACTGCAGCTGGCGCTGTGGGCGGCCGACACTCGCGGGTCCATCCGCAGGCACGGGCTGCCGGCGGAACCCTCCGGAAGAGGAGTCACATCCTCCTGGGGAAAAACAGCCTGGTCACGTTCACCCGAGGCCACACCCGCTTTTCGCCGTTAAGGCTATAAGGTTGTATGAGAGTTAGCAAGGTGGCACGTGGCAAAGGCGTTACCTGAGCCGCTCATCCTCTTTGCCATTTTACCTGCAGCCAAGCCAAGGCGGCGTACCTGCGGCGTCAGTGTGAAGGACGTCCACAGCGGCGTGGCCAGCTGCCGGCTGTACGCGCTGATGAAGTCGGAGTGATGCAGCAAAGCGTAACCAGCGTCAAACATTACGGCGGGCCGGCCGAACGGCAGCTGTGTCGCGTCTGTGGGACACATTAGGGCTGATGTTATTGGGCGGGGACGCAAGAGGGGAGGTCAGCTGGGACGTTAAGGGTGATGACGGGTGACGTTTCGGGTCATGGGATTACAGGCCAACTTTGGGGTGGCTCAAGCAGCAACGTCAAGGGTGAACTAAGTGGCGACTTGGACCGGAGGCAACATTCGGGGCGACCAACGGGTTCATGCTCGGTGTGACGCATTCGGGTCGACGGTTCAGGTTACATGTGGGCGGACATTTGGCTTGATTGGAGGTCTGGCGTTGGGGGTTATGAATGATGCAAGTGACGGTAGTGGCGACGTTAGCGGCCCAGTCGGGTTGTGAAGCGGGTGGCAAATCCAGGCCCAAAAAGTCAAAGCCCTGATAGAGTGTGGCGTTTGCCACAGGTGCTTGGACTCAACCGGCAGGTGAAGGAGCTCCCCGGGAGCCAGTCGAGTCAAAGTGGCTACAGTCAAATGTTGGCAGCGTTACTACTTTCTGGGCCTGGATTTGCCAATGGTGGCAGCATAAGCGCTGATGTCATCGGGGACGTACTGTAGTCGTAGAAGCCGTCTTGGGCGGGGCTGAAGGCCTCCACATTCTTCTCCACCTTGTTCTGCAATCAACCACAAAGATGAAAAAGGCGTTTTTGGGTGGAGGCACTCCCTCCTCCCCGGCGGATGTCATCACATCCCAGGCCGACCTCGTCATCGCAGCTGCAGCCGAGGTCAAAGGTGACAGCCGCTGCTTCTGCCGCATCCTGATCCTGTGCCGGCGGCGTCACTTCGTCCGGCATGACGGGCTGGTAGGGCGGCGACTTCAACATGGCGTTCAGGCTCCCGTGCGTCCCGTTGTTTGGCGCCGGCTTCAGGCCGAGAAGGTCTGTAATTGCAGGAAGGGGCGGAGTCACGTTAACGTGTGTGCACTTTTAGCACGCGCGTGACTTACCACACATGACGTTGTACAGCTCAATGTTGTCGAACTCCGGCACTTGAGTACGGAAGCGAAAGCTGGGCCCGTGTCCCATGAAGATGGTCTACAGGCGGAGCAGCAACTGGGTCAGGACCCGCATGGAAAAGCGCCGCCACAAATCAAGTCAACGCACCCTCATGCTGGTGATCTTGTTGTCGAAGCCGTGGTCACCAAAGAAACCGCAGCGCGTCCGCATCTTTTCTGGCATTTTCCTACCGACGTAACGTCAGTGGGTGAGGCGGAGGCGGCGCGGGACAAATGTGGCGCAGGTGGCATTTGTGTTTCCAAGGTTAGCAAGTGACACGTGACGTTGGCATTACCTGGCAACGTGCCACTTCCTCTCCATCAGCAGGTGCACGTCCTCAATGCGGCGGTTGTTGGCATAATGGAGTCTCTTGGGCAGGTGTTGCTTAAGGTACGGCGTGAAGTGCTGCGTCGCCATCTTGCACTGCAACCAACGTAAGGTTGACGCCACGGACACCACCCACAACTGCTCACAGGGGGGCGCTCTTTACTCACCGTCAGGTTGGCCACCACCTGCCGAGGGTCATCTGTGGGTCAACACAGCAACGCTGAGAACGGGTTGGGGGTCTTCAGGAAGTAGGAGGTGTAAAGGGTGCAGGAAGTAGAAGCTAAGCAAGCAGAACGTTCATGCGTAGCAGAAAGCACCAGCCAGGTGGATGCATCACAAGAAGAAGCCGAGAGTGGAAAAGGAACGCAACAGGAAATAGATGCGTCGAGTTGCACAACTCAAACTGAGGTAAGCAGGAAGTAGATGCTGAGCTGAGAAGATAGTAAATGTGTGGTGAGCAGACGTCAGAGGTGGAGAAAGTTAAAAACCCTGCCACAGATCAACGAGCCTGCCGGTTGAGTCCGAGCAGCGGCTGAGCAGCGGCTGAGCAGCGGGTGCCTAAAGCCAAGCTGGGGCAGGGTTCTTAACTGTCCGGGCCTGGATTCTCCACCTCTAGCAGGTAGTAGATGTGGAGCAGGAAACTCAAGCCGGGTACAACAGGAAGTAGAGCCATAATTGTAGGTAGAAGCAGAGAGGAACAGGAAGTGGACTTGTGAAGCGGGCCGGCGGGACTCACACGTGGGGGACTTGGCGTCTCGAGGCCGTATCCTGCCCAGCGAGCCCGGGATGAGCGTGATGTCGTCGATGTTGAGCGGGTAGCTGCTCAGGAACTCGGTGCGGTCGCAGTGCGCCTCCTCCATGCCTGCGGGGGGGTCACACCTTCATGGTCATCATCGTCCTCACCTGTGGCCTCCGCGGGGTGGGCGCCACCTCACCGTGGTCGCCCACGACGATGACGTTGACGCAGCGATGGAGGTTCATCTGCTTCAGGCCGTTCATCAGCTGACCGATCACGCCGTCGATCTGGCGCAGCGTGTTGTCCAGCTGTGCCGACACACGCGCGCGCGCGCGCGCCACGTTAGAAGACTTTCCCTTCCTTTTGGCCTTTAGATTGTTTGCTTCCATGGCAACCGCCTAATCACTAAATGGGGATTTTTCAATAGTAGACCTGCATAGTCCCGAAACAAATCCTTCTATTAGGACGTAAAGAAGGACTGAATGATTCCAGAATCCTGATCATTGGTCCTTCCTCATATATGGAAACGTTGATGCGGCGTTTTTTGGGGTGAATTCCAAATTAGAGCAAGTAAGTGCCGAGTGACTTCGTTTTTGTTGGCACTGTAGGGCAGACGCCTTTTGATGGCGTCGACTTGGGATGATCGGGACCTGAGCGTCCAGCCTGCAGTCCTATCGGATACATGACCGATTTATATCCGCATTGGACATCGGATTGGAAAAACTTGGAATTGAACCGTGGGGGAAAAAATCCGATACGTGTCACACAAGCAGAATGAACATGTGGACTAAGTGACGGAGATTGTTCCTCCACTAAAAATCCTGTTGTAGTGATTAAGGAGTAGAGAACGAGTCATCCCGACTCCCTGATTACCACAAAGGGATTTTTTTAGATTGTGGACCGTGTTGCCGTTTTCAATTTCATGTCGTGAAAATGTTTTGGGGAATCCTGGTTTTGGTCATTTCATCTGTTTTGGATGATGCTCCGCCCCCTGGCCCACCTCGCTGCTCAGCGGACCCCAGCGATGTCCGAAGGTGTCGGGCTGCTCCGAGTGCACGGCGTACACGTACGGCCTGTGCGCACGCCAACAACGAGCAACACAAGACAGCGTTAGAGTGCAGGTGAAGCCCGGCTGAAGTGCACTTTTTTTGTTTTGGACCTTTGCTGGTCAGGCAGCTTCAGCCACTGCAAGATGGTCAGAATGCGTCTCTCCAATTCGATGACCCTGAAACAAAATTGATGACTTCATCAGCTGAGCCGTCTCCACGGTAATGGCAACGACCAGTACCAGTGCAATTAGTAGGACTATCCAAGTACCAGGGCCAGAAGAAGGTTCCAGCTTTGACGCCTTGTTCCTTGGCCGTGATCCAGATCTGTGGACAAGACCAGTGCGTGACATCAAAGGGGAAGTGATGTCGGAGGCCCCGCCCCCATCAGCACTCACCGGCTGCCCGCCCCACCAGCGATGGTTCAGCTTCTCTCGGGACCGCAGGTTGAAGGTGGCGTTGAAAATGGGGTCGTGCATGGTGTTCCCCACGATCCCGTGGGATTCCGGGTAGAGGCCCTGCCCAGGTGAGGCAATGGGATGTCACATACAGGCAGTCCTGGAACTGAGACCTTGCGAGCTTGGCCACTGCTGAGCCCTGGTGACCCCTGGCATGCTCCTGAGGTCCTGACATGTCGTCACCCACCATGAGTTGCGGGGGACGTAACAGCGGGGACGTCACGAGGCGCTACACGGCAGATGCCAGCATGTTGGCACACTGTGTGGCACGTGCCCGGGTCCCTACACGCCGCCCCCAACCTTGTCAGAACCTTGGGCGCATGGCCCCAAGCCGACTCTGGCAGATCTTAGCACAGTCCTGACACCCCCCTTGTCAGGACCTATACGCCGCGAAGATCGAGCGGTCTCTGGCAGACCCTAGTGTGCTGCCAAGGATCTGACAAGCCGCCACCGTTTCGGGCCCTCTAGTGCACAGCCACTGGTGGCCCCTGGTGGGCGCCGGTGTTGACTCAGTACACATTAACAGGTCACATGACTTACCGTGGCCAACGTGTACAAGTTTGGGAATGTCTTGGTCGGGTAGACAGGCCGCATGTATGGAGCAGTAGTTCCACACGATCCTGGTAGAAAAAGCCATTAGCTTGAGCACGGGGGCAGTGGGGGTGGGGTGGGGCGGTTGTGGCCGACCTACTGAGTTTCTGGATGTTGGGCATGACGGCCACGCCTTTCTTCAGGTAGGATGCCCGGAATCCGTCCACAGACAGCATGATGAGCGGCGGACGGACAAAACTGAAAGGTGCAAAAACGATGCAAATATTTGCACTTCCTGTTTTTCTTCCTTCACCGCACTTGAGCGCCGACTCACCCGGCAGGACACTCAGCGCTGACGATCTCCTCGCAGTCTCCTTGCAGCCATGAAGCCTCGCCTGGACAATAACAGCAACACAGTAGACATGTACGGCGGCAGGAAGTGAAGTCAAGTAGAGCAGTAAGATTAGCGCTACCTTTGCAGACCGCCTTGTAGTTGGAACAGCAGTCTCCGTGCTCCAGGCAGTCGTCGGTGCAGTGACACGCGTGCTCGTCTTTCCTCTCCTCGCCGCAACGGTCCGGACGGCATTCGAAGCGCCCCGCTAGTGACACGAAGCGCACGCGGGATCAACGCGACCTCAGAGAGTGCGAGTGGGACTTGCGAGTGTCGCAGTCTGTATCAGTACTGACCCGTTTTCAGGCAGTGCTGGTCAAAGTCGGCGCAGCAGCTGTAGTAGGTTTTACACAAGTTGTCACAACGACATCCCGGAGGCTCGGCTTCGTCGAGCTCGAAGCAGCGACCCTTGCACGAGCCCGACGAGCTCACCCACTCCGACACCACTGCGGGGACATTATGAGACACAGGAGACAACGGTGAGGCACAGCAAACCAGGAACACAAGGGACAGGAGACGGTGGACCCAGTAGATCCCAGTGACACATGGAACCAGACACGAGTGACCCAAGCGAGACCAGGGACACGTGGACCCGAACGCAGGACACAAGCCACGGGGGACGGATGGAAGCAGACACAAGAGACGGCAGGTCACCGGGGGTAGACGCAAGGGGAGCTGGTCATCTGTGCTGGATCTCACCTTTGGTGGGCGCGAGCGGGGCGTCTCCGCCCTCGGCGGGTCGGCTGGCCTGAAAGACGTACGCCGCGATGATGTCACAGCGCCAGCCGCTCAACGCCAGCAGCAGCTGCGCACACAAGACAGCAAGTGGCTGTCACGTCATCGAAAGATACTTTGCCGTCTTTGTTGACGCGCTGAAGCGCTTCGTTGTCTTCAGCGGCGCCATCGTGCGGATGACTGGCACAAAAAGGAGCGGAAGACCAAAGCCGCGCTTACCAGATAGTTGATGAGCATGTCGGTCAAGCAGACAAGCAAAGTGAAAAGCCAGAAGTGTCCAACGTCCGCCAGGAGAACTCGCTGCGCCTGAGCAGATCGATGAGCGTCCGCTCGTCCGCTCGCTCGCTCTCTGCTTCTCTCTCTCTGTCTGTCGGGCTCTCTCGTCCTCCTGCCCCCGCTGCGCGCCCCCGTTCCCCCGCAACTCTGTCATTGTTTGTTTTGTCCAGCCAATGAGCACGAGGGGGGGGGGGGGTATGTGTGTTACTGTGTGTTACTGTGTGTGTGTGCCTGTCCGTGTGTGAAGGCAGTGCAAGAGGGGGGGGGGGGGGTTCAACACTTTCTGATGGGCAAGATCCACCTGACGCATATGACCTCTGACCTCTTTCTTTCTCGTATGCCCGTCAGCGTTCGCGTTGGAGGCGGAGACTAAACATCATCAAATGCTGCGGCAACTCAGTGTGTGTGTGTTTGTGTGTGTCCATTTGTCCTTGTGGGGCCTTTTGCTGGGCCCCACAAGTTTAGATCTCTTTTTGAGGTTCGAGACTTGGTTTGAGACTTTAGGTTTGAATTGGGTTAGGGTTGAGGTTAGGGTAAGGGGTAAGGAATGGGGGTAGGCAATCATTTTTCATGCTTGGGGTTAAGGGGAGGGGCTAGGAAATGCATCACGTCAATGAGATGTCCCCACAAAGATAGCACCGTGAGGATCTGTGTGTGTGTGTGTCAAGCACACTATCAAGTTGACAACACGTGAGTGACACGGTTCCGGAAGGTTGCGTTTCTTCACTCTCAGCTCCTTCAACATTCTCCTCGTTTTACCTGGACCACACGCGCGCACGCACACACCCGCCCGGGGGCCGGATTATCTTCTTAAAGCAGCAGAGGCTGTGATTGGCCCAAGTGGCGGCCCTCACCTGAGGCCCGGCTTAGTGCAGGAAGTTGGATGCCGAGGCGCACCTGGCCTGTCGGAGAGGCCCCCGCTGGGCCCGCCCCTCATTGGCCGCCTTGATCCCATTTCGTGATCCCACTTCTTGATCCCACTTCCTCCCGCTCGCTCGCTCGCTCTTCATGTGGTCTCGTTTAATCTTCAACATCTTCCTGTTTTGCCACATTCAATTCTTGCCATTTCTAGTTCCTGAAATGGGCACAAGACGGACGTCCGATTCCGGTATCGGCCAACAAGGCGAGTACCGATGCCTGCAAATGAGGCTTATTTTGTTGTTTGTTTTTGGAAGCGAGAGAAGTAGGTCAACTTTTGCTGAAGTTCACCTTCCTGAGCGTTTTAAAAAGGCACATTGAGCTCGCTGTGCGCTCTGTCGTGGAAAATGCAATTGCACAAGCACAACAGTAGGTGGCAGTGGTGTGCAGATTGTCAGACGGCGTGCGAGGAAATTGTGAGACCTTCTGCAGAGGTTTACTTACAAAATGGATCCTATTTGCAGTGGCGGCAAAAAGAACATTTGCGTCTTCCGGTGTGGGCGTCACAAAAATGCATTTGAGACGCGCTCATGTGAAATCGTACGTGCTTATTGAATGCTTCATGACATCTTTTCAAATTGTTTTGAAAATCGACATCATGTTGTGGCTTTCAACAATATTCAATGATTTGTGGTGAACTCTTGGTATGATGTTGTATTGCAATGTTGAGAATTGTTTTGGAGGTTTGCAAAGGTTCGCCCGTCGCGATCCCGGCGAGCGCCTTCGCCTTCCCGAATGGCAAAATGGGAGATGACACAAAAAGTCCGCTTGTGTTGCTTGCACACAAACACAAAGTGTGTTTGACGTTCCTGTCGTGTACTTTGGACAGTTAATATTTGCCCCACCGTGCTTCAACACCACTTCTGCACACACACACACGCACACACACGCGCTATGTTGCAATCGCCACATTGCTAAGCAGCGGGAATGGAAAGAAAAGTTCGTATAAATCAAAGAAAAATGGACTTTCTCTCCACCATGGTTACCTTTTATTTTGGACCTTCCAAAAGCGGAAGTTGAGGAGTTTCAGCACAATGCTGCACCCTATCGGTCAACACGAGTCATTGCACCTTAATAGGCATGTCCTTATTTGGTTTGCCAACAGGGGGCACAAGTGGGACGGAGAAATGGATCCAAGGAAAGACATGGTTGCCATGATGACGTCACCCGTGCTGAAGTGGCCACGCCCACTCCAACAATATGGCTCACGCTCTACGTCAAAGTTGGTCTCTTTTTATTCAGCCCGCGAGGAGCAGCCAAGTCAACTTCCGCTTGTGTGTGTTCACATTTAGCTGGACTGCGCTTTGTCGAGAGGCCGAAATTCTCAGCATTTGGACACTTTTAACTTGTTTCGAAACTAGTCTGTCTCAATTATTTTTTTCGGAAGTTTTATGTTGTTGCGGGGGAAAAAATAGGATCAATTGGCACTAAAACAATTGGAGTGGCCTCTGCACTTAAAATGTGCAATGGCAATTTATTATAGTACAGCACAAAAAAATCGGATTTTAAACTCAACAACAACAACAAAAACAAAAATCATAATATCCACTTGGCAAACACAATTTGTTTTGCATTCCCGTAAGCTGTCAGCGAGCGCATTTCTCCTGCTGGCCACGAGATGGCGACAGTGCGGCGTCCCAAGACATGATGCTGTTCGCACCTTTGACACGCAAACTGCCTCAACGATCCCTTGGAGGAATTGGAGTGGGAAGTCGAACCTGTTTACCTGTAGGAGGACACGTGCTGACATGCCGTGCTGGAATGTGCGTGCGTGCGATTACACTAATAGTGCGCGCGCACACACACACACATTCCAGGCTGATTGTGCGGCGTGTTGGGACGCAAACATTTCAGCACTTCACTCTGACTCACACACAAGAATGCACACACACACACACGTTGTCCCACGTTGTGATTGGCTGCTTTTTTTCTTTTCTTTTTTGATTGGCTGCTTCAAGCACAAACGCGCACTCGGATTGGTGGCTTGGCTTTTATTCTTTTTCCCCCCCACACAAGTTGACAAAAGAAAAACACAAACGACATTTTGCGTGTTGAAAGCTGGTTTAAAAAACAAAAGGAAGAAGAAAGTAGAAGGCCAAAAATGTTGTTTGCTCGCTCGCCGCTCGTCACAGCTTGCGAGCGAACGCCTCGATTGACAGCTGATGCAAAACACGGCACGCTAATGAGCTCGCGAGGGTGCGAGTGACCCGCGATGACCCTCAGCTCCACTTTACGCAGAATAAATACTTCAGTGCGCACACGCACACGCAACAAACGGACAAAAACATCGTAAAAGCTCATTTACCGCCAAAAGTCACAGTTGGGCCCCGCCCACCTCGGCTGGTCCAGACTCGTCCTCACATTCCCGGAAGGCGGCGCTGAGTGCGCGCGCGTGCGCGTTTGACGTGCAGGCAAAAGGCGAATTTTGTCCAAATTGTTGCGGATTTGAAAACGACGCCGGCTGGAGGTCGTCCCGCTCGGAACACAATTTGCTTCCTTATTTTCAAGGCAACTTTTGTTTTTGTCTCCTGCATGTGATTTCAAAACAGGAAGTGCTTGCACGGGTGGCGGCCATCTTGCGTTCCCACTTGCTAAGCAGGCTGAGCTTGAATTGATCAATTTGTCGTTTCTGTCTCCGGGACCAAAATCAGTCATCGTGTGTGCATCTATGCGCACACACGCACGTGTGTGTGTATTAGCGTGTGCTTCTTCCGCACAATCCAGCAGAAATAAGCACGCGGAGACGAACAAAGATGGCGCCTTGTGTGTGAAGTCATACGGAAAGAATTTCTTGGATGGAAAATTACAAACAATGTCAATTTGCGTCCTGACGTTGTGTGTGTGTGCGTGTTTGTGTGTGTGTGTGTGTGTGTGCGTGGTCAGCCTGGGAGTTGCTGCCATTTGAGCTGTTGTGGGTGTGAGCAAATCAGCGGGGTGGGCGGGGCCTTCACAAGGCGGTCAGGCAGGCGTGTTGAAGGCAACAAAGAGACGAGTGGCGACAAATGAGGATGGGAGGAGATTCCAAGCGCCAAACAAGGCGTCCGACGGGTGGCGAGCGCCATCAGCCAGCGCCGCGTCCCGCGTGGCGACGTCACGGGAAAGCCACGAGGTCCGATCTTGGGACAGGAATCTCCTGCGCGCACACACGCGTCATGACATGGATTGCTTTAGGATGTCAATTGCGCGCGCGCGCGTGTGGGCGGGCGACTTTATATCACATCATGGGGACCATTTTCTGGGTTTTTACTATCATTGTGGGGACATTTGGGTGGTCCCCACGAGAGTCCAAACCTCTTTTCGGGGGTCAAAACTTGGTTTTTGAGTTTAGGTTTGAATTGGGTTGTTGGAAATGCATGACGTCAATCACATGTCCCCACTAGACACGTAAAACCAGCGTGTGTGTGTGTGTGTGTGTTCAGCTCGCGGGTCTGAAGCGGTCCATCGGGGACCAGCAAGTGTTGTTGCTAGTTTTGTCCACGGTGGACGCTATGACCACCTCGTGGGTGACGTGCAACACGCACGAGGCCAGCTCCACGCACACACGCACACACCTAACGGAATGGTAACCGTGGCAACCAAACCGTCGTTGCTAACCAAATGACATGAATGCACGCGCGTGTACGAAGGACTTACCAGCCGTGTGCACGACGCTCGCTAGTACGGTGACTCCACCCTAAGCACACACACGGGAAAAAGTTGAGCAAGACATGAAATGAGCAGATGTGTACTTTGTGTGTGCGCGCGCAACAAGGTGCGGACGTGCACTTCCTGTAAGGAATGCTGTGGAGCAGCTTGTGACGATTGTGGCGAGAGAAGTTGGAGCAAACGTACAACAACAAGCACGCCACGGGACGTCACATGACACACATTTGGTCCTCGCAAATTCCCAACAGACGTCGATGGCGACTCGTTGACATGTCTTTAATTGGACGCGATAGGAATGTGGTGCGAAATGCGCACGTGCGTGCGTGCGTGCGCGCGTGCGTGTACTTACGGCACTTTCTGTCTGCAGTACATGACCAGAGCGATGGCGACGCCCAAAGCGGCCAGGATGCCGATGACGATTCCGGCGATGGCGCCGTCCGACAGCCCTTCATCCAGCGCGCCCTCCTCTGCGCGGGAACAGCCAATCAGCAAAGACGCTACGGTGGATTCCGGCACACGCAAGCGCACCAACGGACCTGGGCGGCGAACGGCGGTAAGGCCGGCGCCCTCTCACCTTTGACGGCCAGGTTGTGCGTGTAGGCGGCGTTCTTGCCGGTGACCGCGTTGCGCGCCTGGCACATGTACGCGCCCGTGTTCTTGTAGACGACCTCCGCGATGGCGTACGTGGCCGTCTTGACGTCGGTCAGCGTGCCGTTGAACTTCCACGTGAAGTTGGCGGGCGGCACGGAGGCGGCCGAGCAGCGGAGGCTGACGGCGTTGCCCACCTCCACCGCGTTCTCGCCGCTCACCGTCACCGCCTCGGGACCGACTGCAGAAAGAAAAGTCATGCCATCATTTTGGGGCTCGGGGCGTGGGGGGCGGGACCTCTTTCCCAAGCCCCGCCCATGATCCAAACGGCATCTCAACTCACTCCACATTTTTTAGCAAAGGAATCCTTTTCCACTCACAGTTGACGAGCATGCGGTATTGCGCCGTCTGCGCGCTGACGGCGTTGGCGAGGCGGCACTCGTAGAGGCCGTTGTCGTCCTTGTGCAGCGGCGCCAGGCTGATCCAGGATCCGTCGGGCGCCGTGGTCACGCGCCCGCCGTCCGCCGCCAGGGGCCGGCCGTCTTTGAGCCACGTGCGGCTGGTGACGACGCCCGCCGCCGCCCGGCAGCTGAGGTTGGCCGAGCCCTCGCCGGCCAGGAGGACGGCGCCCTCTGCCGGCGTGCTCATTTGCACGCCCGCCACCGCCTCTGGCAACGCCACAAACGTGCCACAACGTTGACATGCCAGCGAGCACGCCGCACAAACACGCAACAACTTCGGACGCTGCAAAAGACGAGCGGCGGGAGGGAAAACGTCTGCCTGGATCGTTTCGGAGCCGATCGCGTTTCAACGCGTTGCCGAGCGCAGATTTCGTCATTCAATGCGTTTGCTTTATTGCCACGAGATTGTAGATCGTTACCGAAGGCCTTCGAACCGAGACTGAACACGAGCAGTTAATCGTAAAAGGTCATTGAAAAGAGGTTTGAAGTTTGTTGGAAATCGTCGCCCGTCGCTTTGATGAGTTTGTAAGAAATTCTCTCATCCGAGGAATGCGCACAAAATCAGCGCAGCGAAGAGCGACTATTTGCGTTTTCAATGATTTCAATAAATCGTCATGAAAATAAAGAAAATGCATCGCGTGAGAAGCGTTTGTGGTCATTGCTAGCACGCTAATGCTAACCGCCGTTAGCATAGGCTAATGTTGTTCTATATATACGTGTAGCGCCGCAAAGCATGCTGGGAAAACATGCGTCCTATCCTTCTAGCGACGCGACAGGTCGGGTAAAGCTTCTCGGGTTTCATGACGACGTCCGGCGTTCGCGTCCTGAGAAGTCGACGCCGATCGAGTCTTTATTGATCCCAAGCAAGCTTTTTGGGACGTAAAACGGATCTGGGGATGGCAACGCTTGGAAATGGCTCCGTTCATGTTTGAAAGCCGAGCGTATTCCATGCTAGCATATAGCAAGCGGCTAGCCGAGCCCCGCCCTCTCGTCCTCCATACTATTATGCTACTATCAAATGAAATGCGGAATTGTGAGTCTTTCGAAAATCCGGATCCGCTGTTTTGCCACCTGCGGAGTCGAGGTGCTTATCGTGCGCGAGGACAAAAGCAAAGAAAAACGACACCTTTTCCTACTGCAAACTTCACTGAACCCAAAACCGAGAGCACAAAACCGAACCCGACCGTGGATTTTGTGAACCCTTGCACTCCTAATATATATATATAGAGAGAGAGAGAGAGAGAGAGAGATATCAGTGCAGTAGTGAGAGTGTGACGCTGTTGTTTGGTAGGAACGAAGATTGTGAGCGCGCGTGTATTGAAACACACACAAAGAAAAGAGTCAAACTCTTCAGGGCAGAATCGAAGACCCCCAACCGCCCCCACGCACACACAATACACACAATACACACAAACAGTAGCACTTGTTGAGCAGGTTTCCACAAGCAGGAAAGATGAGGAGGGAGGGGCCACTTAGCAAGTGTGTGTGTGTGTGTGTGTGTGTGTGTGTGTGTGTGTGCGCCATGCGTGCAGACTCACCCATGACGGCGAAGGAGGCGGCGCGTGAGGCGACGACCCGCTCGGTCTTGGCGTTCCTCGCTCTGCACGTGTACTGGCTCATGTGCTGCAACAGGGGGCGCCGCTGCACGGCCTGCAGCGGCAGAACCGGCCCGCTGGCGTCCATCAGGGTCTGGTTCTGGTACCAGGTGAAGGTGGCGGGCGGGCTGGAGCGCGTGCTGCACGTCAGGTTGAAATCGGAGCCGGCGCGCACCCACACCGGCGGCTTTGACGGCGTGATGGTCACCTCGTCCGGACCGTCTGGACACCGCAGGGCAGGAAGTCAGCTTACGACGGGCGTGAGGTCACCAGGTCAGGTTACGAGCGGCGTGACGTCACCGGGTCACGTGACGCGTGAGACAAGCAGGCTCAACAAAGCGTGATTGTGTGAAGACGCGCGTGTGCGCCGAGTGTGCACGTGGGCGCAACGCCAACTCAAACATGACCACCGAATGTACACACACGTTCGCAAACACGCACACGCCCAGAAATGTGCACAGCATAGTTTAGCGGGCGGGCGCTAACGTAGCCGCCCACTTGTGGCGGCGGCAGCACTCACAGTGGACAGGCAAGCTGAAGGGGGCGCTCTTCTCCGTCTCCAGCTTGTTGGCGACGCTGCAGACCACGGGCGGCGTCAGGTCGTCGCGCAGGACGCCGGCGACGGTCAGATTACTGCTCGCCTCGCCCTGACGGGAAAACAGCAGCGGGGGTTGAGGCGCGGCGGCGCGGCGGCACGGCGGCGCGGATGCTGAGCGGGCCGCGACCTCTGACCTCCACGATGGACAGGCGGCGGTCGGGGACGACGGGCGCGGTGCCTTTGAGCCACGTGAACTTGAGGAAGGAGCCTTCGGCGGCGCAGGTCAGGACCAGCGTGCTGTTGTGCTCCAGCGCCTCCGCCATGTTGGCGCTCACCGTCACGCTGGACACGGGTTCTGCAACAGGAAGTCCACAACCATTGATTTCCGCGCAAACGTTTGGAAGGTCACAAATGGACCCGACGCGGTCCGTGCTGATTACGGCGATGTGTTCAATGTGGCCGTCGACCTTTTCCGACAATCCGACGGCCCATAAAAGATGGATTTGAGATCCGTGTTAACGTCAGGTTGAGATGATGTCATCCCCGTGTGACGTGGGAATGGAGGGAAAAGGTTGGGCGCAAGGCCACGCCCCCTCCCCCCAGCCCCACTCGGTGTGAGGAGAGGGGCCGCACCCTTGGCGGCGGAATGTTCCCTGAATGGAAGCCACGCTGCAGCAAAAGCTAGCGCACAGATACCTCCGCCAAGGAAAGCAGCTGGCCGGGAGGAAAATGGATTTGGAATCTGTTGCGCTGGATTGAAACGATTGAATCCAGTTTGGCTTTCGCACGTCACTATTTTTTGGCTCAAACCTTTTGTTGATTTGGGGCCGGGAAAAATGTGTCACGGCCAAATGCATTTTTTATTGCGATCGTTTTGAATCTCTTCTTCATTCATTGCCAAGATTTGTCGTTGTTTTTGTGTCTTGCAAATGAATGGAAGATGCTCGGAAAAAAGCAACATTCCAAAGGCTTCCTTTTGTTCTGTCCAACTTTGCAGCGTGGAATCGATCCCATTCACGTCACGTGACACTTTTTACCCTTGCGTAACTTTACTCGAGTTGTCATCATGCAAAATCTCGCCTTGCATCATGCAAAGAAATTGGCTTGCTTTTGTTTTTGGACTCTTCGGGGCCACTTCGAGGAAAAGAACGATTTTCATTTGCACCGACGTTGCGCAACTTGTCGTGGAAGTCCAACAAGCTGACGTCACGGTCGTTCGCCCGGAAGTGGCCCGGAAAGTCTCCCGCGGTCTGTGATGCGCCGGACTCACCGAGCACGCGCAGGCCGATCTCGGCGGTTTGGGTCTCGCCGCTCTCGCTGACGACGGTCAGGCTGAAGTCGCCGCTGTCGTCCGTCGTGAGCGCGCTCAGCCGGAGCGCGCCGCTGTCGGCGTCCACGGACGCGCGCCCCTGGTAGGGCTCGTTCAACTTGAGTACGGCGCGGCTCAAGGTGGCGACGTGTCTCTGCTCGCTGCCGTCATTGAAGGACCAGATGATGAACATGTATTCGGGGGTCTTCAAGAGGGTCGTCAGGGTCACGTTCTTCCCCACCACGGCGTCCAGGGGGCCCGGCGGCAGAATGTCGCCCTCCGCGCGACGCCATCCTGCGGGGGGGGAGGGGGAGGGGGAGGGGAATCCTGCGGGTCAGTCGGACCGAACCGGACGTGGCGTCGTCGCTCACCTGCACGCGCCACCGGAAGTGAGTGAGCGAGCGAGCGCTTACCCGACAAGGCGAGCAGGAGCGCGAGGATGGTGGTCGCCGTCATGGTCGTCGTGGAGCTGAGAAGAAAATGCACTACCAGGTCGTCCTTTCTCGGCGGACACACCCAGGCAGGCAGGTGAGGCCGCGCGTGCGCACTGCGCGCAGGAGGCGGGGCCTCGCGCCAGCCAAGTCAGGTGACTCATTCACAAATTCTTGCACGCTGCAAACGTTTCAGGCCCAAAAAAACATGCACACGAAAGGAAAGGAAGGCAACTCGACTTTCACCTCACAAAAAAAACCGAGACTTTTCTTCGAAGAGGCGTTTGCTACATGATGTAGGTCACCAAGTTGACCGCTAGGTGTCACCATAATGTCCAATAGCAAATGCTGATTAATTCGCTTGTTTGTTGATCGCTTTCAAAGGTTCCGTAGATCCATTTTCATGCTCGTCCTCGCGTGGCTCGCGACTGCATTGAAAGGGAGGGAAAACATTTGGGGAAATGAAATACGTCCAAGCGTCCTCGGCGGCTTCCAGTTGGACTTGATGTGACGTCAAGCAAGTGGAGATTCGCAAGCAGGCCGCGCGCGTCTGCGCTGGAAATCGACGTTTATTCGCACGCTCCCCTCTTGACAAAATGAGACTGACAATTGATGTCAAAAATGCATTCCATGTTATTAGAAGGCAGTTTGAACATTAACCTTGTGTTAAAAAAAGATTCACAAAACATTATACTTCAATAGCATTCTTTTCAAATTTATTGGACATTAGTTGGGGGGGGGGTGTAGCCAAATAAATGTTGTCGACAAAGATTTGAAAATAAAAAAAACATGTTAGATATCCTGAAATGGATCTAAAATGAAGTTCAAGACAATAACATGATGCACAATTTGATCATCAACGCTGCACGCTTGAATTGAATCGTTCAATCAATTCAAATCTATTGCACATTAAATTGATTGATTTGAAAACAACAATAAAAAATCAATAAAGGTTTCAAACAAACCATTCCTAAAGAATGCAAATCAAGTGAAATCCAACTGAAGTCGAAATCCAAAATTGAAAATCATGCGCTGTCGGAAAGTTTCATTGCGCTTTGCTGACCACTAGAGGGAGCCCAAGTAGACCATTTCAAGAAATAGACGCTCTTCAATTGGGGAGAGAACCCTTGCTTTTATTGACATATATACATATATATATTTAAAGTGATGTTAGAGCTGTAATATATTGTTCTTAAGTGCTTTATGCAGGATACTGTATTTAAAGTTGAAATGGGATTCAAAGCAGCTTTTTTTCTCATTAGTTTTTTATTTATTTATAGTTATTACTGTACACTTGTTTATTTTCAAAGCAACATTTGTATTTTTGTGTTTGAGGTGAAATCATTCTAAACATTAAACCTTAACATCAAATGTTCAAATGAAGGAAAGAAAATGAAAAGATTTTCAATGAATACTCATCAGCTGAGGTTGTAATTATGCTACGCTACGTTTCCTTTTCCGACTTCGGGATGCAGCGAACAATTGCGACTCCCGGACGTCCGGGCCGGGATTCCCGCTCGTGCTCGTGGGCGCACTTGTGTCTGCCGATCTGGTACTTGTGCGGGAATCGCTTGAGACAACGGCTGCAGCCGAACGGCGTCTCGCCGGTGTGCGTCCTGCCGTGGATGCTGACGTTCCTCTTGGTGGCGAAGGTTTTGCCGCACAGCGGGCACGGGTGCGGCTTGTCGCCCGTGTGCGAGCGCAGGTGCGAGGTCATGTGGCCCCGCTCGGAAAACGTCTTTGGGCAGAAGGAGCAGGGGAAGGGTTTCTCGCCGGTGTGCGTCCTGGCGTGCGCTCGCAGCTGCCCTTTCTGGCAGAAGCGTTTGGCGCAAACGGAGCAGGAGAAGGGTTTCTCCCCCGTGTGCGTGCGCGTGTGGAGAACCAACGACATGCGGTAGCTGAAGCCTGAGCCGCACAGCGAGCAGGAGTACGGTTTCTCTCCCGTGTGAGTCCGCATGTGGGACACCAGGTAGCGCTTGACGGCAAAACCTTTGCCGCACACGCAGCAGGTGAAGGCTTTCTCGCCCGAGTGCGTCCTCATGTGCGTGCGCAGGTTGCTCTTGCTGGAGAAGTTTTTGCCGCAGGCGGCGCAGACGATTTGCTCGCCGGTGTGCGTCCTGGCGTGGCGCACCAGCCGGTACTTGTTGTCGAAGCTCTGGAGGCACCGAGGGCAGCTCAAGCGCTTTTTGGCCGGCAAGCCGTCA
This sequence comes from Vanacampus margaritifer, assembly GCF_051991255.1. Lineage (NCBI taxonomy): Eukaryota > Metazoa > Chordata > Actinopteri > Syngnathiformes > Syngnathidae > Vanacampus > Vanacampus margaritifer. The sequence continues at coordinate 20,360,689 of NC_135448.1, forward strand.
TCCTCGGAATCCGCTCGCTGGTCCGAGTCGCTTGGGCCGCCGCCGGCGTGGTCCTCCTCCTCTTTGATGCGGGGGGGGCTGCGGCTCCCGCTGCCGGTCTTCACCAACGACCACTTTCAGCACGTCCGACGGCAACACTGAAACAAACAGCGGAGACGGCACATGCTGACTTTTTCCTTCAAGAAAAACAAAACAAAAACGTGTCAATTCCAAATCCTGTCAAGGTAAAAACCAAAGACGTCTTGTGAAGAAATGCTGGTGTTCTCTGTAGCAGGTTATCAATGTGATGAATGCGACGCATTGATAACCTGTTGCTCATAACCCTCACCCACTCTTTTGTTTTGATTTGCTCGCTCTCTCTCTCTCATCATTTCCAAGCAACCAGACACACGCTGATGTCACACTGCATATTGTGTGTTGAGATTTCGTCTTTAGGTTTTTTGTTTTGTTTTATGGCGACAACTCGTAATAGTAGCTAGCGGCTAGCTCGTGCTAGCAGTTCCGCTTGAGCTTCGCCCCCACGTCGGTAAAAAAAAAAAAAAAAGGTAGAAAACAAACCTTCAATGTTGGAGTCGTTCTCTAAACGTGAAGCTAACTGCCGACGTTTGTCCATTTCGTGTTTGTTTTTTTGTTTTTTAATGGATCGTTCGCTTCCAAAGCGTCACATCGAGCGAGGTCCAAGCAGAAAATGAAACGGCGTTTACATCAGTCTTTTCAAAATAAAAGCAAAAGCGTTTCCAGAAATGACACGCCTCCACTTGCTACAGTGACTATAACATATAAATATATATTTTTTATTGCTCCATGAAATTATAATAATAAATATAATAATAATAATTTTAAATGTGTATTAGGTACGATGCTTATTTTAGTGGATGTTTTTGTGTGTTTTTTTCCTTTTCTGAAACATCTTGAAGGCTCTTTTCGGAATCACAAGTCAATATACATCATGAAATATTTGCGTCTGTCCTTCTCTCCCATCAAACTCTTCCAGCGCCAATCCAATTGCTTGTTCTTGTATCATCCTCTTTGATTTTCTTTGAAAATCTGTAAAGTAGCTTAAAGTCACTTAACGTGGTAACGTTGATGAATATGCGGTTACGTACATTCCCCGAAAGCTTCCGGCTCCACCAAACAAGCCAGACATGAAGGTTTTGTTTCTGAATAGAAGGCCAACTTTTTTTATTTTATTTTATTTTATTGCTTTATGTGCTGTTCCTCTGGATTTTTAAAAAATCAATCCTTGTTGAAAAACCCAATGTACAAAACAACATACAGACAATCTGACAATTAAATCATTATCACATATATTACATGATTTGGGGGGAAACAAGGAAGGTCAGTTTAAAAAATAATAATAATGATGAAAATATTATGAATGGTGGGGGGGACTATTACTTTCGTTATGGTGATGACGCAAGGCTTTTACGTCATTACGTAGTCCCGGTCATGTGACCCCGTAGCCGCGAGCTTGAAGTGAGCATGGATCTGTAACCTTAAATATTCTCGCATGTATTTATAAGTATATTGTTTGATGACTGCACATTTCCTTATAAATATTTTCGCACGTTTTCTTTTCCTGGCCGCATCTGGCGTTATTTATTAACTCCGTTCACAAACCGATGGAAGTGCTAGTTTAACTTACTACCGTTACTAGCTAACAAACAAAGGGAATGCAGAACTCCGCCGAAGATGTTGGGAAAATACCATCGAAATTAATAGGAATTTATATGTTCTTTTTTTTCTTTCATTCCTCCACTTAGTGTTGACAAATTCTTACCTATACCTGTAAACACATCTACTAAATTCGTTTGACAAAATGAAACACAAAGCAACGCTCACTAGAAACTAGTAGATTCTCATTGTATGCATACATATTGTGTATTAATGCGTTTAATCTTTTGAATATATCATTTACTCAAACGTCACACTGTGGCATTTTCTAAATCTAATGTGAGTTCAACATTTTTGAATACATATAAGACCTTCTTAATTCAAATAAAATAGTTGAAAGAGTAGTGCTGGAAATGACTGTTACTCCCCAATTGAATACAAAAACAAGAAATCCTCGCCAGTTTGTGATTCTTTGCATTATACGACTTTCATAAGAAAACATTGATAACATTAAAAACAATACAATAGCCAAGAATGGTTAGCATTTGCTAACTTAGTTGCTCATTGTTTTACTCCTGCTGAAAAGGTTCCATCAGCCGTGGACTATGAGGTTTTTGTACTTTATGATTTATTATTATTGAAGCAGAACTGGTTTGGCTGACAGCGACTGGACATTAATACGACGTGGAAATTAGAAACGCCATTTAAGTCAATATGCTAATCACGTTAATCGGACTTCATTACAGTATTCCAAAGTGACGTTGTACACAAGCACACTTTTTCGCCACGTGTACACCTATTTATAAGATACGTAATTGTCGGTTGAAGATAAAGTTTGTCTTCTTCGGGAGGATAAATTCAGAGTAGACTTGTGACCAACTGTTAGCCTAGCTTCCAATGCTAATAATATCCCTCCGCCCGTCGTTGATGCAGGAGGGGCGGAAGGTTACACACAGCGTTAGTAATAACGCGAATGAAACTAGCTGATAGTAATCACGTATATTTGGTGCATGATTACGCTTTGGTCACTTACCAGGTTTAGTTAGTGAATAACAGATAATAATAAGCTTTACCCGAGTACTTTGTATGATTATATTACAAATGTTATTTACGCCTATGCTAACCACGTGGATTGTACTAAACTATTACAAAATACGAATTAAGACGCTGACATTGTATACAAACACACCTTTACCCACTTGTGCAAGTGGCAATATTAGATATGTATAAAGTCATTGTTTTATCGTTGGAGGATAAACTTTTGTTTTCGTCGGCAGGATAAATTCAGAGTTGACTGGTGACAAACTGTTAGCATAGCTTCCAAAGCTAATAATATCCCTCCGCCAGGACAGCGTGCACGGGCGTATACAGCCTGAGACACGAGGGGCGGAAGGATACACAAGAGGCAGTAGCCCTATCACACACAACACACGCGTGCATAGTGTCTGCGGCTAACTACTAGCAGATAGTCAAAGAGCCGTTCCTTGCTTTTTTTTTGAGGAAGACAACACTTTGCGGTTACAGTTTTACTCCAATAAGTGTTTTTTGTAAACTGTAAAGGCACACAAAAGGTAAGAGAATGTACGAGTAACTTTTTGGGAAAGGCTCGTTTTGCAGAGTTTACTGCATTGGTTGGATTCGAGATGCCGGGCTAGCTCGTTAGCATGTTAGCATCGGTGGGCTGAGGAGGAGGAGGGGGGGAGAGATAGGAGGGGGGAGTGGAGGGGTGGGGGACAGCGAGCGACCGGGACGCCTTGGGCACAATCATTCGGAAAGTAGCACGAGTCAGAAAGATTCCACGCATCGCCTACGGAAAATGTTGAAAGAAAGCCTTGTGCGCAACTTTGTGTCATTTCGCAGTTCAGACTGGTGACGTCATCAATGGAGACTAATTGGCCTCCCCATGACTTACAAGTTTGAATTCGAATCGTGGCTCAACTCCTATCTCAATTTACTTGCACGTCAGGTCAATTTCCAAATTCAATTGCAGTAAATTAGGTACAGTACATGTGTAACATTTCTAAGAACGAGTTGAAGTAAATGAGACGAGCGTTGCGTTGTTCAACAGATCTTTCAAGACCGTTTCAGTGATGTTAACATCCTTTTCCTATGACAAACATTCTGAAAGCTAGAAATCGTTCAAACTATTGAAAAATGTACCCATTTCCGGACAAGATTATAGGGCTGACTTTTACTTGGAGTATATATTTTTAATTCCATTTTTTGTATTGTTTTACAATCTCTCAACACACAACCAGACGGCATTGAATAACGATGACCTTAAAGTAGTTGTAGAAAGCCACGTGCTCAGCCTCATGCAAAATGTACAAATAATATTCACAAACAAGAGTTTGCAGGTGGCAGTCAGCTGGCGTGGCAAAAAAACAAACAAATTAAAGGCATGCTTTACTTGTTAAGCCATTTTCAGCGATAACAAGTTCATATTTTGTCTATATTTCATTTGCTAATGTCATTATTTTTTATGTACATTGAATACCTTTAAAAAAAAAATATCTTTTTTTTAAGAAGCATTTTGCCATTTGTTGCCGACGAAAATGGCATCATTTGCTCAAGACTTGGGTAACAACCAATCACGGCTCAGCCTGCAAATGTCACATGACCAAAGCTAGAAAACAGGTGAGCCGGCATGCGATTGGTCGTATCTGACTTTGTGGACCTTTTTCCCCCCAGCCCGAATTTTCCCCGTCATCGGCGAAGGTCTGGTGTGGCTGCGTGCGGATGGCCGCCCCTTTCGACGTGCCGATGGAGTTGGAAGAAGAGTCGCCGCCGCACCGTGAAGGTGAACTTTGCAAGGGAGGCCACATTTGGCGTAATCACGAAGTCAGCAACAAAAAATGTGTGTTTTCATGCTTGCTTGGGATGGAAGAGGAAGAGGAGGAAGAGGAGGAGGAGGAGGAGGAAGAAGAAGGGGACCCGCCGGCGAACGTCGGCCATGCCGTGTCGTCAGTCGGCAGCCGCGACGCGGCGAAGGTAACGTAACGCTCGTTGCCGTTCGGAGCCGCCGGCGTCATCAGCAAGCTTGCGCTTCATTCTTGTCTTCCGTGTCCAGTCGGCAGCCGCTCGTCTCGGCTTCTCGGTGAACGGTCGCCACGTTCGTCTGCTGCCCGCAGGTCAGTGCGCGACACGCCGCTCGCTGCTTGGAATGGAATTGCTCAAAATTGCTCCGCTCGTCGGTGGAGCGTTCCTGCTTTGCATTTGCACTTGAAAAAGAGTCAAAGCAAAAAGTCGCTCGGCTTGTTTTCAGTCTCACCAAAAGTCTGCTTTGCGTGTTTCGAATTCAGGTTCGGATTAGAAACACAAAAATGGGATCAGGATTGAGATGGAGTTCAGCTGAAGCCGCTTGCCGCCACTTTGGCAAATCGGCTTCAAGCCGGTCATTGCCGCTCGCAGCTGTTGTCGACTCGACGCCAAATCAAGAGAATTCCGTCTTGTTGCAAAAGCTCGTTAGCATGCTAAGCGTTAGCATCCACTGTTGCGTTTTTAGGCCTTTGGGGAGCGCGTGCAGACCGATGAGGCCTGTTTTCTTTATTGGTCTCATTTCTTTGTTTGACTACAAAAAAACCGTTGACATGATTTGATTTTCGAAAACGAAAGCACAAACGATATCCCGATTGGAGTCGACTGAAATGAAAAGTTCCAGCGGGATCGAGCAGCCCAACGCCGGGTTGCCGTGGCAGTCGCCGCCGAAGGTGACCTTCTGCTCAACCTCCCGCAGGGGGCGCTACAGAGCTGAAGCTGCGCTTCCACCCCGGCGGCTCGTCCAGCGGCTTCGTCAGCGTCCACGCGGTGCCGTCGCATCCCCCGTCCGACCGCGCCCCCGTCATCACGGGTACGAAAGCGCTCAGCGAGCAGCCGAGGTTTGGGTCACGTTGATGTTTTGTTTCCATTTGGTCTCTCAGGCGTGGTATCGGGGCAAGCCGCTCACCAAGTTTTCCAGGAGCACCAGGAGAGCACCGTTACCCAGAAGCCTCAGCGGCATCCGTCAACGCCCAAGGACACCGCCAGACCTGAGGTGGCCACCAAAAGATACATTCCAAAAGGTTTGCCGCACAGCTTTGCAAAGGATCATGGGAAGCACGTGACTGACGCGTGCGCTTGCGTGTCTCCAGGTCCGGCTCGGCCTTTCAAGTGTGCGCTCTGCTCGTCTCAGTACAAAGTCGTCTCGGAGCTGCGAGGGTTCATTTGCGTAAGTTCAAGCTTGAGTCTCTCGGGAATGGGCCCCGTCCCGTCCCGTCCCGAGCCCGCAGGTCGCAGGTCGCAGGTCGCAGGCAACACCTTTCAAATTCTGCACCGCCCACATTTGCTCCAATCAAAAGAAGGCTGAGCAGACACAAAATGGAGGATGGATTCATGGATGAATACGTGTGAAGGTCTTAAATGTCTTCAAACATTTAACAAGGGGATGCAGTTTCAATGATTTGTTTTTGTAAATGGAGGAAATCACAATGTCCCGTCAACGGCCCGTCGCATTGGGTCTTGCTCCGTCCCGCCTCGGTTTGGAAACGCTCGCCACAAAGAAAACTATTGATGTTGTTCATTTTGAAAAAGCGCTTGATCGACTCCATTGTGCGAGCAGCCAATCATCATAAAGCGACAAAGCGCTCATCGACCCGGGCCTGCAACAAGCCCCGCCCGCCAGCTCCTCACGCCGCCATGTGAGACCACTTCAACCTCAAACATGACCAACATGTCATTTCCTCCCGCCCAGCTGTGCAGTCCCGTCGTCGCCGAGAGCGTCAACAAGCTCAAGATGATCAGGAAGAAGAAGAACATCAAGAAGCGCCTCAGGAACAAAGCCAAGAAGGTCGGCCAAGACGCGGCGGCGGCGGCGGCTGGAAAGGAGTCGGCAGCGGTCATACACGAGTTGGCGGTCGGCAAAGAGTCGCCGGCCAGCACGCCCAGCGTGAGTCCCGCCGGTCCGTCCGACCCACACGCTCGCCGTCATCCATGCCACGTCATTTCTCTTCTTGCCCTCAGCCCACCAAGGTCAACTCCGCCTCCTCCCCGGCCACCGTCGCCCTGCCGGGACCCTCGGCTCGCCGCCCGGGCTCCCCACAGCTCAACCGGCCCGAACCAGAGCGCGGCAAGCTGATCATCATGGTGGACGACTTCTACTACGGATGCGACCCCGGACGCGGCGCCGTCAGCGAGCGCGTGGACAACCACGGCCGACACGCCGGACTCTACCACTGCCTGCACTGTCCGCAGACCCTCCGCAGCAACATCCGGTGAGAAACGCAAAGTGCTCTCATTTGCATCCAAATGTGTTGCAAAAGATTGCTTACATGCACCGCAATCCATCGAACAACCGTCAAAGTTCCGACAGCTGATGCGTGCGATCGCGTGGTCCAAATCGTCCAAATTTCAGCCTCTCCGCAGAAACCCATTTTTGGTCCGCATCGTTGTTCAGTTCAAGTCTGCCAGACGTGTTCTCTATCCTGCCAAAATGGCGGCGCGATGCTAACGGCCATTTTGGGACACGTGACCTCAACGCTCGGATCTGGATATGCTGAGAAAGCTTGTGATTTCTAACCACGGCGGCACAGAACATACCCGGAGTATTTTGCACATCTGATCGATGACATCATTGATTGATTGGCAAACGAGTAACCGATTAGCATCAAAGCAAAATATCCCATCCGGCGCATCCGACGTGTGTGAAGGTGGTTGTTGTGTGAAAACGGAGGTGATGCTTTTGCTGCTTTCCCGCCATGCAGGCTGATGTGGCACATGAAGACGCACGCCGCCAAGATGGTGGAAGACGACCGCCACATGGCTTCGGTGTCCGTTTGTCCGCACTGCTTCCAGCGCTTCGGCTCTCCCTACAGACTTAAGTGCCACGTGGACGATGTGCACACGCAGCACGTGTCCAACGGTCAGTCGCACGCACGCACACACATTCCACCTCCGCCGGCGTGTAACGAAGGTGTTTGTGCGGCAGCCAAGTGTGAGATCTGCGAGCTGTATTTCCGCACGGAGCCCTCGTTCCTGCAACACATGAAGAACACGCACAAGGCCGGCGAGATGCCTTACGTGTGCCAGGTGGGATTCGCGCACGCAGAAAGGAATCTTTTTCCGATGGACGATCCTCTCGATGATTTGAAGTTGACAAACGGGATTCGCTTGAGTTGACTCCATGGTTGTTGATTTTGCGCGGGCGCACTCTAAAACTGTGTGCGTGCGTGTCAGGTGTGCGACTTCAGGTCTTCGTTCTACTCGGACGTGTGGAGGCACTTTGAGGAGTTTCACGGCAACACCAAGAACCTGATGTGTCCGTACTGTCTGAAGGTTCTCCGCAGCAGCTTCTGCTACATGCAGCATTTTGCCAAGCATCAGGTGACGCAATCCATCATTCGGCTTCACTTCTCCTCCTGGCCACTAGGGGGCCCTCTCTGTGGCTCTCATTGGCAACAACTCCACACGCGCTAATCTTTTAGTTTTGATTTTGAATTGAATGCGAGGAGTAGGAAAGACTTTTTGCAGAAGTTCCCAAATAAATTCATCAACATGAAAACATTTCAATCATTGTTGGATCGCAAGCTAAACAATTGATTCAACAATTGAACGCGCGCGCGTGTGTTCAGAGAAAGTTTGTGTTGAGCTGCAAGAAGTGCCGCCTTCACTTCCTGCACGTGAAAGAGCGCCAGCAGCATTACGAGCTGCACCACGCCACGCACGTCACGCCCACGCAGCTCACCGGGATCAAGCCAGGAACCAAGGTAGCCGTCGGCCCAGCCGGTCGGCCCAGCCGGTCGGGTCGGCCGGCGCACCCTCGCACCCGCACGTCCGCTTTCATGACACGCGTGCGCCTGCGCAGGTGACCGTCAGGACGTACTCGGTGGTGGGAGGAGCCAAGCGTGAGGAGGCCGCACGTCCAACCGTGGCGACGTGCAAGGCGAGTGTGACGCCTGCACGTGTGACTTTGTTCCATGCTTTTGAACGTCTGCGGTGACCTTTGACCCGTGGGACAGCATCACATCACTTTGAGCAGCTGAAAAGAAGCGACGTTGTTGAGAAAACAGCAAAAAGTCAACATTGTCCGTTTTGGATGAATTTGTTGAATTTGATCTCAGATATGCCGTAGAAAAGATGGCGGATTTCCAAACCCAGTCGGACTCAAACATGTTGAATCCTTTCCTGTCAAGTCCGCTAGCTTAATGCTAACTCATGATTCAAAAGTCAAATTAGCATTGAGGTCAAAGTTGAAGCCGTGTTCAACGTGGAACAAACAAGATGGGGATGATTTCTTTTGTCATTCCTCGTCAAGTTTTGTGTTGATGCCGTTTTGTGCTGCAGGTGGTCAACGTTGAGACGGCGGCGGCGCCCTCGCCGCAACTTCCCCAGATGAAGTCAAGGCAGAGTTTAGCTCACCTGTTGACCAACTTGAGCAGGTAGACGCACGCACGCACGCACGCCGACCTGCAGGTCATTCCTTTGCAGACTTTTTTTCTAATTCTTTTTTTCGCTTGCGTGCGTTCCAGCGAGGAAGACGAAGACGGCGCGCGGCGTCCGTCCCGTCACTGCGTGGAGTGTCTGAAGTCCGTCCGCAAGCTGAGCGCTCACTTCCCGTCTCGCGTGCGCTGTTCGCTCTGCCCCTTCGCCACATGCTGCTCCACCGCCTACGCCAACCACATGATCAAGTGGGTGCGACGCGACGTCCGCGTCTCGTCCCGTCCCCTTTGACCCTCACTCCACTGTCGTCCCCGCAGCGACCACACCGCCGTCGGCAACAAGCCGCACTACCGCAGCATGTTCCAGTCGCCCGCGCGGTGAGCATCAGCACGCACGCACGCACGCACGCACGCACGCACGCACGCACGCACGTTGGCTCGGCCCAAAAGTTTCTCATCATCACGTTGCGCGTTCAGACATTTTCCACAATTGCGCGACATTTTGCTTCGTCGGCGCTCAATTGCAACTTTGTGCCGTTTGTGTGTTGATGTGTGTGCGTGCGTGCGCAGTTTGCAGGAGAAGCTGAGCTGTGCGTGCTGCTCATACGCAACCCACGGCGGAGACCAGATGGCGGCTCACCTGGCGCGGCGGCCGGACCACGCGTGCGTGACGGCAGGTAACGACGCGCGGCCACATCCAAACGTGGCAATTGCAGGTCAAAGGTCACCTTGAAAAGGAACGCAAGCTGAATTCTGCCGCTATTCGTGACAATACCGAGCCCGATGTTTGTGGGGGGCGCGGGGGCGGGATCTGCAGTCCTGCGGTGAGATTGTGGTCCTTGAGTCATTTTTAGGCCGTCACTTTTTTTGCAGTGATGTTTTTGAAGCAGATGATTATGAAAGTTGGCCAATATTTGTGTGTGTGTGTGTGTGTGTGTGTGTGTGTGTGTGTGTGTCGTCCGTGGCGTACGTGCTTGTTGAGCTTCCGGGGACAGACGGACAGTGCCCGAAACCCCCTTGGGAGACAAAAGTTGCCTTTTGTAAGCCCACAATGAAAGACACGAGCGAGCGCAAAGCCGAAGTTGTGGTTTCCGTCGTGTCGGGAAGACTTTTTTGCAGCTATGATATGCAAATGCGGATTTTTTTGTCTTTTTTTCTTTCTCAATTTGTTTTCCAAATCAAGCTCGTATCGGTTTTGCGCATTTCAACTTCCACACTCAATCCAAATGATGAGCTGGAAAGTCAGCCGAGAAGGAAGAGGTCAGAGGTCAAAGGCTTTGCCTCCATGTCATGAACAAGATGGCAGTTGGCCAATATCTCGTCACATGACCGCTTAGCGTGTTGTCACGTGTCAGCATTTCAATATATTGAACATCGACCCCAAGAAAAGACATTTTTATTTTCACGTCTTTCTTTCTTTGCGTGCGACAAAATAAGCAATCGGAATTGTTGATCAACGAAATGTAACGAAGCTCGATGCATTCTTAATGCGGGTTTGTGGTGCAAAATGGCGTGCGCAATACGTGTGGTCAACGGTGCGAGGATTTCCCGCTGGCCGTATGTTGACGTCCCCGCGTGTGCACTCGCTCACCTCATGTCGTGTTGTCACCTTGCAGATGCTTCTGACGCCGAAGGAACCCGCGGCGAACCCACCTGCCGCTCCGACAGGTAGCCCCGCCTCCTCCTTCTCCGTGCCACTTCCTGTCGCTCGTCGTCATGGCGGCCGCCACGTGACGTAATCCTCTTTCTTCATTTCTCACTCGCTTGCTCTTTGGCCGCGTTTGTTTTTGTTCCGTCCGATATTTGAAGTGAACGCGTCCGTCGGGTGACGAGCGCGCGCCGCCGTCACGGAAACGAAAAGACGAGCAGACGCCGCCGTCACGGAAACAAAAAGAGACGAGCGCGCGCCGCCGTCACGGAAACGAAAAGACGAGCGGACGCCGCCGTCACGGAAACAAAAAGAGACGAGCGCACGCCGCCGTCACGGAAACGAAAAGACGAGCGCACGCCGCCGTCACGGAAACGAAAAGACGAGCGCACGCCGCCGTCACGTTTTTGAAGGCAATTTGAAGGTTTCGTGCACGTTTTTCGTCAGCCAAGAATTTCTCGTGGTCTGTTTGTCGCAACTTTGTGGCCTTTTGCCGCCGTAGAGGTCAGACGAGCGTGACCCCGACCTCCGCACTGCGCTTGCATTTGCATCCACAAAAACCCCCAAAAAAACGTGGGTGTGAACGAGCCTGAGATTTTCCGTTCTTAAATCCGTTTGTAAGCAAATCCGGGAAATGACGCGCCGCTGGATTTTGTTGTCGTTGTTTTTTGTCTGTCAGCCGTGCGAGCTCATTGCGAGGAGGAAGAGGAGGAGGAGGAAGAAAAGGGGGCGGTTCCTTCGTGCCCATCGTGCTGGCGCCGCCTCGCCAGCTGTCAGTCAAAGCGCTGGCCTCCCCCTATGACGCGTCCTCGCCCGCCGCCATGCGCATCACGTTCCTCAGGCCACGCCCACCTGCAGCTCATGCGGTGAGTTGACCGTCGCTGCGTCTTGCAAGTTGACGGTTCGAAAAACGGCCTCGTCGGTTCCTTCCGTTTTTCCTTGTTTTCTTTTTCTTCCATCTCTTGAACGGTTTTCCTTCTTGAACTCTTCTTCTTTTTTTTGTCTCTGACTTTTCAAGTCGTTCTTTCTATTTTGTGTCCATCTTTGTTGAACTCGTCTCTTTTCTTTCTCTTCGTCCCCTCAGAACTCTTTTTCTCTCTTTTTAACTCGATTGGTCTCTGGCGATCTCTCTTTTTTTCTTTCTTTTTTTTTTTGCTCGTTTAAAGCGGACGGAGGTCCTCAAACGAGGCTCGGCCGTCGTCGAGGACGTGAAAATAGTCAAGTGGGACTTCATGAAATGCTGATGATGAGAACATGCGACCTTTGTTGCTTTTTTCCTTCCTGGTGCGATGGATTGAATCGATGAGTTTAGAAAGTTGACGTGAAGCGGCCGACCCAGCGTTTCTCCAAGATGTCAACTTCTCTTGTCTGCGCTCTTTCCGTCCCAGCCGGCTCCTCCTCCTGGTTCTCCGCCGCCGCCGCCCCAAGAGGGCCCCCTGCTGGCGGAGTGGGAGTGGCGCGTGGCCATGTGGGCGCTGATCCGCCACGAGCAGCAGCTGGCCATCAACGAGGACGTCCTGCTGCTGTCGAGCGCCCGCGTGGCGGCCGAGAGCGGGCGCGAGGCCGTCCGCCGCCTGTGCCGCCGTCTGCGGCCCGACAGCCCCGGCGGACGCCTGCCCGACAAAGTTTTGGACGTGGTCATGGAGAAGAGCGCCGCCTTCGTCCTCTCGCTGTGCTCGCAGGTGAGTCCCCGCCCACAAGAGACTCTGCTTGGCGTGCCATGATTCTTATCTTATTTGTTGCGTTGCCGGACGTCAGATCCGCAGCGCGTCGCTGCGTCCGGACCGCGTGGGCTTCATGGACGAGTTGTCGGTGTTCGTGGACGACCGTCTGTTCGCTGAGCGCAGCGGGCGGGCCTTCCAGCTGCGGGGCCGACCGGCGCAGACGCCCCTCTTGGAGGTGGTGCTGTCGGCGCTGTCGGACGGAACCTTCCTGCCGCCCGTGCTCTTCTTCGCCGGGGCGCCGCCGGCCCTTCCCGACGGCTTCCCCGACAACGTGCTGCTGGAGGCGCGAAGCGGCGGATTCAGCGACGCGCGGCGGCTGCAGGTGTGGACGCGCAAGGTAACGACACGCAAATGACAACATGGACTTGAATCCAACTGGGGGGCGGAATCACAAAAAACGATGGCTGGGCTGAACTGGAGCGATCCGTGATGTCATGATGACACGGGAGCCCTCAAGACAAACCGGCCTTTTGCCGCAGGTGTGGCGTCCGCGCGTGTGGCCGTGGGGCCGAGCGCTGCTGATGGCCGACGTCCACCGAGGTCACGGCAGCCACGAGTTCAAGGCGCTGCTGAGCGCCGCCTCCACCCGCGCCGTCCTCATCCCCGCCGGCTGCAGCTGCCGCCTGCAGCCGCTGGACGTCTGCGTCAAGCCCGTCCTCGCCAACTTCCTGCAGGTGGGCATCGAGCGGGCGTCGAGCGGCCGTCGAGCGGGCGTCGAGCGGGCGTCGAGCGGCCGTCGAGCGGCCGTCGAGCGGCCGTCGAGCGGCCGTCGAGCGGCCGTCGAGCGGCCGTCGAGCGGCCGTCGAGCGGGCGTCGAGCGGCCGTCGAGCGGCCGTCGAGCGGCCGTCGAGCGGGCGTCGAGCGGCCGGCGAGCGGCCGGCGAGCGGCCGGCTCCAGCGACGGCAGCCCGAGACCAGGATGAAGTTTTCCCTTTTGCGTGCTTGCAGGTCCGCTGGACGCAACTGGTGGCGCACGGCGGTCTGGACGGTCTGAGTCTGGACCAGCTGGCCCTGATGTTGGCCTGCTGGCTCAGCGAGGTGTCGTCCACGCTGACTTCGGACGCGGACATCTTGAGAAGGTTTGGACACATATTTTTTTTTTGTTTTGGGGGGGTGACAAAAAGCTCCACTTCAAGCCAAACAAATGGAGTTTAGTTGGCATCAAACGGATCCATGTGAGGGGCCGCCATGTTGTCGCCCTCTGCTGGCCAGCCAAATTAAGGTTTCGGCCCGGCCATCGCAATTGCGTGTTGAAATGCAAATCTCGTCTGTCGTCAGGCGCGGCTGACCTGGCGTGACCTCATCTCGGTAATTTTACAGATTTGACATCATTGCTCTCTTTTTTCTTTTTTTTGTGCGTGCGAGTGTGTGTAAGTCTGCTGTCGCGTCCTATTGACCTCGTTGCCGTGGCAACCGCATCCCCGCAGGTCCTTTGCATCGGTGTGTCACCTGCACAAAGAGCAGACGGACGCCGAGCAGTTGATCCAATTGCTGACCGCCAAGCTCAACATGCCCCTGGAGGTCTCCGGTCCTGGTCCGGACCCCGACGCCGGTCCTCCTGATCCCAGCCCTGCCGCCAAGAATGTTCAGCTTGTGCTGGTGCTGCGCCAAGACCAGCAGCAGAAAGTCGACTTGAACCCGGCGGACGGCGAGCGGTCGATGACGTCGTGAAGTCATTGGCGAGTCGGGAATGGCCGACGGCTGCCTTGGGAATGATTTGCTGGTTCCCGACGCACGCATCGCCACACAGACATTTTTGCTGGATTGCTCACTTTGATGGTTGGGAAATCTCAAAAGAAAAAGATTGCGAGTCGTTGGGAATCATTGCCGACACCCCAATCTCCATTTTATATCTCGGCAAGGGTGCATGCGGCCTTGGTGACTTTGGCGACGCCTGGTGGTCTTGTACTGTATTACAACCTGTTTGTGAACTTGAAGCAATCCTGACAATTATTAAAAGAGGAACTTTTTTCCCACTTGACTTGTGTATAGTTTTTTTTTATGAGTTATTTTATTAAAATAAAATGCATTTAGTGGTTTTATTTCTAAATTAAAATAATATTTTGTAGTAATTTCCATCAAGTAAACATAAGCTCATTGTAAATAAAATAGCATAAATATTTTCTTCAATACAGTGATCATTAAAAAAAAAATTTTAACATGGATCTTTTTGTCTAAAATGATTATATACTGTATTAAACACATTTTTATTTGATTATGTTTCAAAGTTAAACTTTTTAAACATTCATTTTTAGTCGATCAAATATATTATAAATTAGTAAAAATATTGTAAAACTTCAGCATTCATTTTTCTAAATTGATGTCAGGACGACTGAAAGTCAGATGTTTAGCAGCCGCGTACATTTGTCTCAAAATGAATCACATTATTCTGTATGTGCGATTTTTTTATGACTTAGCATTTGTCAATATTGATTTATGCTTGCGAGTTGTCGGATTTTGCGTTTGTGGATCGGGTGGTCGCGCAACGCGCATTTGCTTTTGAGACCAACTGTTTGAAAGGCCCGTTCGTCCTCCGTCCACAAGGCGGCAGTGTTGCGGTCGCCATTGAATGGGAACCAGCCGTCTGCTGTTTTTCGTTTAAAATTGGAAATTGAAACATGAAAAACGAGCCTTTTTCTGAGCTTCCATTTTGTGTTTACTTAACACAAGTTGGAATTTCGAAGACACTCTTCTTCTATTGTTACCTCTGCTTTGGCGGCCAGAAAGAAGTCTTGTCGAGGCAGTGTAAGCTTGAGCCGATGGAAACAAATTTGGGTAGTAATTCCCCCCCCCCCCCCCCCCCCCCCCGAATTTTGTCAAATAGACGCATACTAGAGCAGACGTGGGCAATCTCGGTCCTCGAGGGCCGGAGTCCTGCAGGTTTTGGAGGTTTCTCACGTCCAACACAAGCTGATTCCAATCAACAGGATCGTTATCAGGCTTATGCAGAGCTTGCTGATGAGCTGATCATATATCAGCTGTGTTGGAGAAGGGCAACATGCAAAACCTGCAGGACTTCGGCCCTCGATGCCCACCTCTAGAGGATCGCATAAAGGCTCGTTTTCCGTTTTTCAATTTCCAAATTTAAACGAGACAGCAACACTGCCGCCTCGTGGGCGGAGGAGGAACGAGCCTTAGATACGTGAACATCGCGGATCCATTTTTGGATCTGAAACGTGAAAATCCCGAATTTATTTGTGTGAATAATGACATACATTTCAAGTCTATATGAACGAGAAGCATTGCGAGGCCACTTGAGAAAACAAAACAAAAAGCGGCGATGCACTGCGTGCGCGTGCGTGTCACGCCTGCATGCGTCAGTCACGATGCGTTCGCTGTGCGTCGGAACATTTGACGTCCCGCTGCGGCGGTTAAATTTAGCGTCCGTGAGAAGCCGGCACTTTCCCAGCATGCCCTGGGGCGCTCGGGAAGCGCATCCGCGCACTTTGACCCCCTCCCTGCGCGCTGCGCGACATCGTCACGCGTGCACCTGCTTTTGACCACGCGGCGAGGTGACTTTTTTTTCTTTTTTCTTTTTCTTTTTCTTTTTTTTACTCTTCTTTACTTTGTATTGTGCGCTCGCCCTTCCTGCACCTTTTTGAGCACGCGCATGTTGAATTCTCGCATGCGTGTTTACAGGATGCGTGCGCCCCCCCCCCCATCCCCACTGGGGAGTGACACCCCCCCCCCCCCTTGTCCTGTCATCACTTATCTGATGTTTCTTTCCCACGATGCCCTTCAGCCAAATCACGTCACTTGACAAACATTTTCACAGCAAAAGATTGGAGCTACGTCATCACGTCGCCGTCCGTCCATCCGTCCATCACTTCACCAATCCATCGTCTATTTGTCCTTTGGGCATGAACTTTGACCTTTGTGATGTATCTTTTGGGTGAGCTTCATCTTTTTCTGTTCCAGACTCCGCCTACTCCCGACAAACCTCCGAACCCTGACCTTTCACCTCTGATGACATCATCGGCCCCAATTCGTTTGTCGTCGTCATAATCAGGTGACGAGGCCTGAGAACGGGAAATAGAAGAAGGACGCGGGAACTGCGTCTGCGTGTGCATGAGTGTGTGTGTGTGTGCGTGTGCGTGTGTGTGTGTGTGTGCGTGTGCGTGTGTGTGTGTTGAGCCCATTGTTGAGCGTCCAGCTGTGCTTGAATGAAACAAAGAGCTTTTTTGTAGCACACACACACACACACACACAGCCAGCAGTTGGTGTTAAAAAAGTGGGTGTGACGAAGATGTGAGTTGAGTTTAGCAAATGCAAATTCTGTCTTGACTTGAGAGCATCAGTTACTTACACTTTTTTTTTTCTTCATATAAGATGCACTTTTTGTCTGCTTTGTTTTTGGACAAGAAGAAACATGAAATTGTTTTGGCGAGCCCCCAACTTACTTGGCTGGGAAAATACAACCGCCCCCCCCCCCCCTCCCCATAAGGCCCCGCCCCCTCCTCCTTTCTTGTAGTTGAAGCCTCACACACACGCACACGCACACACGCAACTAGTCAGTGCAGCATGTTGTCCTGTTGTGTGTCCGCACTTGCGCTCGTCCTCTTCATCACCGCAGGTCAGTTCACATTTCATTTGCGTCTTCGTGCGTGCGTGTGATGTCAACTTCAACTTTCTTTCCCTTCAGCGTTTGTGTGTGTTCACAAAGTCTCTTTCACAGCCACGCACAGCATGACTCGGTTGGGGCCGTGTGTGTGTGTGTGTGTGTGTGTGTGTGTGTGTGTCAGCTGTCAATCATCTTTCACATCTGTGTGACGGGAAGCGGCCTGATTGACAGCTGTTGACATAAGGACACGCCCACTCTCTAAATATAATCAATAAGCTTCATTTCCTATCGGTGCGTGTGCGTGTGTGATTCATCCAAATGTTCAAACTCCCCCTCGCGTTCCGCACGTCTTATCATCTGGAACGTGCGTGCGTGCGTGCGTGCGCGCAGGTTGCAATGCTGAGCTGACGACGTCATCGCCAGACTACCAATATGACGACGACAACGCCACACTGACATTCATTTTCTTCAGTGAGACAACACACGCACGTCCTCCACACACGCACGCACACACACACACCACAAACTCCGATTGTTAATGTGTGTGCGTGTCTGCAGGCAACACGAGCAGCGAGGACCTGGACAAGTTCCTGCTGCTGGACTCACAGGAGGATTTAGACCAGGACCAGGATTGGGATGAAGACCAGGCGGGCGTTACCACGGCAACCCGGCAGGAGCACACAGAGAGGGGCGGAGTCACGGCCGGCAACGCGTCATCCTCGACCTTCGTCTTCTCGGTGACCATGATGATGATGATGGTCGTCATGGAAACGCACACGTGACCCGCCACGTGACACGCACGCACACAAAAGTCTCTTTCGGAAATTTGAAGAAGACAATCAATCGATCGATCAGTTCAAAGTTAAGTGAAAGTTTGTTTTGACAAACAACAATAAAGATTGGTCACAACTTTCCTTTGTTGTTTCCTTTTTGAAAGGGATCGATCGAGCACAAATTGATGATCAGAAATGGAAACTTTGGTCTTCTTCTGATACCAAGTACCGATACCACTACAAAAGAAAGTGACCAATCGTTTTCACATGACATGACATATGGACGCCATCTTGTTACCCTGCGGAAAACCCGGTTGGCCAAACTCTCTCTAACGACGGCTCCTGTTGCCAGGAAGTTGCGATATCTTGGAATGAGGTCGGCTATCGTCCCCCAAATCGCACTTGGCCACTTTCCTTAATCAATCGGAAAAACAACAACACGATTGGAAGTTCAAGAAAATGAAGCATTTTCATTTTGTCACACACACGCACACACACACACATCCTGGCGTGTGTGTGACAACATGCGCGTGTCCGGCCCGCCTGCTGCGCTTTCCTCCGTGTGAGCCGTGACAACGATGGCACGTGCACGCCAACGAGGCCTTGCTTGACGCTTGTGGGCGGGGCCAACGCCGGCCAGGACCAAAACACCTCGTTTGTCTTTCCGACCAGGTCACGCGCACGCACGCACGCGTTCCCAAGCGAGCGTTCACATCCACGCACAAACATGCCAAGATACACGCACACACACAAATCCCGGCCGAGGACTTTTGCTGTCGTTTGACGGGCGACTCGGGCGACCGCTCACCTTGGGCGACCTGTTGAATATGGAGCAGACGCCGTCTTCATCCATCACACGCACGCCAGACGCACTTTGGAGGTGACCACGTGACAAATGAGCGTGTGGGAGGGGCAGACGGCAGCATAAAGGCGCCGGCCGCCACACGCACACGCACAAACATCACAACAAGGACGAGGACGAGGAGACCAAGTTGAAGAAGTTGAAGAAGTTGAAGAAGTTGAAGGATTTCAATCTGCTGGCCGACAAGCAGGTTTGCAACTGTTCGTCTTTTCTCGCACGTTTCTCATTTTGCCGGCACAAAAGCCACGCCAGCCTTTGTGCCGGCAAAATGGTGTCACTCCTGTTGTTGTCGTTGCCGCAGGTGCGATGGAGAGCACGCGAGCGTTCCTGTTCCCGTACGTGTGTCTGTCCCTGTTGACGCTCGTCTGCTGGGGTCAAAGGTTATCCACTGAAGTGCAGCTTCCGCCCGCGCTCCACCAAGACAAATTCTTGCCGCTGGCAAACGACGATCTGGTTCGGCAATCTGCGTCTTTGTGCCTGCATGTGTGTGCGTGTGTGTGCGTGTGTGTGTGCGCGCCCACTTCCTGTTTTTTAGCCACTGAAAATCTCTGCGTGCGTCTCACCCGAGTTCGGCGGCATTTTTTTTGACAGCCAATCAGCGCTTAGGATGACTTTTGAAATCTTGCCTATTGATTAGCAAGCCGCCAATCATCAAGCCGCGTTTGACAACACGCACACACACGCTGATACGGCTGATGTGTGTGCGTGAAGGCGGAGGTGCTGCGGAGCTTCCTGGACGAGGCGGAAGGCGTGTCAGGAGGCGTGTCAGGAGGCGTGGCAGGAGGTGTGCCAGGAGGCGTGTCAGGAGGCGTGGCAGGAGGCGTGGCAGGAGGCGTGGCAGGCTTGCCGCTGGAGAAGAAGGCCAGCGTCATCCCGCGGGTCAGAAGCGCGCACACGTTTTCTTTTCCTGCCTGGCAGGGCGCCATCAAGAAGTGTGTCATGTTGCGTGTTGGCGTGTGCGTGTGCAGTGCGACGTGGGCGAGCGCTGCGCCATGAAGCACGGCCCCCGAATCGGACGATTGTGCGACTGCCTGCGAGGGACGGCCTGCAACACGTTCTTCCTGCGCTGCTACTGAACGAGCGACCAATCCAGCGACCAATCGAACGACCGCGAGGACGCCATTTTACGACACTTTCCAAGACTTTTGTGTTGTCCAGCTAGCATGCTAACGGCTAACTGTCAAAAGTCATTCTCTGCCATTGTCAAATAAACTTGTGAAAAACGTCCTCTTTTTTTCAACGCAATGCGTCTGATGTTGCTGCACACTCAATCTCAACGTTGGAAACAACTTGAATGATGCACGCGTGCCACTAGGTGGCAGTGTCCTGTTTCTTGCATTTGAAATGTTAACGAGTGCGATGTTGACTTGCGTGTGTGCAAAATGTTGCAAGATGGCCGCCAGTGAGTTGAACCAGCGAGTAGACAAAAGCAAATGAGACTGTGCCGTGTCCTGGCGTCCTCACGGGCGTCCTCACGGGCGTCCTCACGGGCGTCCTCACGGGTGCGGCGCCGCCCGCCGTCGAGTCGTGTCAGCTGGATTTGGTTGACTAAACCTTCTTCACCAAGATGCCCGTGTCACATGACTTCCTGTCTGCCCGCCAATCAACTCGCTGTGCTGCGTCTAGCTCCGCCCCCTTTCAAGTACCCAACCGGGTTAACTAATCAGCTTCATAGCGGATGAATGGAGAGTTTGGATTGATCATCGATGGACACGCGACTTTCTCCATCGAGCTGATCGATCGATCAATGCAGGAAAAATGTTTTTGACGTGGACGACGGCGGCTTCCCGTCGCGCGACGGGATGGTCCAATCGGAGGCGAGCGAGGTGACGTCGCCGTGACGCTTTCGCGCTTCTTTTCATTTCTGGCCGCTTATCGCAGGTTTGGCATTTTGCCGGCTGATAGCGTCGACGACCTTCACGATGCGCGACGCTCTTTAAATGCAAGCGACATGAAACATGAAAAGGCGAGGTGACCTTTAGCAAGCGCTTTCCACGGCAAACTCGCACCTCTGACTCTCTTTGTGCGTGCGTGTTTGAAGAAAGCTCATGATTTCCTTTTCATTTGATTTTGTTGACAAAAATGTGCGCGTTCTTGAAAGCAAAGTTGAAAACTTCCCGCCTTGGACACCGTATATGTGTGTGAGTGCAACAAAAAAAGAAGCTAATATGAGATGTTTATCATCAGTACAAACCTTTCAAAGAGTCACAAATAACCACAAAAGGCTTTTTATGCTAATAATTGAAAAATATTTTATTCAAAACCTCGAAAAATGTCAAAGTCATTCATTAATTCTGTGGCATTGAGTCGAAAGCGTACAACGGAGCCCCTCTGGTGCCAGGGTATGGAAATAATAATAATAATAATAATAATTATACCCTAGATCCGTAGATTTGAAATAAGCCAAAGAAGTAAATCAACTTGTGTCTCAAGGCGCCAATGTATTATTATTATTATTATTATCACCATTATTAAAATGATTATTATTTTCATCATTATTATCATTATTAATACGCTGACTGTTTTTTGTTTTTGTTCTTTTCCCGTCGAGTTTTATTTTGAATGTTGTGGTTGGACGTCAAAGATCGACTTCCGCCCAAAATGGCCGACGTGCCGCGCATGCGCACCGCGGCGGGTTCCTTGGCAGTTTGCGTTGTGTTGAGCAGCAGGTTGCGGCTCAGCGGACGGAGTCGAGCGCGTTTGCGGGCTCTTTTTTTTCTCCTGTCCGGGCTCACCTGGACGCCCGCCTTGTCATTTAGCGCCTCTTGTTCTTCTTGTCGTCGTTGTTGTCTTTGTTGGCGGCCGCCATGAACGTGACGCTGGCGGTGAAGCAGTACATCTCCAAGATGATCGAGAGCAGCGGGGCCGGGATGAAGGTGCTGCTCATGGATAAGGAGACGGTGAGTGAGTGAGTGAGTGAGTGAGAGAGAGAGAGAAGAAAACCCCAGCGAACATTACAACAGCCTCAGGGGTACAAAGACCACCTTCACTTTTCAGCTATTTGTGACTGCGCAATCGTCCTCTTTTTTTTTTTTTGCGGACGCGTGGTAGTGCCAATGTGGAGTCAACACTTACTGCAAAGTGTCCTTCCAACGTATTGATAAAGTCGTTTGAACATAAAAACGTAGGCTAAATGCTAAAAACATGAGCTTTTACGGGGTATCGACTTGCGCATGCGCAGTTGCTCACAACGGCCACGAAAGCCAGAGAGCAGCCATCTTACGTTGCCACTGTTAGTGACAACGTTGCCTAAAAACATTGTGTTCAGTGCGTGTTTGACGCGAATGGAGTCACGAGAGCCTCGCAGCGAGCAAACCATTATTATTATTAGACTATATTCTCACAATATTGTGACTCCCACAGGGTAGGTTTTCTATTTTGCAGCATTTATTTTTTATTTTTTTAGCTGATGGGCTGTTGCATGTTCACTTGATTGTTGATGATTGCGAGCTATTCGACCAGAGATTTTTTTTTTGTTTCAACACGAGTGTCTGTCTGTACTTCTACGATAAGAAATGCATAACGACAACGGCATGGAAACAAAAGATGTTGACGTCTGATGATGGTTTGTCACAAAAGTGTACTCGTTGGCCCGTCATTGGGAAGCGGCAAGCGCTCACTGTTGCGTGTGCGTGTGCGTGTGCGTGTGCAGACCAGCGTGGTGAGCGTGGTCTACACGCAGTCGGAGATCCTGCAGAAGGAGGTGTACCTCTTCGAGCGCATCGACTCTCACGGCAGAGAAAGCATGAAACACTTGAAGGCCATCTGCTTCCTCAGACCCACCAAGGTCGTCATCATCATCGTCATCATCATGAGAAGATGAAGAGCGGCAGGTTAACGTGTGTTTGTGCTGCAGGAGAACGTGGAGCATCTGATCCAGGAGCTGAGAAGACCAAAGTACGGCGTCTACTTCATCTGTGAGAACACGCAGTCGGCTGCCCGCCATCTTGGCCAGACGCGCTCGACTCATATGTGTGTGTGTGTGTGTGCGCGTGTGCGTGCGTGTGTGCGCGTCAGACTTCAGCAACGTGATCAGCAAAAGTGAAATCAAAGCTCTGGCCGAGGCTGACGAACAGGAAGTGGTCGCCGAAGTGCAGGTGAGCGACGCCTGCTTCCTCCTTTTTGGAGCGCACGTTGAATCGTGACCGGACGCCCCCCAAAAAAAAGCCGCGTACAAACGAGGATCGGGTTGGTTTGCAATCAATCAAACATCAAAACGTGCCAGTAAACGTTGCGCGCGATGCCACGTGACGGAAGGGGCGTGGCTTGGCGCGCTCGTGCTGGCTTGAAAATGAATTTTCAGCATGTTTGGCAAATCGGTGACCACAAAACGCAAATTCCAGCAAACGAAACAAAACACGGCTCGTCACAATTGCTGACATCTTTTTTGGGTCTCATGCTAATTGCTTGTGTGTGTGCGTGCGTGTGCGTGCGTGTGTGTGCGCGCGCGTTTCCACAGGAGTTTTACGGCGATTTCGTTGCCGTCAACCCTCACGTGTTCTCCCTCAATCTGCAGGCTGTGGCCAAGGTAAGAAAGGAGATTTGCCGGCAGCGGCTGCCACCTTTCTGCAGGCTCACGTGCGTGCGTGCGTGCGTGCGTGCGTGCGTGTGACAGGGTCGTAGCTGGGACCCGCCCATGTTGTGGCGCTGCACGCAAGGCCTGACGTCGGTCCTGCTGGCCCTGAAGAAGTGTCCCATGATCCGCTACCAGCTGTCGTCCGACATGTCCAAACGGCTGGCGGAGAGCGTCAAGGTCAAGGCGCCGCCCACCGCCGCCGCCGCCGCTCGTTCTCACCGCCCGCCCTGACCTTTGAACTCTGATGTGCAGCAAATCATCACCAAGGAGTACGAGCTGTTTGACTTCAGGAAGACGGAAGTGCCGCCGCTGCTGCTCATCCTGGACCGCAGCGACGACGCCATCACGCCGCTGCTCAACCAGGTGAGACGGCCGCCATATTCCGGCGGGCGGCGGGCGGGTCGCTTTGTGGTTTTGGTGGCTAAGCAAGCGGCGCCGATGTGCTCCCTCCCCGCCAGTGGACGTACCAGGCGATGGTTCACGAGCTGCTGGGCCTCAACAACAACCGCATCGACTTGTCCGGCGTTCCCGGCATCAGCAAAGATCTGCGCGAGGTCGTCCTCTCCGCCGACCACGACGACTTCTACGCCAACGTGAGTTCACGGCACGCCGCCGCACAGCGTGACAAAGAGAGCGGCCGCCGTTTTCCCCGCGTGCATTCCTTGTCTGTCTTTGGAGGTCAATTTCCAACTTGTAAAAAAAATCACATGCACGTTGACTTCGGACTTCGGATTCTTTTCTTTTCCTTTGCGAGCTGATTTTGCTTGCAAATGTGATTTTTCCAAATTGAGCCGGCAGACGACCGCACTCGAAGCCCGCTTTGCCGTTTGGCCGTCTGCCAGCGCGGCCACGCCCCGAGTGCATGCGGCTAACGCTATTGCTAGCTTGCTTCACAATTTCATAGCAGCCGCGGCTGCAAAGTGAACCAAATGATTCCGTTAGCTCACCATTGAGTGCCAATTGACTGAATTGAAGATTTGGCCGGCGTTGGACTCGCAACCCTCAAAATTATTTTCCTCTGCAAAGCCAAACTTTTGTGTGCGCGTCCATTGTTCAAATGATTGTCAAATGTTTTGCTCTTTTTGATGATGCAATGTTGACCTTTTTGGCCTTTCCTGAGAAGATTTTGGACTCACGCCAGCTGTCACTTATGAGAATCATTCGTCATCAGGTTTGCCTTTGTGGCAAAGGTGCGTTCCATTTGCTCGCCTGGACATGCGTCGGTCCATGAGGCCGAACCCGAAAGGAAGGCGACAACCCAATTGTTTTTGTCTTCTTTCCTCGTGCCGCGTCTCGTCCGCGGCGCCGAGCGATCGCGAGGCTCGCTGGCAAAAAAAACCTGCAAATCCCGTTGTGGGTGTGGCTTGTTGCAGAACTTGTACTTGAACTTTGGCGAGATCGGCACCAACATCAAGAACCTGATGGAGGACTTCCAGAAGAAGCGACCCAAAGGCCAACAGAAGCTGGAGTCCATCTCGGACATGAAGGTGCGGCCGCCTCTCCGCGCGTGTGCACGCCTTTGCCCTGACTGACTCCGCCCCCGCCGGCGCCGCAGGCCTTCGTGGACAACTACCCGCAGTTCAAGAAGATGTCGGGCGCGGTGTCCAAGCACGTGACGGTGGTGGGCGAGCTGTCGCGCCTGGTGGCCGAGCGCCAGCTGATGGAGGTGTCGGAGGTGGAGCAGGAGCTGGCGTGCCAGAACGACCACAGCAGCGCGCAGCAGGTAAACGACGCCCGCCCGCCAGCCCACCTGCCGCCGGCACGCTAGCGCTCAACAAACGGCGCCGTTGTGTGTTCAGAACGTGCGCCGGCTGCTGCAGAACCCGCGCGTGACGGAGCTGGACGCCGCGCGCCTGGTGGCGCTCTACGCGCTGCGCTACGAGCGCCACAGCAGCAGCGTCCTGCCCGCCCTCATGGACGAGCTCGCCAGGAGGGGCGTGTCCGAGCGACGGCGCAAGGTACGGCGGCCGCGCCAATAGTCCATGTCGAACCCTGATCACGTCCATCCGTCCGTCCGCATTTGCTGTCGCCGTGTGTGTCAGATGGTCCAGTGCGTGGTGGAGTACGGCGGCAAGAGGGTTCGAGGAAGTGACCTTATCGCGCCCACAGACGCCGTCGCCATCACCAAGCAGTTCTTCAAAGGCCTCAAGGTGTGCGACCAATCCCCCCCCCCCGCTTGTAAACACACACGTGGTGTGACGTGCGTGCGTGCGTGCGTGCGCAGGGCGTGGAGAACGTGTACGCGCAACATCAGCCGCTCCTTCACGACACGCTGGATCAGCTGCTGAAAGGTCGTCTGAAGGACAGCCAGTTTCCGTATTTGGGATCCAGCAGCCTGAGGGACAGGTGACGACGGGTCGCCGCGGGAGGTGACGGGTCGCCGCACGGCTGTGGCGATGACGCGTGCGTGTGTGTGTGTGTGCGCGCAGGCCTCAGGACGTGCTGGTGTTTGTGATCGGAGGAGCCACCTACGAAGAAGCGCTCAGCGTTTACAACTTGAACCGCAACACGCCCGGCGTGCGCGTGGTCCTGGGCGGGACCAGCATGCTCAACACCAAGAGGTCGCGCACGCACGCACGCACGCACGCACGCACGCACGCACGCACGCACGCACGCATTCATCCACTGACGCGCACCTTCCTCTCTTTGATTCTCAGCTTCCTGGAGGAAGTGATGTCATCGACATGTGGCGGCGAGCGCTCGCAGGGCGCCGGTCGCCGTAGCAACAGACACTGAAGGCGCTTCGGACGCAACCTCAACATTCCTTCCTGCTTTTTGTTGCACGTGTGTGTGTGTGTGTGTGTGTGCGTGACCTTCGCTTTGCCCTGCTGGCAAGACAGGAAGTGGACAAGTGCAAACAGGAAGTGTGCTTGAAGTCTTGTCTATTTGATTTGTTGATGAAGTGGAGGCCAATCAATGTTGTGATTGGAAGCCCAAAGTAAAGATTGAAATTGTGATTCTTTTTGTTTGCAGCAACTGAAGGTGACTTTTGGGAACTTTTGCTGCCGATGACGCGACAAACGCGAGTCATCGGCAGCACTTTGAAATCGTCGCACGGCAGTGAGGGGACAAATTTGACTGAAAACATTTGGACAAATGTCCAACAATTGTCCTCGTGATGTTTCCGTCCATCGATTGTTTTTGTCAATCGTTAGCATTGACATGTTGCTAGCGCACGACTTTTTTTGCTTGCTGTTGTTGCGCGGCAAAATGAGCGTGCGTGACAGCCGCGTGCGTGCGTGCGTGCGTGCAACGTCGTCAGGAACAAATGTCATCCACGTGGATAATAATGCGGTTGTGTGTTCGCATACAAACAAACAAACGTCCTCCACCGCTCGTTTTCTTTTATTCAAATGCATTTGTGACATTCGCGTTGTCCGTGTGGCAAAAATGACAAAACGCATCCGACGGTCAATCTGGGAAACTTTCCAGGAATTTCTGGACACGCCTTCTGCAACGCAAGCCACAAAATATATTTCCAACAAAAAGAAAAAGTCTTCACTTTCATGGCGCCGCAGAGGAGAATTTTCCAGAATGTCACATGAAACCAGAAAACTGAAACTCAACTTGTCCCTCCTCACTTTTTTGTCTTATTTGTTCCCAGGAGAAAAAATGAGACAAAACCTTTCTCATGGCAATTACAAAAAGTGTCAATCATTTTGTAGGGGAATCTATTGACCAGTACCAGTACCAGTACCAGTACCAGTACCCCCCCCCCCAATCTCCAATTTAGTTTCAATGTCCGAACTGTCCCATCCATGCAGCGTGACGCCGTCGCATGAACCCACATTTGCTGTATTTTGCACGCGATGCAAACTCGATTTGTGCTGACAAAAAAAATGATCTTCAATTCTCTTGCAATTTGGAACATTTCAAGAATTCTCCTGGAAATGGAGGCAGGAAATTGTCCAGGTCTTTACAGGCCAGCACCAGCAAACGGGGGCCCGTCCGCTCGCTCGGCCTTAGGACGGCGCCACCTTCTCCGCCATTTTGTCCGCCATTTTGTCCGCCTTGGCCTTCTTGTTGTCGTCGTCGCTGACTAACAAGAGCGGGAACATTCCCAAGACGCAGCCGATGATGACGCCGATGGCTTTGCCCTGCGGGGCAGACGGCGTTAATGGCGACGTTAATGGCGGCCAGGGTTGGGCGCCGGCCGTCCGACCTCACCGTGTGCGAGCTGAGCCTGGTCTGCCACATGTCGACCTGCTTGGGCGTCAGGTCCGGGACCTGCATGCCCAGTTTGGACGCCAGCGCCTCCACGTAACCTGCCAAACTAAGCAAACACACGCCTGAGATGGCGAGCACATACGCGGGCGAAAGGAAGAACATCACATAGCGGACATTTGAAAGTTGGAAGGAAGACCTCGCAGTCATCTTCGTATTCGCGTTTGGGTTCAGGTCAAAGTCGGCATTGAATATTTATTTTTGTCACAATCTGATAGCAGGCCGATAAGAGCTCCAAAATTCCCATTCAAGACTTGTTGAGAGAGTTGCAGGCCTGCCTTCAAAGTGTCCTCATAAACGGAGAAAGTTCTTACCCGAGACCCGCCAGGTCGGAAATCAGATTCCCCAAAGCGGCGGCTGCGGGCACAAAAGCAAAACAAAATTGGAACACTTGCTTGGACCTTCACGCGCACCAACGCAACCGGACGTCGTGGTAACCACAGCAACACACTGATGATCCTCCGGGCCAGCCGGGGGCGCTAGAGGGACCACTTGAGGATGGAAGCGTTGCTCTGTGGCCGCGTTCAACTCAACTCAACTTTTGGGAACGATTTGAAATCACGGCGATAGGACGTTACCGGCCATGGTGGAGATTCCCAGCGTGATTCCGATGGAAAGCTCAATCTGCGTCCCCTGCAGGCCGGAAGAAGAGCAAAAAAAGTGACAAGTTGCACACCTGATGGCGCAAGAACAACAAGAAGGCAGGAAACTCACGGCTGAGATCATGATGGCGTTGTCCAGGAAACCAAAGCCAATGAAGGGAAGAGTATTGTGGAATAAAACTGAAAGAGGCAAACAGTGGTCAGGTGAGTGTGTGTCGTGTGTGAGACGAGACTGTCGATTTTGTTTTGTGAAACTGACTGTATCTGATCTGCGCCGCGGTTGGTGGCGAAGGTTCAACTGATTCTGTGGAGGGAAAACATCCGTCAAGTTTGGACTTCCATAATGAACGTTCATATGATTATACATTTCATATTAAAACAACGACATTACCAAAAAATACGAGTGATAACAATCCTATTTAAATAAAATATAACAGGCAAGACTCCCAGCATTCAGTCAGACATTTTCTTGGACAACATTCCAGGAGGGCGGAGCTGAATTTTTCGGTCAGAAATCCCCACGAAAACAAATACCCTAAAAAAAACATGACTACAAATATGGTGAGTCATCTTTTGAGGATGATTTGATGTTTCCGTTGGAGACAAACTTGTATTTGGGGAGCCGAGAAACGAACAGAGACGAACTCCAAAAGAGCTCCCGGATGTCCAATTAATACTCACGCGACCAATCACGGCCGGCGCTGATGTGTAGGCCGCGCCCATTCTTATGAAAGGCCGCCAGGTGAGCCTCAAAGCTGGAAGTGACGCTTGTTTGAGGCGTATAAATAGGACGCACCTTGAGCGATGGCGATGGACTCGAAGTTCTGGAGCTCCTTGAGCAAGCAGACCCTCTCGCGGGGCTGCAGGCGGTAGATGAACTCCTTGGCCTGCCTGGGCGAGTTGAGCGGCTCCCTGGACTCTTTACGGCCGTGAGTTCCGAGCAGCCGCCGCGGCGACGGCGACGGTGACGGTGGACTCCGCGGCCGAACCGCAGCAGAGCGAAGCGCCGCGGCTGCTGCAGGCGGCGGCGGCCACAAGCGCAGCATGCCGAGCGCACGGCACCCAAATAATGAACAGATGAATGAATAAAGTTTCCCGGTGGTCGATGTCGTTGCTTCTTAACGTCCGCCCGAAAAGTGCGAAAGAGCGACTTTCAGGAGTCCACTTGGGTCTCTTGGTTCAAGTTGTGAAGTGCTCAGAAGTCAAGTCTCACTGGGTGAGGAACACTTCTGGTGGAGGCTTTCAAGATAAGACGCTTGGCTTCCGGTTTTCATGAGTTTCCCCCCACTCGTCATGGAGACATAATTCAAATGACAAGAAATGAGAATGGACTTTTTATGTTCCGTTCATTTATTTACAATACCGTATTAGCGGGCCACGGAGTCATATTGTTTTTATTTCATAAACTTAAACCAATAGGTTTTTTTTAACTTCTATTGAATCAACCAAAAATATTACATTTAAAAAAATCCTTTGTATAATTTTCTACTATAGCTGTTCGTTTAAAGGACAAGAAGTCGGGAAACAAAAACCTTCGCCTTTCGCCAACAAGCCTCGTCAACCTGTACGTCACTTCCGGCAAAGATTTCCCCAACATGGCGAGCGGCTTGAACATCAACTTGTGGGAGAATGGACCGAAACCGGGCGCCTTTTACTCTCTCCGGGGCGGCAGCGGCCAGAGTTCGGCTGGCGGTCCGGTTCGACACACGCTGTGAGCGCTAAGCTTTCCTCGTTTCCGAACTCGTTTTCAATTTGAAGCAGTTTAACTTTCGCTTTGAGCGCCTCCAGCTGCTGCATCATCGTCGAGCTAACTGATGCTAAGCTAACTGATTAGGCTCTCTGCTGTACGTTTAAACGTTTCTGCCACAACACTTGTAGCGAATTGTGCGTCGTTGCATGTGAGCAGGAGCCGTTGATGTGAACGGTGGACTTTGTCTTCTGCTCATATTTGTTCGTAGGATTAGCGCGCTAACGTTAGCACGCAGATTGTCACTCATCGTGTCAGTCGCTTTTCTACTTCATTTCTATAGTACGGACACCTAAACATGTCATGGGCGGGTAGACACAAATGTTAAATTCAAAATAAAATCCAGGTCATGATGAGTCACTTTTTATTGTTCTTTGAAACCTGCTTGTGTCGTCGATGGCGGATTATTGCACAATGCTTCAGACATGTTTAATTGTCTTGAGATGTGACGCGCAGGACCCCAATGGTGACCGGAACGTCGGTGCTGGCGGTCAAGTTCACGGGCGGCGTGGTGATGGCGGCCGACATGTTGGGCTCGTACGGCTCCCTGGCGAGGTTCCGGAACATCTCCCGACTCATGAAGGTGACGCTTGGCATCGTGAGACGTGTGCGCGCATGCGCCAACATCGGTACACAACTTCCATGAAGTTGACATTTCAAGATGAACCAAAATTGCACTATGACTTTTACATGTCAACTTAGTTTGACTTTTTGTAAAGTTTTCAGTGACAGCACACTGGACTTTTTTCCGCTGGTCACATTCTGCTTGAAATTGCTCCGTTTTGTCACATCACTACATATTGATTTGAATGAAATGATGACTTTTCTCTTTTGTAATCTGTGTCACATTTTCCTCGTGAAACCAGATGACCTTTTGTAGTCAAAAGATCCACTTGGCAGCTCGGATGGCTGTAGTTACAAACCTTCAAAGTAATGACTGCAAAAAGTAGTGAAATGACGCAGGGCTTGCTGAAGAAATGCATCTTCAATCTTGCATTTTTATTTATTTGTATTCACTTCAAAGAACACAAATTTGAATGACTATCATTTTGTGAATGTTTGTTTTTGTCCAGGTGAACAACAGCACCATCCTGGGCGCTTCGGGCGACTACGCCGACTACCAGTACCTGAAGCAGGTCATGGAGCAGATGGTGTACGTGTCAAGTGCGGTGAGCGTGACCATGACAAATCAAGCGTAATCTGACGTGAGCTTTGTTTTTCCTCCCGCCAGCATCGACGAGGAGCTGCTGGGGGACGGCCACAGCTACAGCCCCAAGGCCGTGCACTCCTGGCTCACCAGGGTCATGTACAACCGGCGCAGTAAGATGAACCCGTTGTGGAACACCGTGGTCATCGGCGGCTTCTACGGCGGACAAAGGTCGGTCGCTCGCTCGCTCGGACGGCACCCGTGGCAAACTTGGCTTCGAGTGGAACATTTGCACACATGCAGCGCACACAAAAAAAAAAACTCCACAGCCGCGACTTTCCCGACTATACTTGTTACAACATCCACGCTAACTTTCACTCATTCCGCTTGACGTGACCACTTGAAAGGTCAGACGTGACGTCGGCCAGCTATGCGCGGCGGATCGCTGCCGCAGGCCGCTTTCTGTTGCTGATTCTTAAATTGTACAAATAGCATTTTTGGGGACAAAAATAATCGCATGCATTTGTTGTTGTATGAAGCTTTGAAATGGGGATGTGCGAGTACGTGTAGTATCGGTATCAGGCAGATACTTGGCCTTATTTCAAGGTATCGGTATTCACACGGCCGTTTTATCATCCGTAAATAGAAATGAAAACAATAGGAAATTGACATGAATTCCATGCGGTTTTAAGGGAAAATGGGATAAAAAGGTCTTTGTGTCTTTTGCAGGGGGACATTTTATGTATCAAAACTACTAGTGGTATCGGTATCAATGACTACTACAGAGTTGAGTAGTCAGGTTAGTATGGGTCTGAAAAAAGTGCTATCGAACATTCCAGCTTGATCTACTTGTGACTGCTCTTTGTGCCGTCATTTGTTTTCTGCAGTCATTTTGATTTTTGTGAGTCGGCAACACGACAACAGCCGCCATCTGAATAAAGACAAACACGTTGCGTTTGTCTGTAGTTTCCTGGGTTACGTGGACAAGCTGGGCGTGGCTTACGAAGCCCCCACAGTGGCCACCGGCTTTGGCGCCTACCTGGCTCAGGTCAGTCACCGCCCCCCAGGATACGTTCTTTTGGTGCCTATTTGACCTGTGTGTGTGCGCGTGCAGCCTCTGATGCGGGAGGCGCTGGAGAACAAGGCGGAGGTGAGCAAACAGGAAGCCCGCGAGCTGGTGGACCGCTGCCTCAAGGTTCTGTACTACAGAGACGCTCGCTCCTACAACAGGGTGAGTTCCACAACACAGCGACGACGATGACTTCCTGCTTGAAGCACATCACAGCACGGTTGTCCTTTTGTCAGTACGAGGTTGCCATCGTGACCGAGGAGGGCGTGGAGATTGTGGGCCCGCTGTCTTCCGAAACCAACTGGGATATTGCTCACATGGTCAGGTAAGGGTCAAAGGTCTCGTCTGGTTTGTCCGCAGCAAACCAAGGTGGCAAAAGTGTCAAACACCAGAAATAATTATTGGTGCAATAAGTACGCGTTTGTGTTTGGTCTTCTTTCTGTCTGTCTGTCTGTCCACAGTGGCTTCGAATGAACACCAGGGGGAGCAACACTTTCAGTTTCTCTGCTCTCATGCAAATGTTTAGTTTCTTGTTACTTTTGTATTGTTCCAATAAATGTGTTCAACCAAACATTGCCCAGTTTTTCTGTTCTAAGTATACATGTGTGAATATTGACTTATCAAATGAGAAGTTTATTTGCATTCAATTTTGCCAGACATACACATTTAGGAGCAATTATTCAAATCTTTTGCCGTGATGATTTTTGGGTGTTTGTTGCCATGCAGAATAGCCGAGATAAAATCATCTCGTCTCGTAACTGGGCAGACCAGACGACGTCGTCCAATCCGAATAATCTCCGTCAGAAAAATGTGAAGCTTCGACGAATAGGATGCGGCCAGATTTGGGTATCCAGGCAGGTTAGCGCACGCCCACCAATGGGAATGGACGTGCGCGTTGTAGTCAGGCAGACATAACAGAGTCGTCCAATCACAAAATAATCTCAAGGGCTTTTTTTTGCTGTATCTTGGCTCAGGTACTTTCCTTTTCTTGTTTAAAATCCTAAGAGTGACGCTCGTCATCTGTGCTGTCGCAATCTAACAACGCGACTCGTTGCCCACCTTTGGGAATGATTTCAAAGTCGATTTGAGCCGGAAAAGAGTGAAGGGCGCGCTTCGTCGCATGCTAGTTTATGCTATTTGGTAGCAACGAGTCGCGCTCGCTAGCTAGCCTGGCAAAAACGTCTGCGTCGTCGTCGTTCGTCTTCTGATGTCGTCGTGTTGTCCATTTTGTGCGTGTGCTCGTGACGTGATATTTCGGAAGATGAGTTGCTCGTGTTGTGTCCGCGGCGGTCCGCTAGCATGGCGGCTAGCCGCTTAGCTCGATGCTAACGAAGCCGACACATGGCGGCAGGCAGCTCCGCGTCACTTCGCCTCCTCCGCCCGGGGCCGTACCGGTGTCGGCGCGCCGGGCGGCGGAAGTGGCTCGGCTAGCGGGGAGGCAAAATGTCGCCCGGCGGCCTCTCACTCGCAACAAACCACTCGTTCTTTCCATTATCTCTCAGTGCTAACGAGTTGAGCAACGCTCATCAATACTTGTTGTGTGTTGACGGACTTCATACAAATGTGTCAACTGCGACGCTATTGAACGAAAACTTGAAATGCATCACATTTTTGACCAAATGCTTCCTTTATTTTTACACTTTTGTTTGAAATGTGAGCGCAGGCCGGGCTCCAGGAGTTCCCGCGGCCAAAGGGGGCTTGACCATGCATAGTACGTGTGTGTGTGAAATGGGCCTATACAGATTAGCCCAGGTGGCGTGAGCGCACCCTTGGGCCAAAGTCAACTGGATGGGCTCAAGGACACGCGAGTCAACGTTCCTCTTTCTTTATCAAGTGCAAAGCAAGTGGAGGAATTGTGATTTACAAAGTTGACGTGCAAGCGTGTCTTTTTGAATGCATGAAGATCAACCACCTGTGTTCAGATGGTGCTCCCGAGCACCGCATAGTCGGCGGGCCACATGTTGGAGGAGCAGCACCGGCGCCACCCTGGCGGCAGCGAGGAGGGCGAGGCGGAAGCGCCTGACGGCGACACGGAGCCCAGCATGCTGCTGCAGAAGCTCAAGACCAACATCTCGTAGGGCGCACGTCGTGGGACAAGCTCAAGCGCAAACGCCGTCCAACAATCTCACCTTCTCTTTGCCTTCCCTTGCAGAAAGAATGTTCAGGCCAAAGTGGACCAGATCCTGGTGAGAAGCACATCCGACGGTGGTGGTTGGCGCATGCCGGTGCCCCGTTGGCACAATCTCAAAGCACGTTGGCACTCGATGACATCATAATGTGTTGTTTGACAGCAAGATGTTCAACGCTTCTCCGACAACGACAAGCTCTACTTGTACCTCCAGCTGCCCTCGGGCCTCGGCGCCTGCGACAAGAGGTCTGCCGCCGCCGCCGCTGCCGCGCTTCCTGCCGCGCTTCCTGCCCCGCCCCTCAAAAACAATCTTCTAACTGTGTGTGCGCAGCGGCGGAGGCGACAGTTTGTTCAACACGTCTGAGCAACTTCACACCTGCAATTGGATCCGCAGCCACCTGGAGGAGCACTCGGACACATGTCTGCCCAAGCAGGACGTCTACGAAACCTACAAGTGAGCGCGCTCACGCACACACGCAGCGTGACCTGTTGGCCGTGCCGTCTGAGTATCCTGTGCCCTTTTCAGGCGCTACTGCGACAACCTGCAGCATCGGCCGCTGAGCGCCGCCAACTTTGGAAAAATCATCCGAGACATTTTCCCCAACATTAAAGCCAGACGGCTCGGGGGCAGAGGCCAGTCCAAATATCCTTGAGTGTTGCCGTGGCGACGCGCCGAGCCGAGCCGGGCCGGGCCGAGCCGAGCCGAGCCTCCTTTTGTGCTGTGTTGTGACCGTGTGGCGTGAGCTTTCCCTAACCGCTGAGGCGACACGTACTGCTACAGCGGGATCAGGAGGAAGACCGTCCTCAACATGCCGCTGCTGCCCAACCTCGACCTCAAGAGTGACCCGGTACGCACGCACGCACGCACGCGCATTGACGCACACGCACCTCCCTCATCTTCTTGTCCCGGCGCTCAGGCGGAGTTGACGGAGTTGGTGCAGACGTACAAGCAGGAAGTGACGGAGGCGGCGTGCGAGCTGATCTGCGATTGGGCGCAGAAGATCCTGAAGCGTTCCTTCGACACGGTGGTGGAGATCGCTCGCTACCTCATCCAGGAGCACATCGTCAACCCGCGATGCAGCCAAGCCGAGCTGGTGGCGTCGGCGGCGCTCGCAGGTACGTGCGTCCGCGTGTGCGTCCGCGTGTGCGCCTTGACCTCTTTTGTGGGCTCACCGTGTCCTCGCCGTGTCGCAGGAGGTCCCGCCAAGCCTCACAAGGTCATCAAGAAAACGCCCCTGCCGTCCAAATGCGAGGGCGACGCCCCCGCCGACCTCAAGGTAGCCCGACGGCCGCCTGCCGTCCCGCTCGTCTGAATCTATGGCTGGATAGCTCGTAGGCCAAGACTTTTGAGGCCGCCATATTGCTCCTCCCAAGAAATGTTTCTCGCCACACGATCCTACATTTACAATATCCAAATTGGGGGACAGTTGAGACTTCCAAGAAACAGTTTTCAATTTGTTCAACATAATCAAGAGGACTTCAGACATTTTACAACTTGCCTTAAATATATGTTTACTGGAGGAAACTTTTTTATGAAGAATTAAAACTAATTCAACAGAAGATGCCTCGTCCAAATCTAATATTGGGGTCTAAGGAATTAAGCGGCAAAAGAAAAAGCAGAGCCCTTTTTCTTTTTTTCAAAGCAGCACATGCCGTCCACTTGTTGCTTTTTGTTTTACTTGTTAAAAAACCGTGAGCACGCCGCCCACGAACCGCCTACGAACCGCCCACGAACTGCCCACGAACTGCCTACGAGCTGCATATGTCTAATGTGTACGTATACCGTATAGTTCATACAGTAGTCTGCTCGTGAGATGGGAGGAGCAAGATGGCCGCCCCGTGGCTTCAACGGCCTGCATGGGTGTGTATCGGCTATCCAGTCGTATATTCAGATCAGTGTGCCACCCTCACTTCCTGTCGTCGCCGCTCACCACTTCCTGTTTCCTCAGAGGGACTGCGGAGACTCCGCCTCCACGTCGGTGTTGAAGCTGCCGTCCGCTGACAAGACGGCGCCCTCGGCCAAACCGCTACTGCCGGAGGCTCCGCCCTCTCCCGCCGTCTCTTCTCTGCGGCCCGCGGTAGGTCGCCGAAAGCCGTCACGTCTCGGCCACTTTGCTTCTTTGGTACGATTCGCTTTCCATCTTCATTTCGTCTCCGCGTTTTATACGGCAACTTCTGCCAAATGAAGGAAATGAAAAAAAAGTTTCATTATTGAAGGGCCTCCTAAACAAACAAATCTTTTTGGATCAGAAAAGTAACACGCTACAATCCTGCCAGCGATCAAAACATGCAGCTCTGATGTCGTTCCATAAAATGTCAAGACGAATTTTGCTTGCATTGGATAGATTTGGTGCTGCGCCATCTGCAATGTGGCCACACGGGGGCGCTACAATCGTGCAAATGCAAGTTGCAGTCATGGCAACGTTTGTCAAGTGTGGATTTCGCTTGCAACGTTCGTCAAAAATGTTGCAACAAAAACATTCGAGTTGTTGGCCAGTCGTGTTACTCGTACCTGAAGTAGAATCACGTGTGTGCGTGTGCGTGTGCGTGTGCGTGTGTGTGCGTGTGCGTGTGCGTGAGGCACAGGTGGAGGCGTACATGAAGCAGCTTCCCCGAATCCTCCCTCGCAGCCCGGACAAGACGCCGCTGCCGCCGGTACGCTCGTCGCCGCCCTCCCTGGCGCCCAAAGACGCTTCGGGCGCCTCCGGGACGACGGGCGGCCCGGCCAGCGGCGGCGTGAAGGTGATCGCCATGGCGACGCTGCCCCAGCAGCAGGGCGGCCCGCTGCCCCTCATGATCGTCCCTCAGGGCTGTTTGTCGTACGAGCGGGAGAAAGCGCCGCCGTTGCCCGCGTCCGGGCTCCACAAAGGGCGGGAGGTCGCCGCCAAGCGCCCCCCAGAGGCCACGC
Organism: Vanacampus margaritifer; assembly: GCF_051991255.1. Taxonomy (NCBI): domain Eukaryota; kingdom Metazoa; phylum Chordata; class Actinopteri; order Syngnathiformes; family Syngnathidae; genus Vanacampus; species Vanacampus margaritifer. The sequence continues at coordinate 20,397,683 of NC_135448.1, forward strand.
CGGGCGCTTCGGCGGCCCCTCCCTTCAAACGGAAACGCGGGAGACCCAGGAAACCGCGGCCAGAGGACGCGCTGCCCCCCGCCCGCCGCCCCGCCTCAGCCGCCGCCCCACGGCCCCGTCATCACCTCCATGACGGGCGGCGTCATCCAGAAGGCGTCGTCGTCCGCCTCGCAGTCGGTGCTGGAGCTGGTCATCCGAGAGCCGCCGGGTCTGCTTCTCAGCGCGCTGCCCGCGACCACGCCCGCCGCTGCCCCGCCCGAGCCGGACCGCCAGGCCCGGCCGCTGCTGCTCTTCCAGAACGCAGGGACCGCCGGGTGGGAGCTGGCGCCGTCCGCTCGCCCGCCAATGGTGGAGGTGATCCAGAAGGCGCCCCGACCCAACAGCAACAAGAATCTGCCCACTCAAGTGGAGATCACCCTCGCGCCCGTCGACGCCAACCTGCCGTCGGCGTCTTCCTCTGCTCTCAGGCAGCAGGACGGGGCGGCGGACAGCCCCTGAAGGCCGCCTCCCCTTTTGCCCCTCATCCTTCTCACCGGCGGAAATCCCGCATCGGCCGGCGATGGCGAGGATGAATGAAGCCGAGCTCCCGTCGCACTTGATTTCCGCTGTGGCTCCTCCTCCGTCCATCTGTCTGTAGGACACGCCCCCTCCTCAGCCCAAACAGGAAGTAGTATTTGGGAGGGGCCAGCTACGGGTCAGAACCTGCTCTGGGTTTGTTCTTTTGCGTTGACCTTTACGCTTTCTGTCATCTTTCACTTTGTGTGTGTATTTATTTACACGTGTGTGTACGTGTGTGTGTGTGTATTTTCATACCCGCCTCCCCGCGACTGATCACATGACCTTTTGACCTCCATTGGACTGATGGCTGCTGGTGGTGACAATGTTGGGCAAAATGTTCTCATGCAGTAAATGTTGTTGTTGTTGTTAGCGTGTTAGCTTAGCTCACACGTTTGTTTGCACTAACATCACTTATGGCGTGATGATGATGATGATGATGATATGTTTTGGGGGAAATGTGGCGTGATGATGGTGGGGAGGCGTGGCAGGAAGTGGAAGCGTTGAGGTGGACAGGAAGTGACTTTTGGTGTCATGGAATGCTATTGATGGAGCGCGTTTTCTTTTTTGGCGCTTCGCATTCACACAGCAGGCGTGTTTGGAGGAAGATGATCGTCGGTGGAGAAATCCACAAGGCCAAGATCGGTAATCGGGTAACATTGTGCACTTTGACACAGGAAGTAGAAGAAAGAGGCAGGAAGTAGGATTGACGTGAACTTTTGACTGGCGAATGTGAGAATCGACTTCTCTCAACGCTTCTTTTGTTTGTGTGTTGCTATGACAACATGTCCTGCATGCTTTTAATGTGAGCGCCGCCCCCCCCCCCCCCCCCCCCCGTTTGTGTTGTTTCTCGTTTGCACTTTATACTTGTTCTTTATTCTCTGCGTGTTCTATCTTCAACATAACGTTGACGGCGTGAAAAGTCGACCCAACTGTCAAAAAGCAAACAAGAAAAACTAAACAAGATGCCAACAATGAGTGAATTGTTTTCCTGTCTTTTTTTGCTTTTCGTTTGCCGTGAAGAGGAAGTAAAATGAGACGCCCGCTCATGTGACGATCTCTTTTCATAGAACGCAGATTGACTGAATTAAAAACAGAAAAAAATAAGTCGCATTTACAGCACGATTGTGGCTTGTATTTTTATTTGTACGTTTGCTGAACGTGTCGCGTCACTCCACAATGCGGTTTGTGAAAATGCTGGAATTCCTCTGCAACTTTACAATTTCAATAGTTTCAAGCTGTCTGGAAAAAAGACTTTTTTTTTTTTTTTGCCTTACATTTTGAAAAAAAAAATATTGCGGTAGGCATAATAAGCATAACCGTTTCAAGTTAGTTAGAAGATGTGGAGATTGGAGGATTTTGATTTTTGCCTTTTTGTTTAAAAATATATATATATATTTTTTTAATGCAGAAGGAATGATGAAGCAAGGAAACAAAGAAGCAAGAAATCAAGTCAGGAAGGAAGAAAACAAGCAAGCAGCTGGTTTTCCTAATATTTCATATGTCACATGACGTATAGGGACAGATTTGTCTCAAAATGATTGACACAAATAAAGCTGAGATTTTTCACGTGTTTGTCCTCCTCCGTCCACGGGGAGGCAGTGTTGCTCTCGCCATTGAACTGGAACGAGTCATTTAAAGTTGGAAATCGAAAAACGGAGAACGAGCCGTTATCTGATCCTCTAAATGTGTTTATTTTACACAAGTCGGGAAACAAAATGCGACTTTAGTTTGCTTCCCTGAGCTTGTTTTGCCTTCACTCGACACACTCTTCTTCTATTGTTATTTGGCCGCTGTTGCTTCAGCGAAGTAGAAGACAAATTAGAAGAGTTGAAATGTGGAATTTTTGCAAAGTGGGGAAGTTGAAGACCTCCCAAAACGGACGAAAAGTCTTATTGCTCACAAGAAGAAGACAAATGTTGCCTCTTGCGAGTTTGAATTTTTTTTTTTTAAACCAGCTTTATTGAACAAGTTTGAAGACATCTGTTTTTATTTTTGTTTAATTTCTTTCAACACTGGTCACCGTTTTTTCTTTGGAAGATGTTTTTATGCCAAATTAAATTCTGTGGTGATGAGCGTTGTGGGGGCGTGTCCGAGCCGCGGGGGGGAGGGGCTTACGTCTCGGAATGAGTGGCCTCGGGCGCCGTGACGGCGAGGAAGAAAAGAACAGACAAAAAAAACAAGCAAAGCAAAGTGCGAACAAGTCCCAACCGACTCGAGAGACGAGCACGCGTGAAGCTCAACACTCACACGCGCACACAGGAAGTGGCACCGACTTACCTGCAAAGTAAAACAAATACCTGCCCGGGGCCCCCTTTGAAAGCCAGAGGACCACCCGCAGCAGGGGGACGTCACCGTGATATTTTGAAAGCACTTCCGGCGCTGCTGGTGCGCACTGCGCCGGGTCGGGTTGAGGTTCAGTGCAGCAGGACGCGCGGAGCGGACCGTACGCCTATTGGGGTTCTGCCGAGCGACCGGAAGCTTGGCAAACGCGCGTGCACGCCTGCTGCGTCCGTCAGGGAAACGCGCGGCGCAACTTTGGCGCCAGTCGTTTGGCGAAGAGTTACTTTGCGTTTGCCGCCAACTTTGTTTTTGTTTGTATCGTTCCAGTCAAGTGTGGCTTCGCGATGACGTCACGCCACTGGATGGTCACTTTGGGCTTGCTGTTGTTGATGCGCGCCCACGTTGCGCGAGCACAGGGACAAGGTCAGTTTTCATCATCATCATCATCATCATGTCTTCACGTGTTCATCCTCACGTGATCATACATTCGCTGGCGCGTTTGCACGATCGAGCGTCTGCCTCGTTTGCCTCGTTGCCTTGCATGAAAAAAAGTTTTGTTCATAGTTGACAAAGATGTGCAGCGGTTGTTTTTATTCATTGGATGAATCATTTTGGCAGTTTTTGCCATTTTCTTTTTCTTTCTGTCTTTTTTTTTTTTTTGGGGGGGGGGGGGTTGCTTGAGCGCCTTCTCCCTCCAAAATGTCCGTCCATCTTGATGTGTTCTTGACGTGCGTGTTGTTGGTCGTGGTGCGTTGGTCACGTGTGTCGCTGGCGTTCAGTGTCTTCCCCGAGAAGGTTCCGGAGCAAAGTGCTGAGTCCCACCCAACTTTTGGTGTCCTGGAAGGAGCCCAAAGGTCCGCTGGACGGATACGTGCTGGCCTACAGCACGCAGCCCGGTGAGCGCGCACACGCAGGCACGCAAAACATGCGCGTGAAGGTGACGAGCGTGCGCGTGCCAACAGGCGGCGAGGAGACGCAGGTGGGCGTGGCCAAAGAGGACGCCGAGCTGCTGATTGACAGCTTCGACGCCAGCAGGGACTACGTCTTCAAAGTGTTTGCCCTGAGGGGGGCGCTAAGGAGCAAACCGCTGCTGGCCAAACACCAAAGTAAGGCGCTAATTGGCGAAGGTCGCTGTTGAGAGTCCACGCTCGCCAGCTTTTTGTTTTTCTTTGGGTTCAGCTGAGCGGTCAGGACGGGAAACCTTTCAGTCCCAAAGCGCACAAGATGGCGGCCCCACGCACGTCAACGCCATCACGGAAGGTAAGATGGGCAGGAAGTGATGTCACCTCCTGCTGTGACATCACACCAGGAAGTGACGCCATGTCAGGAAATCCGAGCGTGACTTGACTTGCAAGTTGAATTTGTTACGTGATCAAGCTCGTAAGTCAACGTTGCGCGTGCGTCATCAAATGAATTTTCCCCATCAAAAGTGCTTGCTGGCCGCCATCTTTTGTGGGTTGCGCGTGTCTGAAGATCGCTCGCTCCGAACTCCATTTGGGACAAAAAGGGCTCATCCGTCCCAAAGCAGCAAGTTGTGGCACTCGTATGTCAAGGCAGACTGCGAGCGGCGGGCCAGGCGCCGACGCCATCTTGTCGGCACTTGTCGGATCCGGCGGGCGTGGCTCCCGTCTGCGCCGGAGACCTGTCAATCAAGCGGTGGCGAAGACCTGTCCCCGCACGTCGGCGCCGTTCGACGATTCTTCCCTTCTGCCTTGGACAGACTTGAGAAGAAAAAATATTTTGTACAATAATTTGTGTGGTTTGATGTTGTCACGTGGCCACAAGATGGCAGACATGACTCGGTTGTGCGTGCTTCAAAATTTTTGTGAAGCTTTTCTCTATTTTTCAAGAAAAGTCTAAACGAATTCCCAGCACATATTTTGTCCATATAAAAAAAACCGGAAAAACGGAAGAACATTCCGCAGCCTTTGAGCAATGTCAAAAGTATGATGTCATCGCTCGGCAATAAAACAAGTGGCGTCGTGTCGGGCGTCGCGCTGGGACGAGCTCTTGGAACGCGGCAGGAATCGCAAGAAGCTCAACTTTGACCCGGTGGGCGTGGAACGAGCGCAATGTTGCACCTGAACGCCCCACAGCCAACCTGCAAGTTGCTCTGCTATTTGTTGTTAAAAGTTGCCCAATCAATTTGCCGTTGTGTGATGACGACAGTGGCGTGACTGAAATACCCCCCCCTCACAATTTAAAAAAACTATATATTTTTTAAACTTGATGTTGTTCTCGCCTGAAGACGTCCGGGACACGTTTGGGCTCGCCCGCCACTTAATAACGAGAAGCCAGCTAACAAACGGGCGCGTGCGTTTGTCACAAAAAACAAAAGTCAAATTGTGAAGACAAAGATGAGAATGTGGCGATGATATTTTGTTGTTTGCTTTCAAGTGTGACACGAGCGACCTTCTGCTTTTCTGACTGTGACCTCATTTACAGCGGACGTACAAGTTTTAGCGTTTGTCTCGCTTTTTTCTTTTTTTTTTTTCAATGCAAAATTGCAAAAGGTTTGATTTGCATTTTGAAAGTCGCTAACTCAACATTTGATGCTCAGGTGAGCAAAGGTTCTCGTGCGGCACGCCGTCCGCCGCCGACGTGGTGATCCTGGTGGACGGCTCGTGGAGCATCGGCCGCACCAACTTCCGCCTGGTCCGAAGCTTCCTGGAGAACCTGGTCCAGGCCTTCGCGGTGGACGTGGAGCACACGCGCGTCGGTGAGCTTGCCGGCGCTTCCCACGTCACACGCCAGCCGCTGTGTGACGCTTTTTTGCAGGCTTGGTGCAGTTCAGCGGCGAGCCCAGGGTGGAGTGGCACCTGAACAGTCACGTGACCAAAGCCGCCGTGGTGGACGCCGTCCGGAACCTGCCGTATAAAGGCGGAAACACCCTGACAGGTACGCGCTAGCTGCGCTAACGTAGCCTCCCATGCTAGCACTTTGAAAACGTCTCAGGACCTCCGTGCAGGTCTGGCGCTGACCTTCGTCCTGGAGAACAGCTTCAAAGCGGAATCCGGATCCCGAGCCGACGTTCCCAAGGTGGCCATCCTCATCACGGACGGGAAGTCCCAGGACGACGTGGCGCCACCCGCGCAGATCCTGAGGGACGCCGGCATCCGAGTGTTCGCCATCGGTACGAGTCGGCGGACCAACGGATCCCCACTAGGTGGCGCTGACTTCCTCCCTTCCTCTCTTCATCCTTCCCTTCCTCCCTCCCTTCCTTCCTTCCTCCCTCCCTTCCTCCTTTCCTCCCTCCCTCCCTTCCTTCCTTCCTCCCTCCCTTCCTCCCTTCCTTCCTTCCTCCCTTCCTCACTCCCTCCCTTCCTCCCTCCCTTCCTTCCTCCCTCCCTTCCTCCCTCCCTTCCTCCCTTCCTTCCTTCCTCCCTTCCTCACTCCCTCCCTTCCTCACTCCCTCCCTTCCTCCCTCCCTTCCTTCCTCCCTCCCTTCCTCCTTTCCTCCCTCCCTCCCTCCCTTCCTTCCTCCCTCCCTTCCTCACTCCCTCCCTCCCTCCCTCCCTTCCTCCCTTCCTTCCTTCCTTCCTTCCTCCCTCCCTTCCTCCTTTCCTCCCTCCCTCCCTCCCTTCCTCCCTTCCTCCCTCCCTTCCTCCCTCCCTCCCTTCCTTCCTCCCTTCCTTCCTTCCTCCCTCCCTCCCTTCCTCCCTTCCTTCCTCCCTTCCTCCCTTCCTCCTTTCCTCCCTTCCTCCCTTCCTTCCTCCTTCCTTGCCGGCAGGCGTGAAGAACGCGGACGAGGGCGAGCTGAAGGCCATCGCGTCGCCGCCCGCCGACACGCACGTCTACAACGTGGCCGACTTTGACGTGATGAGCGACATCGTGGACGTTCTCACCAGGAGCGTCTGCCACACGCTGGAGCAGCTGGCAGGTGGGAGCGTTGATGACCACGCCATGTTGGATGTGGCAAGTCATTTGCAAGTCAACAATGATTTTCATTGAATTCAGCCATCTTGCTAGCATAATTGCAATTTTTTTTGAGAGCTCAGTATTATTCATTCAGCAGCCTTCCCGAGTCAACATGTCATGATCATCGCTTGCTTTTTTAGTTTTTTTTATGCGTGCGTGCGTGCATACGTTTGAGCTTGTGCTCTTTAATTCACCTGAAACCTGTTAAAAATCCCAAACCACCAGTCGTGAAGTTGTCAGGAGACCAGAGGAAGGATCAACGGAAAGAAAGATGAAACAAAGTGAAAGCCAGCACCAACCAGACACCACCTACCACCCACCAACCCCAGAAACATCTCAATTCCAACAGATTAAGGAGACCTCAGGAGACCAGAGGAAAGACTAAAGGAAGGAAGGCTGAGTGAGACCCACAAACACAAGCCTCCACTGATTCAGTGACCAGTGGGTGAAGCAAATTCAGTTAGAATTTCAGTAGATGCTGGTGTGGTGGATCTGGCATGCATGAGAACCTCCACCAAAGAGGGGAGCTGTGGCCTCGGCCCAACAAGGCAAGCACAGCCCCCCTGGGCCCCCCAGGCTGCGGCAGCACCCAGGGCACAACCCCCCGAGCTCTGCGGGGGCCACCGGCCAGAGAGCCAACGGAGAAGCCCGAAGCGCACACCTCCCGACACGGCCCGCGCCCGACGCAGCGTAACGGGACACGGCAGGCCCACACGGCAGGCCCACATGGCAGGCCCACAGCCCCCTCCCCCCGCTCCCTGCACGTCTCACCCACACCCGCCACCCACCACAACCCAGCTCCTGCCGCACCCCGGTCCCCAAACTCCCAGACACTCCCGGCCCCCGAAACGCGGGGACCACCCGTTCCCAGGAATCGGCGCCGCGAGGGCGACGGTGTCTCCGGCATAATTGATGACGTCGCGGACACTTAATACTCCAAAGTTCCTCATACGGTGGTGAAAGGTGCCTGCAAACAACAACTCACCTTTCTGATGATCTGCTTGATGCTAAGCTAACTTTTCTCACAGACTGAGCGAGAACATCATTGGACGGCAAAAAGTCACAAAATATTTCACTCACTTTAATGTCAAGGTTTGTTATAGACAATTCTGAGTGAAGCTGAAGAGCGGTCTGACACATCCAATATGGCCGCCGTATCGTCCAGCGAGTTCAGCGGGTTTGTTTGTTTTGCAGTCGGAGGCGGCGCTGCCCCCCCGCCCGAAAGCGTGGCTCCACCCCAAGACCTGGTGACCTCTGACATCACGGCTCGTAGTTTCCGCGTGTCGTGGACGGCGCCGGCCGGCGACGTGGAGCGTTACCGAGTGGTCTACTACCCGGCCAGTGGCGGCAGGCCGGAAGAGAAGGTAACGCTGCCCGACGGCAAGATGGTGGCTGCGGCGCTGACACCTTGTGTTTGCAGGTGGTCCCGGGGTGGGAGCGCAGCGTTCTGCTGGAGCACCTGAGTTCTCTGAGCGAGTACCAGGTGGCCGTGTTCGCCGTCTACCGCAGCGCCGCCAGCGAGGCGCTGAGAGGGAGCGCCACCACGCGTACGTGGGACGATACCCAAACGTCGACGCCAAAAGCCAGCAGGCCAACCTTAACCTTGCCGTGTTGACCCCGCAGTGGCCCTGCCCACCGTGGAGCGCCTGGACCTGTCGGACCCCACCCACAACACCATGAGGGTCCGCTGGAGCGCCGCCCCCGCCGCCTCGGGGTACATGATCCTCTACGCGCCGCTCAGCCAGGGAGAACCCGACGATGAGGAGGAGGTGAGACCAAAACGCACCTTTGTCCTCCTGGCTGGCGAGACGATGTCATGGTCTGAAAATGATGACATCGTATCATGATGATGATGATGTCACCTGGAAAATGAGGTCATCATGACGGAAGATGATGACATTGTGTCAGGAAGGATGACGTCATCGCAAGATGGCGTCATGGATATGTGATGTCATCATGTTGTGATGTCATCACCTGAAGATGTCCTATGCTGATGATGCCACGCGCAGGTGAAGGTGTCGTCCGACGTGGAGGAGGCAGAGCTTGAGGGTCTGACGCCGTCGACGGAGTACACGGTGACGGTGTACGCCATGTACGGCGAGGAGGCCAGCGACCCCGTCACCGGCCAGCTCAGCACACGTGAGTTGTCAAAATGGCCGCACTCGCTGCTTTCGTAGAAGCGCAAGTGGCGGCGGCGGGGGCGTCTTGTCTCAACACGCCGAGCGGCGCCGTCTTTCGCCAGCTCAGCCTGTCATGAAGTTTTACGAGGTGTTGGCGGCGTGATGTGATGGCGTCTGACGCCGACGGCGGCGCTTCTTTCGTTCGGTGTCGTCTTTCATTAAAGATCCAAAGAAAAAGATTGGCAGCGTTCCAAAGTTTTGGAACTTTGATTGACGGCTCAGCGATTGCCGCGCTCTGATTGGACGCCTGTGTGTGATGTGCGCAGTGGCGCTGCTCCCGGCGACCGATCTGCGAGTGACGGACGTGGGCCACAGCTCCGCCCGCCTCCGCTGGGACTCCGCCTCCAGGAAGGCGACGGGCTACAATCTCGTTTACGCCCGCAGCGACGGCGTGGAAAGTAACCAGGTGCAGAAAATCGCTTGATTGGAAGCTGATGATTACGATGATGATGATGACTGACGGCACGTGAGGTGTGCACATGCAGGTGGAGGTGGGCCGCGAGACCAGCTGGTTGCTAAGCAACCTGAGCCCTCTGACCGAGTACACGGTGGGCGTGGTGGCCACGTACGATGAGGGACGAGCGGAGCCGGCCACGCAAAGTTTCTCCACAGGTTGGAGGTCGCCACGGCAACGTCTCACACACACACACACACACTCCACTCAGGTGGGTTCCACGCACACACAGGGAACGTTCCAGAACCGGCGGACGTGCGGAGCCACGACGCCTCCACCGTCGGCTTCCGGGTGTCATGGCGGACACCCGCTGACGACGTGGCTCTCTACCGCCTCGGGTGGGCGCCCGCAGATGCTGGCCTTGGTGATGGCAGCGACAGCGGCGAGGTGGGCGTGCGTGCATGCGTGCGGGGGGCGGGGACAGGCAGCGTGGGGGCCGAACCTTCAACCGGCATGTGCGTGTCGGCAGGTGCTGGTCGACGCAAACACAAACAGCTACACGATCGGTGGACTCCGCCCCTCTACCGGCTACGAGGTCCTCATGAGCGCCATCTACGGGAACGAGGTGGAGAGTGAGCAGGTCTTGCTGCTGGAGTACACGGGTGCGACCCGCGCACACACAAACTCACACACGCACGCACTTGTGCGCATGCAAATGTGTTTTGCTGCTTTTTGTTATTTGTAGTGGAGAGAACAACCACTGTTGCCACGGCAACCGCCAGCATTGCAGGTGAGCGTCCGGTTTTTGTTAAGCCCCGCCCAGTCGAACCACTTTGACGCGGTGCTTGCGCTTGCGCTTGCAGCACCTCGTTCCGGTGTGCGCGGCCTGACCGTTGATGACCAAAGCGCCTTCAGCCTGCGAGTGTCATGGCAACAGGCCGACGCCCACAAGGTCCGCCATTACCGCCTCAGCTACAGCAGCGCGGACGGCAACCAAGAGACGGTAAGATGACGTCACATGATTAAGATCAGGTCAGAGGTCAGTTAAGCAGCAATGGAGGGACACCAAGACCTCATCAAAGTCGATCAAGTGAAGCGGCTCGAGACGAGCTGACGTCTTTTCTTTTTGTCGTGTCAGAGGACGCTTCCGTCCACGCAGACCAGTTTGGTTTTACAACCTCTGTTGGCCGACACGCAGTACAAAATGGCCGTCACGCCCGTGTACCTGGATGGAGACGGACCGACGGTCACGGCCAGCGGACGCACGCGTACGTTGGTTACCGTGGTGACGGGCGGGGGTGCAAAAACGCTGCCGCTCGTGCTCCAGTGTGGGTCATCCAGCTCTCATTCTGTCTCTCTCTTTCTCGTCCTGTCTCACTGTTTGTCCCCATCCTTCTTTCTGTCTCTTTCCCCGTCTCCCTTTCATCTCCCGTCTGTCTCTGGTTCTTTCGCTCTCTTTCTCTGTCTGCCTGTCTGTCCCCGTTTGTCTCACTCTGTCGCCCGCTCGCTCTTTGCCTTTGTATCGGTCGGTCTCTTTCTGTCCTCTCTCTCTGGCTCTGTCTCTCTCACCTTCTGTGTCCGTCCCATTCTCTTTCCGTCTGTCTGTCAGTTCCACTGTTGCCTCCCAGGAATCTGCGCGTGTCGGAGGAGTGGTACAAGCGCTTCCGGATCAGCTGGGACCTTCCCGGTTCTCCCACGACGGGCTTCCGCGTGGTGTACCAGCCGCTGTCGGGTCAGTGGGTCCGCTCGACGCCGGCGTCATTTGCGTGGCCTGTCTTAAGCTGGTCGTCCCCGCCGCAGCCGCCGGACCCGCCCTGGAGACCTTCGTGGGCGAGGACGTGAGCACCATGATGATTGTCAACCTTCTGAGCGGCACCGAGTACGCCGTCAAGGTCCTGGCGTCCTACGGCGGCGGATCGAGCGAGGCGCTGTCGGGCCGGGCCAGGACGCGTGAGTGTCTCCACGTTGTCGCCTGTCAAGTTGACGCTGCCTGACTGATGCGCGTGCGCGGCGCTGCCCCGGCAGTGCGCCTGGCCGTGAGCGACCTGAACGTTTACCAGCAGAGGACGAGCGGCGTGTGCGTTCAGTGGCAGCCGCTCAGACACGTCGGCGCCTACAGGCTTGTCATCCAATCCACCAGCAGTAAGTCATGTCGGCCGGCTGGCGCCACCTACTGGCAACAAGCCGGACACTCCTTTCAGATGAGATGACATTCAAGTAGAAGACAAGCAAAATGCACCGCAACGATACATAAATACAAGCGTGCCTATTTCAATTGTCAGTCTTGACACGATATCGGTGTCAATTTTAAGAAAATAGCAAGATACAAAAAAAGAAACATTCAGGCATTGAAGTAAAATTCTCTTTTCACATGAATGTGAAAAAGACGTGTTCAAAGGATCGATTTCATTCATTTCAATTCATTTAGGGTGTTGTTGTTTTTTTAAACCCAACCTTTGTGTACTGTATATGTGAAAAGTGAAAAATGAATGCTGTTAATGCAGATGCAGGTAAGTGCAGCGGGTGGGGGTCGGCTGGCGGGGAAAAGTTCTTCTTGAACCTGCTGCTTTTAGTCATGAGGCTCCTGATGTCAGGCGGTCACGCGGAGGAGGCCAAGCTGAGCGCAGGATCCAGCCAGCACTGTTTCGGCAACCTGAGGCCCGACACGCCGTACAAGGTCAGCGTTTACGCGCAACTGCAGGACGGAAGCGAAGGTCCGCCCGTGTCCACCACCGGCCGGACTCGTGAGTAGCCTGCGACCGACGACGGCTCAGAGCGCTCTGGTGACGTGACATGACGGTTTGTACAGATGCGGTCCCCACCCCGGCGCCCACCACGCCGCCAACCACCACCCCCCTACCCACAATTCCGCCTGCCAAGGAAGGTAAGTGCATGTTCACGCTACCAGAGCAAGCCAAGAGGGGGCAGCAGAGTAAGAAAGCGGAAGAGCTGAAAAAAGCTGCCGTTGTGTTGGTCGCCTCAACGCCGACATTCGGGCACGTGTGCAGTCTGCAAGGCAGCCAAGGCCGACCTGGCGTTCTTGGTGGACGGTTCCTGGAGCATCGGTGACGTCAACTTCCTGAAGATCATCGGCTTCTTGTTCAGTACCGCTGGGGCTCTGGACCAAATTGGACCTGATGGCACGCAGGTTGGACTTCCTCGGAATGCCGCATCCTGCTGCTGCACTCGAGTCACGTGATCAACACGTTAAGCCCACGTGCGATGCGCCGCAGGTTGCCATCGCTCAGTTCAGCGACGACACGCGCACCGAGTTTGCGCTGAACGCGTACGACGACAAGGAGCGCCTCCTGGACGCCATCAACAAAATCTCCTACAAGGGAGGGAACACCAAGACAGGCAAGACCTGATCACATGACGGATGACATGACCCGTCCTGTGCTCGACTTGTCCTCGGTAGTGATGCAGTCTGTCTTGTCTGCTTAGGTCGCGCAATCCAGCACATGAAAGACAACATCTTCACGGCAGAAGGCGGAGTCAGGAGGGGAGTCCCCAGGGTCCTGGTGGTCCTCACCGACGGCCGATCGCAGGATGACGTCAACAAGGTCTCCAAGGAGATGCAGATGGAAGGTCAGCCCGGGTCCTCGCGGCGAGGTCACGGCAGAGCCGTAACCCGTACGGCGTCCCCACAGGCTTCATCGTCTTTGCCATCGGCTTCGCTGACGCCGACTACGGCGAATTGGTGAGCATCGCCAGCAAGCCCAGCGACAGGCACGTCTTCTTTGTGGACGACCTGGACGCCGTCAAGAAGATCGAAGAGAAGCTGGTGACCTTCGTGTGCGAAGCTGCCACGGCCAGTGAGTGAGCGAGCGCCCGCCAGCCTTCATCAGGACTTTGTGCTTCAAGAACATTTCTCTGTGTCCTCAGCATGTCCTCTGGTGGCCATGGACGGCGGCAGCACTCCTGGTAAGACTTTCAAGCATCTTGCGGCGGCACGTCCCTCGCCTTTGACGTCCATCTAAGCTACTGACAATTCCTGGATGGTTTGCCAGGCTTCCGTATGATGGAGCTGTTCGGTCTGCTGGAGGAACACTACAGCAGCCTGGCCGGCGTTTCCATGCAGCCCGGAACCTTCAACGCGTTCCCGTGCTTCCGCCTACACAGCGACGCGCTCCTGGCGCAGCCAACCAGGTTGTCCTTCAGCTCAGGTGCGAGGAATCTGCCGGCAAGTTGTGACCTTCAGCACGCTCCGCCTCCCTCAGGTTCCTCCACCCCGAAGGTCTTCCGTCAGACTACACCGTTACGCTGCTGTTCCGCCTGCTGCCCGACACCCCCCAGGAGCCTTTTGCACTCTGGGAGGTCTTGGACCAGGACCACGAGCCACTGGTGGGCGTCATCCTGGACAGTGAGTCTTTGGTGCACAATGACTGTCGAATGTCGTGGCTCCCCTTGACTGGTGTGGCCTGACGGTGCAGATGGAGGGAAGACGTTAAACTTCTTCAACAAGGACTACCGAGGTCATTTTCAGACTGTCACCTTTGAGGGTCCGCACATCAAGAAACTTTTCCACGGAAGCTTTCACAAGGTCAGGCGCCGCTGCTGGCTTTGGCTTTTGTATCCTCAAGTGAAGAAAACGAGTCAAGCAAACGGCGTCCTCTCTGCAGCTTCACGTGGTGATCAGCAAGACCAGCGCCAGCGTGCTTGTGGACTGCCAGGCCGTGTCCAGCAAGGCCATCGAGGCGGCGGGAAACATCAGCACGGCCGGGATGGAAGTTCTGGGCAGGATGGTCCGCTCCAAAGGGAGCAAGGACAACTCGGCACCAGTAAGAGCAAATCAGACACAAACGGATCCGGGTCGGGTTGGGGTTGGTGCTGCCACTGACAGTCGCTGTGTTGCAGTTTGAGCTCCAGATGTTCGACATCATGTGCAGCACCTCAATGGCCTCCAGGGATCAGTGCTGCGAACTTCCTTCTTTGGTGAGTCCGCTTGCATGCTTGCGTGGCCACGTGCTAAGAACTAACGGTCGTCCCGCCCGATCTCTTCATCATGCTAACGCCACCTAGCGCAACGAGGCCCAGTGCCCTGCCATGCCCAAAGCCTGCACCTGCACCCAGGACAGCAAAGGCCCCCCAGGGCCTGCCGGACCACCCGTGAGCCACACACACACGCACACATGCACTGTTTGCATTTGGACGCGCTGAATTCTGCACACCCTGCCTGTTTTCAATTAGGGCGGGCCCGGAATACGAGGAGCCCGAGGTGAACGTGGAGTACCCGGTCCAGTGGTGAGAGTTTGGATCTAAATGTAGACTGGGATTTCAGGTCCAGTTCTTGATCCAACCCTTCCTCCAGGGGCCTGCTGGAGCGGTAGGTGAGCCCGGAGTACCAGGACCCCAGGGGGCCCCAGGTCCACTGGGGCCCAGCGGACGCTCCATCAGAGGTTCTCCAGTAAGCATGCTAGCATGTCACACGTCACACATACTGAATTGTGCATTTTAAAAGCATGTTAGGTGCAAGCATGTGTGTCTTTGCGCATGTCAGTACATGTGTAAGTGTGTGTGTGTGTGCGTTCACATGCAGGGTGCTCCGGGGGAGCGAGGACAGAAAGGAGAGTCAGGTCAACAAGGTCTGCAGGTAAATGCTGCCGGTGTCATGAAACACACCTGCAATTTACAAACCTGGCTGGTCGGTGGGTGACCCGGAGTGACCTCTGCGTTTCAGGGTGTGGCCGGCCGAGTGGGCGTTCCCGGCAGAGAAGGACTTCCCGGCCCCCGAGTGAGTCGCGCTGTCGTCAACGTGCTTTGTTGAGTCTCGCACACGTTCTTTTTTTCGTCTGCAGGGGCTGTCGGGCAAAGATGGCCCCCCCGGCCGACCGGGCCCCCCCGGAACCATTGTAAGCGCTTTGGAACGATCCAAAGTATTGTATGCTGCGGTATAAATGATGCTGGTGCATTTTCTTCTCAAACGCAGGGAAGCCCGGGAGTGCCCGGGGCCCCCGGTAACACGGGACCTGCGGGAAAACAGGGAGAACTGGGACCGCCGGTGGGTCCAAGCATTGAACATCAAACAGCTGCTAGCGGTTGACCAATCAACCGTTTTCTTGTTTTCTTCCTGCTGTCAATGTTTTCCTTCTCGGTGCAGGGCCCCCAAGGATCCAAGGGCGACAAAGGTGAACGGGTACGCCATCCTCTCTCCAACCTGCCGCTGTTTTTGCTCTCCTCCGCTTACTTGACTTTGAGGTTTTGCGTTGCCAGGGTGACCTGCAGTCGACGGCCACAGTCCAGACCATCGCCAGGCAGGTGTGCGAGCAGCTGATCCAGAGTGAGTGTGTTAGCAACGCAAGTTGGCCGTGGGGAAAATGAGTGCGGACACGCGGCCCTATTAAAAGCCACCCGGTGCATTGCTGGTTGCAGGTCACATGGCTCAGTTTAACGCCATCCTGGACCACGCGCCCAGCTCGTCTGTGACAATCCGCACCGTCCCGGGACCTCCCGGAGAGCCTGGTCGGAATGGATCCCCAGGGCCCCAAGGGGAACAGGGCCCCTCTGGAAGGCCCGGTTTCCCTGGACAAAACGGCCAGAATGGCCAACCCGGAGAACGAGGTGCGGCGCGTTGAGCGGATGAGCCGACAACTCCCAATGGGAATTTTGACAAGCGTGCGTGTCCATGCGTGTGCGCAGGTCCCCCAGGAGAGAGGGGTGAAAAGGGTTCTGCTGGTGTGGGAGTTCAAGGCCCAAGAGGACCGCCGGGACCACCTGGTAATCCCCTTCCGATCGTTTGTCCTCCACACTAAGAAGTGGCGTCTTCACATCCCACCCGCCGACCCACCGCAGGTCCTCCGGGCCAGGGCAGACCGGGCAGCCAGGGCTCGTCGGGAAGACCTGGGAATCCGGGAGCACCGGGACGCCCCGGGGTTCCCGGCCCAGTGGGCTCTGCCGGGCCTCCCGGCTACTGTGACCAGAACTCCTGCGTGGGCTACAACGTTGGAGGTACGACGTGAAGGCCGCCCACAGGTTGCGATGTTTTGTGTCTGGAGTCGGCCGCATTCTTCTTCAAAGGCGCTGGTGGGCCTGTCGCTCGCTCATCAAATTGCTCCTCCTCTTCCTGTCCCACTAACCCAATGGAAAGCTCTTCAAGTGTCTTGGTGATGTCTTGCTTTGGGGCTTACACTAACGTGGAAGTGCGACTGCGCTGACTGCTGGAGCGAGTTGCGTGACGTGACGGCGTCGCTGTTCCTGCAGTCCAGCTGCCGTCCAACATCTTCCCCAACTACGGCGAGGCAGAGGAGGACGACCCCTACCGCTACTACCAGCCCGACTACCCGCCGCCGCAGCCTGTCCAAGACCCGCAGCTGGACACGGACCTCTCGCAAGTGGAGCTGAGCCCCCAGGATGAGGGGGCGGGGCCCCACGGGAGGCTGAGGAGAGGCAGCGTCAGGAAGTGACGTCAGCGTGAGGAGGAGGTCCGGCGGAGGGAGCGCAGCTAACACTTTTGTCATCTCTGCACATGCTGCTTGTCGTTCTGCGGCGCTTCCGGAAGGTCCGGAAGGTGCCGAGCCAACGGGCCGCAGATGAGGCCACAACCTCCGCATCTGATTGGCCGCCGTCCATAAATGTTGGCCGCTCAGAAAGGGAGCGGGCGTGTGATGGCGCTTGACATCCAGGAAAGCTTTGAACGAGCTTGTGGCAGTCAAAGTAATTTATTTGGACGACTCCCTGTCCTGTTTGTCCACACAATAAAAGAATGACACAAAAGTCAAAGTCTCATGCGTCCCTGACCGGAAGTTCAAGAGCGATGCTTGCATGCCTCGTCTTCATCATCCTTCATGTCGTCACCACTTCACGTCTTCACCATCTTTTCACCTCTTCATACTAGAATGTTTTCATTTCTGTTCAAGTCCTCATGTTGTCACCACTTGTTTTTCTCTTTCCACCTTTTTGTAGCTTCATCTATTCAGGTATTCACCTCTTCACTATCTTTTCATGTATTCATTTATGTTTCATGTGTTTGTCTCATTTCATGGCTTCATATTTCCACCTCTTCATCTTTTCACCAGCTATCACTTTTCATGTTTTCATCCCCAGCTACGTGGTCACCTCTTAATATTGATATCATTCATATTCGCCACTTGTTTTCATGCGCTCAGCTCACCCTTTGTTTTCATTGCTTCATCTCTTCCCGATGTCTTCATGAGGACTTGAAGAGATGTCCCCGAGAGCCCCCCTGCGCTTCATGTGTTCACCCTGGCGCCTCCTTTCAGGAAGCTGCACGCTTTTGCCTCGGTTGCTAAGCAGCGTTGGCCAAGCTCTCCCCCTATTGGCTGCTGCTAGCTGCCTGGCAACCTCATCTGACCCCGTCCTCCAGAGACCACGCCCACCCGAACACGAGCACGAGGGCACGTGCACCACAGTTACAAAATCTTTTACAGCAGCAAAAAGAGTTTATCTGAAAAAAAAAGGAAGAGGGATGTCTTTACAATGTGCCCAAAATATTGTACATTCACTAATGTCGTCATCACGCTCGTCCCAGGGTCAGAGGTCGCGCAATGCACAACACGTGTAGTTCTGTCAGCGATGTGCAGGTGTCGCCCTTGCACACTTGTACGTCATCGGTCATAGGTGGACGCAAAAGGCCGCTGACGTCACGAGGCGAGGTGTGACGTCAGGCCGGAGACCTTTTGTCATCAAGATTCCGCGTTCTGTGAGGGGGCGGGGCCGTCAACTTCGCACAAATACAAATGAGTGATGACGTCGTAGGTCACGTGACGTGTCGTGCAGCGCGAGGAGTTTTGTGTGTGTGTGAATGTGCGTGTGTATGCGCGCGCGCGCTCCCTCTCGCTGCTTGGATCCTTTGCTGCGACACGCGAGACGGGACGGCTTCACGCGACACCGCCAGGTAAGAAGCAAGAACACTCGCAACTTGTCGCGCCTCCGCTCGCCGCCATTTCCAACAACTCGTGGGAGCAAAAGTCAAGTTTGACGAGTGGGCGTGCAGCTGGCAGCCGCCGCCGCCGCCGCCGCTCGTCCGCCGGCTCGGCGCTGCCCGCCCCTGCCCGGCCGCCCGCTGGTTCGGTCGACTTCGGAGCCGGAGCCGAAGCGAGCTGGAGCGCGAGCGCGAGCGCGACTTGCTGTGTCGTCACGCCGCCGTTTTTCCTCTCGGGGGCCAACTTTCGTCGGCACCCCCGCCCCTTTGGTGACCTCTGCCTCCACTGGTGAAAGTGCATCCCGAATGTTAGCCGTTAGCTGCGTAGCTTCTGTAGGGAGGCTAACTTGTTTAGCTTGAGCGCTTCTGACTAGTCGCTCCGGTTCTGGTCGGCTTGTTTGCCCAGCCGAGCTTGCGGGCTCGCTCGAGTGCTTCTCCTTCTGCTCCTCCTGCTCCTTCTTCTTCTCCTGCTGGACGCCAGCGTGTGACAATGCTAAGCTAACATCAGACACGGGGTCATCCGAGGTAAACTCACACTGCGTGTGTCTCTTTCCGTGCTTTTAGATGTGTTTGTGGCATTTTGTGTGTTCATGTGTGACGTCGTGTCGATGCGTGCGTATGTTTTCATGGTCGTGTATACATTTGTGTAAGTGTGTGTTTTTGTGTATCCGTGTTTGTTTGTGTATTAGTGTCTGGCTGTTTTTGTGCATATGTGTGTCATTTGGTCTTGTGGCGGCCACGAGCAAGCCAGTAGTGCCAAAGTAAGTTGTGTAATGTAACTTTGAGTTTGTTGTGGTGTCAAATGTGGCCGCCAAACGTCTTCTCGGGGTTCGAGCAGGACTCCAACGTTGGTCGGAGTGACGTCACCGGGTCCATGTGGGGAAGCGTGTGGAAAGGCGTGGCTCGTCACCCAAAATTGGGCGGGTGTTTTTTTTAGGGTAAATTGTTTGTCACGCCGTTGAGAATGTTGTAGTCAGTTTGCGGAACAAATCGAAGGGGGGGGGGACTTGAATGGCGTTCAAGGATGAGGCAGCCTTTGTTTTGCTCCAATTTTTGTTGTTTGGATCTTTGGGCCAAGTGGGCAGAGTCAGGCGTGTCTCACACATGCTAGAGTCGGACGCCAAAAACTTTTCCTTCCTCCGCGCAGAAATGTCAACTTGCTCCGATTTTTCTGCAGCCACGTCGTCCTTTCATCTTGTGACGTGCTGGTGCATCAGGATGGCGGCCAATCAGATCGCACTTCTCCTTGTTCAGGCGCGCTCATCTGAAGGCATTTTTGAATTTGGGGGCGGGCACAGATGTTTGACGCTGTTGGAAAACGATCCTTAAGTTTTCCGCGTGTTCGTAATGTTGATTTTCTGAATCAGACTGGAGATCGGTGAACAGGACCTTCGAAGGATTTATTTTGCAGAATATGCTGGACACAGCAGGTTTACAAAAGCACAACTGCTCCTCGCTTGTGTCATTTCAGCGGACTCACAGCATTCTTATACTATCTTGAAAAAATATTACAACGCCTCCTTAAGCCCCCCCCCCTTCCCCCATCCACCAGCCCTCAGCTAAGACAGACATCATTCAATACACATTGACAAATGGCCCTTTGATGTGGAAACAGACAAGGTCCTTTAGACATGAGCAGAAATTCTTACAGCACTTAAAAAGACACATCCACAGATAAAAGTTCTACTGAGGAAATAAGTAAATTAAAACAGTTATGACTAAATCTAGTCAGAAGATTCTCTTCAACGCCCTCCCGGCAACCCACATGGATCTTTTTTGCAGACAGATGCTGGTTCTGATATGACTTCATTTGAAAAGTAGGAAACAAACACGACTTGTTCTTTTGTCCACTGGGTTAAGGTGACGCGAATCGTAACAGCAAGAATCGTAACAGCAAGAATCGTAACAGCAAGAATCGTAACAGCAAGAATCGTAACAGCAAGAATCGTAACGGCATGGTCAGGAAAGACGCAGATCGGCTTGAACGCATTCAGAGCTCCATCTAGTGGACGAGTGGCACAAGTGCACCGTGTGTGCAACAAAGACGCCCGAGTGGAGCCGCGTGTTCGCTCGATGCTCGCCGTTTGTCAGTAAAGGATGACTTTGCCACCTTATTTTCCTTCTTTCCTACTTTGAGGTGACACAAAAGCAGAAAATGTTTTCCTCAAACTCACTGTTCTGCCTGGCATGTTTCTTTTCTCCGCTTTTTGGTCAGCAATGACTTTTTGGGTGAAACCAGCACATGTTGATTACAAAAGAATAGAAGAAGCTTGAAAGTTTTTCTTTTAAGGGTCTTCAAATGCTCTAGGATGGTTGAAAGACGGGCGAATTGCCTTCACGAAAAGGACGGGTCACTGTTTGGCCAATCGCCGCCAATCGCACCACAGCTCCCGGCAGCTGTCTTGGCCACGCCCCCTCTAAGCAAACAAACATCATGTGACCGGCATGTTGAGCACAAACATCCAAGCGTTGGCCAGCTGCCTGCCGCTGTTTCCAGATCAACTCGTTTGAACAAAAGCGCCCAAAGGGAGCCAAGAAACTCCAAATAAGCAGCAGTCCCACAAGATGGCCGCCGGACGCCTTTCACACAGCAACATGCCTGCGCATGTTTAAGCTGTCTTGGGGAGGGCAGGTCTCGCTTGCTTGGACCCGATCTCCGCTGGGCCCGGGCAGCCTGCGTCTGTTGCTAAGGCGGGTTGCCATGGAAACCAGCACGGAATGTCACCTGAGACGAAAGGCGACCAGGAAACGTGGTTTTTTTGTGTGCCTTACTCTAATAAAGTGTAGTTGCACGTCCACTCCTGTAGGTGGCATTTGCTGACATTGTCAAATTGTGCACAAAGAGTAGAAGCTCCAGGGGGGGTGGGGGGCGGGGGGGGGGGGGCGTTTGGTTAGTTGCGCTTAACAAAAAGTCATTGAGAAGCAAAGCACTTATCCGAAAGTGGAGCAAACAATTTCTAGGGAAGCTTTATTGATCGTAGTTGTGATCGTCCGCATTGCTCAGTCTTAATTCTATTTTTTGTGATGGGTCAAATGTGTGGCCCCGCCCCCCGGCCCCCGCCCCACCCTGCTTCACCCCAGCATGGCAGTTCAATATTGGGGCCCCAAAGTCTGTGGCGCTGGTGTCATTAAAGTCGACGCCAGCGTGTGTTGAAAGTCACGTTGCGCCGCTAAATCTTTGCTTTCCCGTCACGCCGTCGCCATGAGACTCGGCCCGTTGCCATGGAAACAACCCAAACTGCACTACTGGGAGAGGGCAGGCGTGCGTTTAATGAATTTAATCATCCTCTTTTCATCATTAAATAGATTTTTTTTTCCGTGGTTCCTGCCAGCAACAGAATCTTTCTGCTGCATGAAGGAAGGTCCAATCAGTTTGTCGCTCATCACTTCCTGTTTGCTGAGGGCCAATCACTTCCTGTGCGTTCGTGCGTGCGTGTTGCTTAGCATTGTGTGATGCCACATTGTGTCTCTTCTGCTGCTGTTGCTACGGTAACATCAACACAGCCCCCCCCCCCAACCCCAAATAACATCACACACACACACAGGCGTGTTCTTCATCATGTGAAGTCATGCAAATGAAACCTAATCAAGTTTGTTAAGAGCCCAAATGATCAAAGGACGTTTTTTGGAGGGGGGGTAGAAGACTCATCATCTTCCTCTTCTCATCTTCCTCCTCTTCAAATCATCCTCCCAGCTGACAGGCCGCCGCCCTCTTCGAGCAAACGACTGTCAATCATGTGATGATGTCCCGATGCTGATTGGCTGGCTTGACTTGAGGTCGCCTTTCTGGAGGTCAACTTCAGTTTGCCAATCGCGATTAGGAATCATCATCACATTTGTGTGCAACTTGGATACTTTTGGTCACTCTCCACTTTTTATTTTCCAAATAATTGATGAATATAAAGTAGGAATATAAAGCATGCTCCCTTTTGTCGATGGTGAAAATATCCGTTGGGACAAAGATGGCTTTTATTGATTTATTTTTGTTTTCTGAAAAATGATGGTTTTGGAGATGAAAGGTTGCCGGCCGACACCAGCAATGCTGTGTGGAAAAAAAAGTTTCATTTAAATGTAGGAATCATTTGGAAAGGCTTCCCAAGGTTTCTGGAATGTGCCGAATATTTTGACGTGGGAGGAGAACTTTTTTCTTTTCTTTGTTTTTTTTTTTCTCGTGGCAAGAGAACTACGGAAAGACGATGTCAACGTGTCAAATGTTGTCGGTCCGAGACTGCCGCCGGGCCGGACGTGGCCCATGGGTTGCACCTCGCCAGGTCCGGCGTAACAAAACCGCTTGCAAGATTCTGAAGAACCAACCAAAAGCGAAGGCGGTCTTTCTTGAGCGAGTGGCGACAATAGTTTTGAATTTGGAAGTCAAAAGCGGTGAACGGCGGCGTGACGGAAGATTCCCGTTGGGCTCCAACGGGCGGGCCAGGAGAAAGCAGGGTGCTGAACTTGTCAAGATGATGCGAGGAATGAAGCTTGTAGCCACGCGAACAATCGGAAGACTTCCGATTGTTCGCGGATGTCTGAAAGATGGAGTACGCGGCTGTGGAGCTCATCATGCGGACGAAGGTCTAATCTGTCCAAAATGCTTTCTAGTCTTCTACTGTCTTGGGCAGCGACCCACATGCGGTGTGGCAAAGTGGCCGCCCACAGTAGTGTTGTCACCATAGCAACATTTTGACTTTGATACCGTACCTGCAGCAAATAGCTCGCTACTGCAACGGAACCTTGACCGAACTCTAAAACGTCAGCAGAAGCAGCAACATTAAAACTGACAAAAGAACTTCAAATTCAGATTTTTTATGTATTAATAATTCCACATATTGGGATGTATATTTATACATTTCATGCCATATTGTTGAAGTTTGACTGCATTTGATGTCATCCGTTAGAAATATTGGCAAGAAATCAGCACTCAATGTAACCTTGAGCGTGCGTGCGTGCGTGTCGCCGCTCTTCTCCATTTCGTTCCCAATTTCGTCAAATGCGTCTTCAAATACCACAAAGTGGGAACAAAATAATTCACACTCTTATTTTGAAGGGAAGTGTCAAAAATGCGTCCCAACCTGTGTCGGTCGTCTGAGCTTTTTCTATGCAAAACTGTGATTTCCTACCGTGTGCCTGTTCATTGAACGCACCTCGAGTCCACTGCAGGAATGATTGCTGCTTTTTCTTCTGCTTCTCCGCGAAAAACATTTGCTCTTGTTACAAAACGTTTCTAAAAGCGAAAACCACACGTGATTATTGAAAAGCTGCGTCGGCCACGCCAATGCTGCGGCGTGGCTTCCACTCTGCTTGCGCGCTCCCGTGGAGCCTTCATGAGCGCGTCATGCGCCGCTTCAGTGCGTCACGCCACCTTCCTGCGCCTTCTCGCACCGCCGCTGAAAGAGGCGTGTCTTACTGAAGGCATTTTCCACATAGACAGGCGGCCATGCGCGTGTGTGTACCTGCCTTGCAAACAGAGATAGTAGCGGTATCAAGAAAAAATGATACCCAACCCTTTTTGACGGCAAAACGTCAAGGTACGGTACTGGTACCGCCATCCCGTGCAACGCTCGGCCAGAGTTTGAACTGCTTCCAACTAAATGTACGCGGTGTCATAGAGAAAGAAAGCCAAATAGGAGTGAGAGAAAAGTCGGAACAATATAACGGCCCGGTTCAAGTCAGCGATCTCCTTGGAGACACCAAAGAGGCCCATTCCAAAAACGAGCTTGGCCTTGTTGGCATTTGGTCTCTGACGATCTCTCTTTGTCTCGCGCAGGTCTGGAATGACCCCTCACAAAGTCCCGGTCAGCTGACATTCCACCACCGGTGCCAATGCCAAGCGGCGCCCGGGTCGGCACCCCAACACACTCGCCTTCTTTCTTGCACTGGCCCCGGCCGGGCCAACGCGGTCCACGAGAAGCGCTCCAAGCCAACGCCCCGCTGACGTCAGCCCGGCCTCATTGAAGGTCGTTATGCCCGCTCGCAGGAAGTCCTCGAACCCCTGCATGGTGCCGGCCATCGGACCGAGTGACCCCGAGGAGACACTGGATGCGGAATTTTTGGACATGGAAATGTCCGAAGACAATCAGATGGGCCGGTCTGAGCCCTGCGAGGCAAGCCATCAGAATGCGGAAGGTCCGGACCAGGAACATTTCCACCCTGAGACGTTAGAAAAAAAGCAGTCAGGTGAAGAAGACAAGCAGGAAAACGAATTGCCGTCTCAACCTGACCCGGAGGCTACCAAGAGAGAGTCCAAAGACTACGTGTGCAAATGTTGCCCATTCTGGTGTTCCAACCTTAAAGACTTCAAAGCCCACGTGGACTCTTGCCACCCCAACGTGATTCTTAATCCGATGTATCACTGCGCCGTTTGCGACTTCAACACCAAAAAGTTTGAGCTTCTCACAGAGCACAACAAGAACCTTCATCCCGACGAGAACAACTTCAAATTCAAGAGGATCAAGAAGAACAATCAGACCATCTTGGAGCAGACGATCCCATTTGAGGGCCGTCCCCATCCTGAAGAACCATCTGGAAGTGACGCTTCCGTCTTCCCGCCCTGCTTAGCTGCCGCAGTGAAGTCGCCAGACGCCCTGGAGGGTCTCCACAGGGGCGGCCCGGTCTCCATCCAGAAGGATCCCATGGCGGCACTCCATGTCAACGGCACCGTCATCATTCCCGAGCCCTCCTCCGTCCTCCGGGACCTGCCCCACGTCACCCCCGTGCTCCAGCGCCCGCCCAACTACAACTGCCAACCCAAAATAGCCGTTCCTCTGAACAGCAGCAAATACAACCCGTCCTTGGACCGCAACCTGACTCTGATCACCTCCTTTAACAAGTTCCCCTACCCGACGCACGCCGAGTTGTCCTGGCTGACGGCCGCCTCCAAGCACCCGGAGCAGCAAATCAAAGTTTGGTTCACCACCCAGCGGCTCAAGCAGGGAATCACTTGGTCCCCGGAAGAGGTGGAAGAGGCCAGGAAGAAGATGTTCAACGGTTCCATCCCTGCGGCCCATCACACCTTCACAGCCCCGTCTACCAGTCTCGCCTCTCCCACGTCCGCCGCGGCCCCCCGGCAGGCCCCCGCACAGCATCCTTTGCGTACAGCCGTCTCAAGTTCCGGCACGGTCCCGTTCGCCAGCAACGTTCCTGCTGGAGTCGCCGCCAGCGCCAGCCATGCGCTGAAACGGTCTCTGATGGCCCACTGTGGTCCCGAGTCCAAGAGACCCGTCATGGCAGTCGCCCCTAGTCAAGGAGACCCCAAAGAAAAGGGCTTTCTGGCGCCCTCTCAAAAAGACAACCATCCGATGGCTCCGCCGGCAGGAGTTGCGCCCTTCACAAGCGAGATGAAGACGTCGCCCGCTGTTGTGCCTTTGATGACATCACCACCATCATCATCATCGTCTTCGAAGCTTCTCTCTTTGTCAGGAAACGCCAAAACCAAACCGGCGGTGTCACTCTCATCCATCGTCTTTCCCGAGTCCTTAACGAGGCCAACAATTGCGCCGCCGCCCATCTTTGCCCCGCCATTTCAAAGCTCGTTGCTTCCGCCCCACCTTTCCAAAGACAAGCTTGCTGACACTCTGCCGGCCGCTAATGTGACCTTCCCGAATCCACCTTCACTCGTCACCCCTCAAGTGCGGAGGCCCCCCATCATCCAGTCCGCCCACACTGCGGCTAAAGTCCCCGCCGGCATTCCAAGACCAGAACCGCAGAATGTGGACGAGGAGGAGGTCGCTTTGCACGCCATGGGCTTTGGCCGCGGGACGTCCGCGACGTCCTCCAAGTGTTCGAGCGACGTGCCGACACCCACGCACAACAACGGCTTGGCCCAAACGGGGGGCGGCAAGCTTCCGCTTGTAGATTCCCGGCAGAAGTCCTCGGTGCTGACTCACTTCCCGCTGCTGGAACGAATGAAGGGCAAGACGGCGGAGCAGCTGAAGATTCTGGAGGAGCATTTCCTGAGGAACAGCTTCCTCTCTCACGGCGACGTGGACCTTCTGGCGCTTGCCACCGGTCTGTCCCACCGGGAAATCAGCGGCTGGTTTGCCGAGCGCCGGGCGCTCCGGGACAACCTGGAACTCGCCCTCCTCAACTCGATGGGCACAAAGAGGACGGAGACGGACAAAGACGCGACGGCGCTCCTCAAGGGGATTCACAAGCTAAGTTTTGCTGCGCAGGATCGTAAAAGTGGCTCCGTGCCTCCGCCCCGCTTCGTTCCAAATTCTTGCTCGGCGGTGGCCGCGCTGCCCAAGGACCATTTTGCTCAAAGCGAAGGGACGACTCCGTCGGAGGTGTGGCCCGGACTGGCCCGCGTGGACCTGGCGCGCTGGTTCTGCGATAGCCGTTCAACACTGCACGCGGACTTTTCCCACAGTGGAGGGGCTGCGGGGCTCCCGGACAAAAGTGCTGCTTCCAGCTGCCAGGAAGGAGGAGCCAAGGTTCTGGAGGCGGAGCTGGGCTGGCTGATGGAACAGCATGCCAGCGGCCTGAGCGCGCCGCAGCATGACGAGCTACAAGACCGTCTGGCTGGCAGGTAACGTATAGTGTACGGTATACGCCTCTTCGCGACCCTTCACGTCTTGACAAATGATTTGCAACGTTACAGTGAAGCTCTGCCTCTTTGACGGTCACCTGTTTTCCATCATTCGTTCGCCTTTTCTTGTATCAAAGTCATTTAGTTGCCTTGCGTGTGCACCGTTCAGGGTGAGAAATTCCGCATCACCCGGCCCTTTGCTTGGCGCACAGCGTTTTGCTACTTAGCAGCTGCGGCGGGTTCGCTAATGTGGCTAAACTTGATGAGTCCAAGCTCACGGTTGGCTTTGCGTCCGACGTGGCTTATCGCGGCGCCAAGAGGCCCGAAACAACACCGCCGCCGACGGGACCCTTTCAAAGTGCCATGACTTTAAATGCTGTGGACGCTGGAGCGGCCCAGTCCCACCCAAGATGGCCGCCCTGTGACGACCTTACTTCGCATTGACGCATCGCAGCGTGCGCGAGCCATCTCTGAATTTGGACTCCAGATTAGCGCAAGAAATGCTAAGCAATCATTTGTTCATTTTTCGAAACACAGTTTAGTTTCTCGCCAGATAAGTCATTTGCAAATATGCATTTCTGAAATGAGGAATATTCCTGCAAAATCTTTCTACCTCTACGTTTGCTCGGCTAATCAGAACGTCCGACACTCGTCCCGATTGAAGTTGACCGCCGCTCGCTTACCAACATCTGCACGACTTTCGCCATCAAATCTCCTCAACTGGCGTTCCGACCACATGCGGTCGGCATCCTGGCGCGTCCGCTGCATTTTTTTGTCCTCAATCTTTGATTTTGAAGGGCCCCACACCCAAATGGTTTGTGCCAGTGGCCTTTGAACCATTGCTTGGCGGGCGTGTGCGGTCTGCGTGCAATATTTGGATCATTTTGCTCCACTCTCACACAAAGTGGATCCGCGTTTGTGCCCAAAATAGCGGCGGCGGGTCTTGGCGGCGCCCCCCTGCGGTGCCGAAGCCATGAAAGCGTCACGTTGACAAACGATTGAAAACGGTGGCAGCTGTCGACATCATCAGTTGGAGAGAAGCGGAGGAGGGGGAATGATGGCCAACAAAAAAGACCCCCCCCCCCCCCCCCCCCCCCCCGCGCTCCTCTATCTTTTATCCAGGTGTACATTGTGACAATCTGTTTTGTGTGTGTGTGTTTTCCAGGTGCGAATAACACCAATCATCTTTTCATCTCCCGCTGGACACGCGGAGGACGACGCCACGCTGTGATTGGCTGCCGTCACCCGTCTCCGATAGACAGGAGGCGTGTCCCCTAAACCATTGCTACAGTTAGCTGCTGCGGCTAACGTGCGCTATCGCAATCGCTCAGGTTGGGTCTCCATTTTTTGTCAGCGTGGGCGGGGCTGGCAGCCATTTTTTATTCCCAATGTGCTTATGTTGACTTTGGGACTTTTTCTTTCTCTTTTTTCCTTCTTTTTTTTTTTTGGGGGGGGGGGGGTCGCCATGGGGACTGAACTACAACACACTTTTGGCACTGCCCCCTAACCTCCTTGCTGTAAGTAGCTTTAGCTTTAGCCACACCCACTCTCACGTGCATGTGAGTGTGCGCACGTTTGTCAGCGTGTACATAGTGTGTGTGCGTGCGTCGACACGCTAAGAACAAAACTGCCTAACTTCAGTTTTTGCCAAAGTCCAATTTTTGCATATTTTTGTCTCTTCGTAGTCACATGCAGATATAGAAAAAAAATTCAGACAAAAGACCAGTTAGGAACTTTTGTTCTTAGCGTGTGTGAGAGAGAGAGAGAGAGATTCTTTAGTTTTCAAATGATCTGCTTGAAAACAAAAGAATGGCGTGTTGGCAATACTTGAGTGAGTTGTTGATGTGAGCGTTTCCTGGACTTGCGCCCGCCACTCCCCTGCTGAGGAGGGAAGTGGGGGAGGGGCTTATAGCCTGCCGGGTGGTG
Organism: Vanacampus margaritifer; assembly: GCF_051991255.1. Classification (NCBI taxonomy): domain Eukaryota; kingdom Metazoa; phylum Chordata; class Actinopteri; order Syngnathiformes; family Syngnathidae; genus Vanacampus; species Vanacampus margaritifer. Next base: position 20,426,344 of record NC_135448.1, read on the forward strand.
GGGGAGGGATCATCCCAAAAAAAAAGCAATTTTGTTTGAAGTGCTGTTCAGTCGTCACATTTGAGCCGGCCAGCTTCCTTTGGTCTTGCGCGACGTGCATGTAACACGCCACAAACATGTCACGTGTACACGCTCCACTTTGCTAACACGCGAGTGCGTTTGTCTTGGAACACAACTGGACCAGAACGCACCCAAATTAGTCCTTCCGCTTCCAGCACACAGACACGCACGCACGGTGTGTATTTTTGTGCAGGGATGCGCCGATACTCAACGCGTGCACTGGCAATGGTGCAAATGCGCCGATACCCCGACAGCGATACCGCTTCAGCAGCCTGACGTCGTCTGTTCTGCCTCGCTGGAAACGTTTGTTGGATAGGGAAGCGTTTGCTAGCTCAATGCGCACGCATCATGCGGAAGGCCAAGACGGGCAACAAAATTCAAACCTTTATTGAGTATTCCAAGACAAACGGCGAAAGATGACAAAACTAAACTCGCCGACGGATGAACTTGTTTGTCTTTTCATCAAATCTTGTCCCCAAAAGCTGCCTGCAAAATTGTGGACGGGAGCAATCGGACGAACCTCAAGACGTCACAATCTGTTGAGCTCAGTGATGCAAAACACAAAAAGTTGTTTGTCAGTTTGCACTGTGTGATTGGCTGGCGACCAGTCGTGGGCGTACCCGGCCTCTCGCCCAAAAGTCAGCTGCGAACGGCGCCGGCAAAAATCTCGCCCATCAGAAGCAGCGCTGCTGCTAATACGGCAAATGGAGTTGAAGTTATTCAGGGCAACGTTCGAAAAGACAAAATGGCGACATGACTGCGTCGCGTCACTACTTTTGTGTCCTTTGACTTGATGAATGTGGAAGTGCGCTCGCTCGCTTCCAATGGCGTGTCGTCATGACTTGTGATGGCACGGCATGAATGTTGATGCTAATTCATTAGCATCTGATTGCAATCAGCTAACATTTGGACCGGGCCAGACCTTCCCTCGCACGCACACACGCGCGCACACGCTGCTGCTTCCATTAGCCAACCTTTTTGTCTCAGGCGTCACTTTTGCCGTACGTTTGTGTCGTCCTCCAATAAAACGCTTTTTACACCGCCATCTTGTGCTTGCTATCTTTGAGGCACTTTTATGGGACGATATGAAGCAGCCAAAACGGTGATCTCTTCCAAATTCGTCATGAAACAAAAAATGCAGCTGAGTTTCCCCCAGAATGATGTGCATGCAACGTTTGTCCACTAGAGGGAGCACGGTTGCTGAGCCGCTGATGCCATGGCCTCCACGACGGATTGGCGTGTTGTTCTGTTGCTGCGGCCCAAGATTTTGCTTTGCCAGCTTCTCACCATCAGCAGCGAGTGGCGCTGGAGGCCAGTATGTCCGCCATTTTCTCAAATCCAACAAATACCAACTGGAAAACATCAAATGTTCGGCCTGAATGCATCGGGACCACAAAAGTTTCTGTTTTATTATGGAGCCACAACACTGACAAAAAGATTTGCTATTTCGGGGGGTGTCATTGTGGGAAAAGCTGCATTGACATTGAAACAAGTATTGGCGTTGCAAAAGGTTGTATTGGAAAATAAAACAGACAAAACTTACATTTTCTTTAAGCATATTTGTATTGTCTTTTTCAATGCCAATGAAAAAATGAAAACCAGAGAGTTGAAACTGAAAACCTGACACTCGGGAGGAGGAAAAAGAGGGAGTGTAAAAAAAATCTGCAGATTGGCATTGAGAAAGACACAATACAAAAAAAAATATGCTTAAAGAAAATTTTAATGTCTATTTTATTTTTCAACACAACCTTTTTCAACAATGACACAAAAAAAATCCAATACCAAATCTTATCGTCAGTGTTTTGGCTCCATATTTTATCAACTGTATTTTTAATTTTTTTTTGACAAATTGCTAATTGTACATTTTCCTGCCAAATATGTAAATGTGCATTGGCCTCCCAAGAATCCGCATCGTTTCGGGGCCCAACGTCTTTTACTTGCCGCGTGCGTGCGTCAGGACGGCTTTGATTGATTGTTGAACTTCTGTATTGATCACACGAGCGGCTGCTAGCATGTTAGCGTCTGGCGTTGTCTTTTCCGAAAAGGCGGCGAGCGCGTCGGGAACAAAAGGAGACGCCAAGACGAAACGTTAGCATGGCGATCAAAGGCGAGAAAAGTTGAAGGTGACTTTGGTTCCCGGCAGACGAGTTCACGTTGACGAGTTTGTCACGCGAGCGCTTTGATGGCGCCGACTTGATTTGTCTGCTTTTCAAGTGAGAGTCACGCTCGGCGTCCCCGCGAGGTTGGCCGCCGTTTGTGATCACGCTTCCTGTCAGGATGGCGGCGCGTGGCTGGCGCTTTCATCAGCCGCCGTTTCAACTTGCTGTTGAAACACGTCGCGGCAAAAGCAAAGCGTCTCGCCAGCAAAAGCGCCTTTTCTCCGTTTGGCCTCGGGAGCCGGCCAAAGGTCCGTCGCACCGCCTTGTAAGTGGCGTCCTCCAGCACGCAGGCTGGACGGCGGCACGTATGCGTCACGGCCTTCATCATGATAGGGTGCAAGTTGGCTCCAGGTCATCCCCGAGGGCCCCGCCCACTGGGCCCCGCCCGCTGGGCCCCGCCCGCTGGCCGGGCCCCGGCAAGCCCGATGGGTAGGGGGCGCGTGAGGCCCAGGCAGGCTCCTCCGGGAGTCGTCTCGGCGCTTGGGGAACGTCAGCAGACGACAAACGCTTAGTGGGAAGTGACAGACGCAAACGGCGCTTTGAAGAGCGGCAGACGCCGGCTGAGTTAATGCAGGTTAATGCCGACGCTATACATCAAACGGCAACGTGACAGCCGCAACATGTCGACGGCGTATACGCTTTGTACGACGGCGGCGTCTTCAAACCTGTAGCCGCTGCCACACCTGTTCTGATCTGCCGATGCGGCGGCACGGGCCTTCTGCCTGCCAAATGACTTTTGCTGACGGTCCAAATTTGAATGGCAGCAGGTGAACGACGTCAGCGACTTTGGCTAGCTTGGCTGTGCGGTGGCCTTCATCGAACCCTAACCTGGTGACGGTCAAACATGAGTTTGTCAAAACAGCAAAGAAGACGACATGTTATTTCCAATTTTTTATTTTCCACGAGGAAGTGGTCAAAGCCAAGAAGGAGAATAAATAGATACGTGCTAAAAATGGCTTCAGGAAACAGGAAGTGCGTGCAGAAAAAGAAAATGAAAAGCTGGCATCTCAAGTGCTTTTTGTTCCAGCGACGTGTTGAGGGCACCGTCGCATTCTTCTTGTCTTTACCTCATGACATTGTCTGAGTGTGTTTTTTTTTTTTTGGGGTGGGGGGGTGATATTCTCATGCTATTCGCATGTTCCAACGACAGAGGTGCGAGGGTGACATCATAGAAAACCTTTCAAAAGGGTCTTTTGAATGAACGAGACCAAAATGAAAAAATGTGGCACAGGAAGTGCTTTTCCCACATTGGCCACTGTCTTGTCAATAAAGTTGTCTGTCACGGTTGCTGGAGTGGAGGCCCGATGGTGAGGGCAAACTTTTGTCCATCTTGACGTAAGTGCAAGTTGACTTGGGATACGATGGCACAGAGTGGACTTCCTTTCACAATAAAAGCCCCGCCCATAAATGGGAGCAATATTTGAAGTGTTGTTCATTCAACGTGGACTGAATGTTGAAAAACAGAGAAGCTCGGGAACAATCCCGCCACCATAAGCTGTCCGGAATGTTCTTCCCAAAACAAACGATGCGTCCTTCAGCCATGTTGGCGAAGCAGCCACGAGTCCTGCCTCTTATTTTGAAAGGGAGGGGGGGGGGGTGTCGTCTCACGTTTGACACTCGGATTGGTTGGCGCCAGGAGATGCTTCCTGGATCATGTCCTCCTTTTGGTCTTGGCCGTCGTTGGCCTCCGCGTCGTCTTCACTGGCCGCTTCCACTTCCTGCTCTTCCTGCTCCACTTCCTGTTCGTGGTCGCTGAAGGGCTCCTTCCCCTCGGCCAGCCGGAATCCCACCTCGGAGAACCATTCCCGGATTTGTTGCTCGCTCATGTCCGACTTGGCCGCCAAGTCGTCCAGGTGCTCCTCGCTCAGAACTCGCTGCTGGAGGAAGTAGGCCCTGAGGAACGCCTTCCCGCTCTTGGCCTGCGCATCCACACAAACAATCGTGTTCAACTTGTATGAAGTGGAGGACCTCACAAGAGCAAACAGACCCCTGCTGACGTTTTTGGACAATGATTTGCTCCTTTCTTTCTTTTTGTGGGACAACAAACGTCCCTTTGCTAGAACTTGACGCTCCCTCCACAGACGGCAACGCCAACTAAGCATGTCTAAAGCGCCGGCAACAAAAGTGAGTCCACCCTCTCAAAAATTCCGGGGGGAAAATGGATAAAGTTGAAATGGCAAGTTTGCGTTGTCTGTATCAAAACATGTTTTTCTTTCTCGCCACTGACACGAAAGCAGACTCAACTTTGAGGTCAACGGGCTCGTTGCACAAATCCAACACTTCCTGAACGCCTTCATTTCCTGTCTTTCAAGATTGGACAAACCGATGAATCCAGGTGTGTCTGACCTCGGTAACCACGACGACAATGGCCAGACGCACCTGGATTCATCCGTTTGTCCAATCATGAAAGACAGGAAATGAAGGAGTTGAGCAAGTGGTGGATTTGTGCAAAGAGCCCGTTAGGATGACGAAAATGCATTTTGAGTTGCTCAATGCCGGAATCATGACAAGGATTTTGATGTCTTTTTCCCCAAGAGGCGAGTAGACGTCACTACACGAGCCACGAGAGCCAGCAAGCAAACGCGTGGATTCGACGGTTGGTAAAAAGCGCACAAAATGTTGAGGCCTGATTGACTTGAAAGTTGGAATTTGGTTGGCGTGAGACGCGCGTTTCTTCTTCTTCTTCTTCTTCTTCACGCCAAATGACGTTGCGGCCTCCAAATGGATTTGTGCCTGCGTGCTGGATGTCAACGTTTTTGTGTGAAGGCTTCGCATGCGTGTTCAACAAACTTGTTGCTTTTGGTGGTGTTCGTGCTTCTTTGTTTCCTTTTTCTCACGGAAAACTTTTTTTTTTTCAGATTTTTCAGAAGCACAAATGAACGTTGAGAAAATGTTGAGATTGCGTGACGCAAATGGAAACATTTTGACTCGGATTTGCCGTTACCGATCCCTCCACTAGGGTGCGCCGGCTCTTGTGAGATCTTTGCGTTTGTGGACACAACCGACCTTGCTGGGCGCGAGCGCGTCCTGCTTCCCGGCGTGTGGCCGCCGCGTCCTCCTGGACCAACCCCGGAAACGCTTCCTGGACTTCTTGGGCGTCCTGGCGGCTCCGTCCAGCGAGGTCTGGTCCACCTGCGGAGAAGAGCAAAGCGGGTCGGTCCGGCGCTTGTTCGCGTTGCGGCTTGCACGTGTCCGTCTCCCGACCTTGCCGCTGTGGTAGAGGTCAAACCACTTGAGGTTGCTGTTCTTGGCGGCATAGCGCGTGTCTCCAAACCAGTTGACCACGTAGTTCCGAGGCAGGCCGCAGTCCTGCGCCATCTTGTCGTACTCGTCGGCCGTCGGCCATCGCGAGCGCACGAAAGCTTTCTTGAGGATGTCCAGCTGCGCCGGAGTTTTCTTGAGGATCCTGCGGCCGGCGGGGGGCGCGGCCTCCCCGCTCCCCCCCTTGGGCGCACCGCCCTTGCGCCTGTCGCTGAACCAGGCGTCGACCTCGCGGCGCGTCAGCTTGGTCTGCGCCCGCAAGCGCGTCAGCTCGTCGTCGGACGGCGTGTCGCATTTGCGGAAGCTGGACTCCAGGATGAGGAGCTGCCCCGACGTCTTCTCCTTGAACTTCTGCGGCGTGAAGTCCGGGAAGGCGTGGCGCATTTTGCTGCGGCGGTCCCTGGGGCCGCGGGGCGAGCCCTGGCCGGCGCTCGGCGAGGAGTCGCCCGTGTCGTCGCTGGAATCGATGACGATGGCGGAGGCGGAGTTGTCGTCGCCGTCACCGTCTTTGCCGTCGTTCCCGCCGAGCCGGTCGCCGCTGTCGTGGTGCAGGTCCCTGGAGTTCCTCTGGTTGTAGCGCGTGTCGCTGAACCACTTCTTGATGGCGCGCTTGGACAGCCCGGTGACCTGCATGAGGCGGGAAATCTCCACGTCGGTGGCAAACTGGCGCCGGCCGTAGCTGGCCTTCAGCTCGGCCAGCTGCTCTTTGGACTTTTTGGGTTTGGAGGCGGAGTCTAGAGCAGCGGACGAAGAGGCCTTTTCCGCGCGGGACTCGCCGGCTTCGGCCCGCTTGGCGTCCACGCCGGTGACGGTCAGTGTGACGGGGGCCGCCACGGGAAGGCCGGCGCCCGCTCCGCCGCCCACCTGCGCCAGGACCAGCCCCGGCTGGCCCACGATCTGACACGTCTGGAAGATGGACTGCAGGCCGTTGGCGGCCATGTTGGCGGCCATGTTGGCGGGGATGACGGTGATGGTCTGAGGGAGCGTCTGGACGCTGCCGTTGGACTTCCTCCTGCGAGCCTCCTCCACCTGCCGCAACAAGGACGACACATCCACATGTTGATGAATATTCCGGACGTAAACGCCTTCTCTTGGCGAGACCAGAAAAATTCAATACATCAACAATCGCGGACGTGATCAAACTTATTGATTGCATCTTCAGTTGACTTGTTTCGATTTTGGTGATGAAATACATTTGACTTGTTCGTATTCAAATGCTTTTTAACGTATGAATTGTATTTCCAACATGGCTTCAGCTGACGCAGGTTGCACTGCACTTCCTGTCACCAAGCCCAATGTACAGGTCATTGGATCCAGCAGGTTGTGACGGGATCCCGGTACCGACCTCGTCCGGGGTCCAGCTGATGCCGTGTTTCAGCCTCTGGGCGGAGAACCAGACTTTGACATTCTCCTCGCTGAACTTTGTCTGCGACGCCAGCGCCACGATCTCCGACGGTGACGGGTAGGGAAACCTGCGTGCGGGGGTCAACAGGTCACAACGCTGGAACGGGACCGCCGGGCTGATGCGACCGCCCCACCCCACCCCACCCCACCCCACCTACCTGCTGTAGGCACCCAGCAGGAGGACATTGTTGTCCATGGCGGTGTTGTAGGCCGGGATGCTGCTGATGGGGATGAGGAGCTGGTTCTGATTCTGCTTCTGCAACGCCGACAGAACCTGGGCCAGGGTTTCGGCCGGGAGGGCGCCGCCCCCGCCGCCTTTGACGTGCAGCACGTTGGAGCCGTTGATCAGCAAAGTCTGCTGCGCCCCCGTCTGGATTTGCAGCGGCGCCGATATGGGGAGCAGTCGAGGGGCGGCGGCGCCGGTCCAGGCCCCCGATGGGGCGGGCGACAGAGCGGGCGCTTCGTTGTACTCGTCCATTTCGTCCTCGCTCTCCACCTTGATGACATCTTCCGCCGCCATCTTGTGAGAGGCGGTGAACTTCTTGGGTTCCGCCCGGTTCCTCATGATGGGCGTCTTGCTGAGGGCGATGCCCTTACGGCACGCGTCGTCTTCCGAGCCGCCGCCGTCCTGCATCTTGCCAGGACCGATGTCTTCACGCCACACGTCGTCGTCCGTCTCGAGGGCCGCTCGCTCGTGCCGGGAGTCGGTCTGCTGGCGTGTGTGCGCCGACTTGTCCTGGGCCTGGCCCGGGTGATGGCGCCAGTTGTGTGTCACGAGTGCGTCACAACTGCAAGAGAGAGCGCAGCGTCGTTACAACAGCACACGCGCGCGGGCAGATGGAGCGCCAGGACGTCAACAAGCAGAATTACAGCAGCAAAGCGCCTGAAGTCGACAGGAAACCTACGAGAGACGGTGCCGGTGACAGACAACAATTTCCTTTGCCTTGGTCAGACTACGAGAAAATGTTCCGCCCGACGTGTCGCCGACAAACGGGGCAAGTGGTGAACGATTTTGAGTTGTCTTGACGTAGCGTCGTCCGTGTAATGAGACACGTTCAACGATTGGTCGCATGTCATCTCGGACGGTTCACCACGAAAGTCTAGCATGTGCACATTTTTGCTCGCACAATGTGACATACTTCCGCCGTCGTCCTCTTGCAGCATTGACCAATAGCGAGAGGGAGCGAAACGTCAATCACACACTGACCAGCACGTGATAGCTCCTTCTTTAAAAAAAATATTTTTCATATATTTATTTCTCCCCTGGATATCTCATAGGATGTGGAGGACCAAAAGCAGTCCATTTAGCAAGATTTGAGTGAATCAGGCTTTAGCCCCGCCCACTAACTTTAATGGGCGAGTGTGACAGATAAAATAAATTCATTCAGTGTGCAATACCGGACCATGAAATAAATAAATACAGAAATAATTATATATATATATATATATATGTGTGTGTGTGTAAGTAATTTAATGAATGAACAACACATTTAATTACTGGTTTATTTAATTCCATATTTAAATAATAAATGACACGTAATTATTTCATGACACATATTTAATTATTTGATGATGTATTGATTTATTTAATGTTGGCACTTTTGGTCCTCCATAATGGCCAGACAGGTGCAACCGTACAAGAATTGTTGGCCTTTTATCGAGTAATCTGACAAAAACAGTCGTGTCGTTTGATCTTGGCATTTGAAGCCAAAAGTAACATTTGGAAGTGATACTGATTTGCAGTGAAAACGTTTGGATTTGTTCATCTTTGTTTTCAAATACACATTGTCTATTGTTAAGCTCTTTTTGTCGTGCGTACTTTTGCCACATGTGGGCGGGGCGTACGTACCTCCTGGTGCGCTCCGACGTGCTCGTGCCCACGTCGGGATGCTCCGAGTCCACGTGCACCGCGAACAACTTGAGCGTTTTGGTCGTGAAGCTGCAGTACTTGCACTCGTAGCCTCCCGACGACGGCTCGGACAAGCTGTCGTCCTCGGAGCGGTCCGCGTCCACATCCACTTCCGGCCCGTCCTGGTCCGAGTGCGGCGGAAGCATACACGGCGTGCTGGACTTCCTGCGGCTCGCCATGACAACTTTTGGGCGTAGAGCTGCTTCAGTTGCGGACGCCTCGCTGTGGCATCATCACAACCGATGCAGGGTTCGGACTTTCGCGTCGGGTCACGGGCTGGCTGTCAGGATTTCATCGCACGTGTCCAAAAAAACACTCAAGCTTCATGGATCAACTTGGTCTCGATGAACCGGAAGTTGAGTGGGGACCATCGCAACGAGTCGAGCCGAAACAAATCCACTTCCGCTCGCGCTCAAGCACTTTGGCTTCACGAGCTGGCGTCGAAGTTTCCGCTTGCTGATGTTGTTTACCTGCAGCGAGCTCGACGCTGCTCGGTTGGCAGCTACGTGTTAGCAAGCAGCTGCTAGCTAGCGGCCTCGGCTAGCTGGCCGCGTCGCCTCCGCGCTTGGGCGTCAGTCTCGCTGGCCCAAACCCTTCCGCCTTTCGGCCGACGACGAAGAGTCCATCTGACCAAAGCGGCCACCGGCTGCGGTCCCGACTCTCATCTTATGTTTTTGTCGCGTTGGCAACGGCGACAATTTGTAGGGAAGACAAAACCAAACAAAATCCCGCTTTCGGTGGCGAAGCCAATGTGCGCATGTACATTTTGAATGACAGCAACGGCAAACGCTCATGTCCGTTTTGACCTTTTCCAAGTAAAATCTTTTACAAACTAACATGTCGCTCTGCTGTATTACAACGCGTCTTCTGTTTATGGGTACATGTTTGTCTATTTTTACTCAAATGTGTCGAATGTGCTTTGTTTTCAAAACGTTCTCGAGCAAATGTCGAGCGAATGGCCAAGCTTTTGTTTTGAAGGTAAGCGTCGAAGCGGAATTGTCATCGGCCTGACAAAATTTGATAAGTAAGATGAGAGCGGTGACGTCACGACAACTCCTACTTTTAGTTCGAATTATTGGGTAATAAACATATCTACCCAGCTGCAAATATGTGTCCACTCATCAGTGTTAATTGTAACAGTAAATTGTTATTTAGTCTTAGTACGTTTTGACTAAAGTGTCAGTTCTTATCATATACTGTAGTTTTAGTCAAAGAAAACTGCAGTACTAAATTACACTCTTTTATTTTGTTGCCCACTAATACAAAAATATCAACTAAAAAGTGTAATATGTGAACTTGTTTTGAATTGGGCTTTGACGGAAGGTGCGATATTTTTGAAAGCCCTTCGTCTTTTGAGTGTTAACTTGCCCTCTTGCGGTTCGATTAGGGGATGTCGTTGCTATTTGTCACCTGCGGGCACGTGAAGTCCTTTCGTGTGATGAAGGCTTATAGAAATCAACTTGACTTGACTTTGAGCATCTGCGCTCCAGCGAAAAGGACTTTTCTCGTTTGCTGTCACCGCGGCAACAGTTTGAGCAAATGAAAAGCTTCTCGTGGGCAACGTCTTAAGATGGAAGCCGCAAAGTTTAAAGTTAAATCTGAAGGAAGGAGTTTGTTCAAAATTGACCGATAGTATGGGGAGACAATTGTCATTTTCACCTGTTTTTGACTGATACATCCGTGATTTTCACCTGTCTTTCAGATCCACAAACATATTTGCGAGTTGTCTTTCTTTCTTAATTTGATCATTTGCAATATTCAATTATGCTTGTGAGTTGTCGAATGTGCGTTTGTGGATCGTCGCGCTCGCGCATTTACTCGAAACGCTGTTTCGAGATATTCACACACTCTGGATATGATTGATTGATTGCAAGGTGCTGTAAATATCTCCGACATTTTTGTTGAATTTTTGCACTATTGTGATGACTTTTGCAATATTTAATGTTAAATGTGCAATTTGTTCAATAAAGCATACAAAAAGATATTGACATGCATGGACTCTCAATGCCGCTTACTCGCCGTTAGAAGTGAAGCCACTGGCGGCCATCTTAGGTTGCCATTTAGGCTATTAAAGCCGGCTAACTTAATACATTGAATGAATTGTCTGCTGCCTTTTCACGTTACTGTCAACCGCAGAAACTCCGCCGTGTATGTATGACGTAGTTGTACCAAGAAGTCTTTCATTTCATCGCTAAGTATTCTTGCCCTTCAGAAGTTCACCGTTTGAGTTTGTGCAACCTTAGAGCGCCCTCCAGGGGTTGCTTTGTTCATTGTTTTGGTGAGAAGAGAGAATTGCAATGTGGCAACGCCGACTCGTTTATGTGCTACGCGAACTGTTGGATCCTGTTTCGTTGTTGCTCTGGACAAGAATTGTCCTTTTACGACGACCTAAAGAGGGTAATGGTCAGAGGCCATTGTTCAAATAAACAGCCCAAAAGGAAAACAAAGTCTGGTTATTTGGAAGGTCGTTAACTCGCTGTCTAGCTGGTGAAATCTCGAAGCTTCGGAGCGAGGACAGCACACACTGAGAAAAAGAATGAATTGTTCTCTTATCAGGTAGATCTGCGGGTCCACGCAAAGATTCGTCTGCGTCATGTTGTGAGAGCCTCAACAAGCAAGTGGAAGCAAAGCCCTCGCTGTGAAACGTAAGCCGAACATTTGTGAGTGACAAACAATTCACAATATTGTAACGATAAGCTGCTCTGAATGCTTGATGCAAATGGTCAAGTTTGCTCTTAGCCAAGCTCTCATGACTCCATACAGGAATCCAAGTGTGAAACACGCACTAATAACTGTGTTTTCAGCACGCAAAAACAACAGCAACACGTTGCCAGCAAAAGTGGCAGCGTAAGATGGCTGAAAGCTAAAAGCCCCTTCCTCCTCTGTCCACGAGGCGGCAGTGTTGCCGCCTTCATCTGACCTCCCATGTGTTCATTTATTGAACACAGGGCGGGAAACGAAAAAGCACCCTCGTTAGTTTGGCCTGCAGCTCACGCAGCCTCGACAAGACATTTTTCTACCGTAAAATGTTCGAATGGGGTGGATTTCACGGACTTCCGAGTTTCACACATCAGCGTCGTTTTCCGGTGCTCGCACCCCCACCCCTAAAGCCATGATTTCACGTAGACATGTTCAATAAGTTATCATTTTCCCTAATTTGGGGGTTAAAACTTTATTGATTTTTTTATGTTCCCATCACACGTCGTTGTTAAGGGGCACAGTTGATTGACGCACAAGGAAGGAACTTGCGCTTTTCTGTTGTGAAGATTCACCAACATTTATTCCTTTTGAATGAAGGTGGCCAGTCGGGGAAATGTTTTCTTATTTGCCTTCTTAATTGTTTGATGGGAATTCTCTTTAGTTTGTGTGCTAATTGAGCGGATTTTTGCTCATTTCTTCGTACCGACGGCATTGTTGGCGTGTTGTTTAGCATGTAAAAGACATGATGTGGACAACTTTAAATATTAAAGAACCAAGTTGAGAACGAAAATGTGAATGTTGAGGGAAAATATCGGACATGTCGTTGTGTTTTTCGGGGTCTGGCTCCGGAAAAACCTTTTGCTGGGTTTTGCCTCCCAGTTTTTGGAAGCTTGCAGAAAAAATGGGGCTGCTTGATTGAATACTTGCAGGTGGCGCTATTGAGCCAATTCATTCATTCATGCTATGAAGTCAAAATGTGTGGTCTGATGTGCGCAAACGTTTTGATGGATGGATGGATGGATGTGTTTTGGTGGCAGTCTTGCCTTGCGAGTGGAATCCGTTGATGGTCTTCTTGGCGTTGCTTGCGTTGTTGTGGGGACGCGTCTTCGCTTGCACGCGTCACATCAACTTCAAAAGCGCAGCCACAAACGACACGTAAACGCGCACAGATGGCAAAAGTACTCGAGTACTCCTCCTTTTTCTTCAATGGAGACGTAGCCGGAGTGTGGAAAGTACTCGAGTACAGCCGTCAATCGGCGTGTGCTTTTCTTGCCACTTGGATTGCAAGTCCCTTTTCAAATCTTTCAATATTTGCAGGGCAAATCCGTCAAAGTAGTGCTTTGCCGCCATCCTGTTTCATCTCGCAGTCAAAAGTTGAGAAGCGGCGTTGACGTCATGTCAGGTGTTTCCTTTGGCTAAAAGTAGTACTTTGATGCAGCGTTTTAGTGCCAAACTTTGACAAAAGCAGCACTTGAAGGTGTAGCTTCTCAGACCAAAGTAGTGCTTTGACACCGTCTTGTAGTCAAGGAACTTTTCCAATGAATGGAAGTTGCTTGATTGTGATGAAAGTTGCGCTTTGGTGTCGTCTTGCACCGTCTTTGCTGTCGAGGAACTGCGTTGAAGTGAGTTGAGGTGTTTGGCAAAAGACAAAAGCGGCGGCCGGCCAAAACGTTTGGCTGCCATTTTGACTCTCGCGTTGCCTGGAACGGCCGAGCAAAACTTTTTTTTTGTTCACGCGCACTCGCAAAATATCTCAAAGTCAGACCTTGCCTTTCTACGCAGTGGGCGGAGCTCCACCACAAGCGGGAAAGGAAAGCCCGTCCTTCTCCTGAAAAGCATGACATCATCCCCCGATGATGTCATTGGCCACCGCCAGAGACCAGTTTCTTGTTTGTTTATAAATGCCCAGGCATTGGCTGGCGACCAGTCACACCAGTGTCATTCTGAGGCCTGGCCTTGGTTGGCGACAGGTCGCCAGTCAGCTGGGATCCGGTCTAGCTCATCTCAGGGCACACATTGTGGAAAAGGAAAGGTCGTGCGGCAAAATGAAAACCTCCCGGCCAGGATGGACGGCGTCCAATCAAATGACACAGCAACCTTTCCTTTCTCACCAGTCCATTCTATAACAAACTTTGCCTTGCCAATTATTAGTGATGACGTCACAGCCAGCGTGTGATGACATCATCTCCTGGGGCGGGGCCGCGACTCCATTTTCTGATGGACTTTATTCACTTCCAAAAGGACTTTTTTGTTTCAGTCAGACAGACGGCTGCGAGTGCGTGTGCGTGTGCGTGTGCGTGTGCGGGGGGGGGGGGTCACCGTGGGCGTTGATGCTTGAATGGCTGTGTGGCCGTCTGATGACTCAGGTGATGTGTCATACTCGCACGCTATAAAGGGGAACTTTCACATGTCCACAAACACTCGCGTACTGTACACATCAACTGTACACGCACACACACGCGCACGCACACATGCTGGATTTATTTATTACACACGAAAGGGACCCACGACAACATGAGACGTAAGTTTGCTCTTTTCTTCCCACTTTCAAGGGACGTGCGTGCGTGCGTGCGTGCGTGCGTGCGTGCGTGCGAGCGAGCGTGAGAGACGGACGCGTGCTTGAAATCTTCAACGTGTGTGACGAGACGTGACGATGCCGCTCTCACGGAAATTGTAATCGCCATGGACACGCGTTGAGGGCGTGGCTAAAGCCCACCGCGCTTGGCGCGCGAATGAAAACGGGTCACGTGAGAAAAGAACGAGAAGAAGTCCAAAGTGGAGTTGAAACGTCGACGTGGAGCTAAAAGAAGCTCAAGTCAAGCTAACGCGGAGTTGAGAGGTCAAAGTTGTACAAAAAGGAGCTAAATCAAGCAAAGACGCAACGCGTGATGGGACGGATGTGTGGACGCTCGCTGGCTGACGGATTGACCCAAAAATTGAGAGCAAAATTGTCCGCGTGGAACTTGCTTTAACAAAAACCACAAAAAAGAACTTCCTTGACGCCAGCACGCTTCGCAAATAAGCGTACAATTATCTACGCGGCGAAACGAAAAAGTGCTGCATCAGCAGAACAAACGAAAAGAGGCGCCACCATGTGGTGTGGTGCCATACTGCAGATTGTTGCACACACAAAAGAAAAGAATTTCTTCCTCGCGCTCAGTCTGGGAAACGCCGCGGTCACATGATGACAGCCGGCGTCACAAAATGGCGGCCCTTTTGTTTTTGATGCTTCGGCAACCTTTTGTTTACAAACGTGCTAAAACCTTGGTTAGCTAGCACTGTTGGCGTCCTCAAATGATCATGTGACTCATCCAGCAGCATTCTATTGGACGACGGTCATCAGGCTGTTGCGACGAACCCGCGTGTCTGTGATGCTACAAAAAAAAGAAAAAAGTTCTCCGAGACGACACCAAAAAAAGAAGTTGAAAAAAAAAGTGCGGGTGTGTCGTGTCGGGACGTCGCAAATGATTCACGCTTTTGGCCAGTCACCTTTTCTTCCTGGCGCTGCGCCGCACCGACAGTCACGCTCGCGACAATGCCTGTGTGTGTGCGTGCGTGCGTGTGCGTGCGTGCGTGTGCGTGCGTGTGTGCGTGCAGAGACTTTTGTATGTATTTTTTTTGTGCGCGTGTGGGCGTGTGCGTGCAGACAGTGATGTCATCATCTGCATTAATGCACTGCGAGTTTCCTCATGAATTCATTAGGAGCTCACAAATTTCCTACGTCTAGACAAAGAAGCATTGTGATGTCATTCAAGGTCGTCCTGAGGTCACGCCCCTGGCGGAGGTCATATTGTCAGAAGACGAGCGCATTCGCTTCATGGCTGCAAACGACAAACTCGAAGGGGCTCAAAAGCCGACCTGAAAGAAGCTCAAGTCAAGTCAAGCTGTTGTGGAGCTCACACAAGTTCAAAGGTCAAGAAAAGTCGAGTGGAGCTCAAAGAAGCCAAATTGGGAGTGAACGACGCTCAAGTGCGGCTAACTGTAGCTAGCATCGTGCTAAAGTCAGGCTAAAGCTAGCAACGCAAACGATGTCTTCCTTGTTGGCAAAAGACGCACACTGAGAAGGTGTTTGAAGGTGGTGAGGGTCGGCCAGGGGCCACTTCCTGCCAGGGGCCACTTCCTGCCAGGGGCCACTTCCTGCCAGGGGCCACTTCCTGCCAGGGGCCACTTCCTGCCTCCCTCCCTCCGGGTGCCACTTGCGACTCCCTAAAGGCCCGTCGCTCCCCCCAAAATGGGGAAAGTCCAAAGTTGGTGTGCTGCGGCTGACTCAGCAAGCACATGCGGGCTGCGTGCGTGCGTGCGTGCGTGCGTGCGTGCGTGCGTGCGTGCGTGCGTGCGTGCGTGACCTGCTGAAGACATGAATGAGGTTGCGTGTAGCGCACACTGCTTGTTCGGCACTTTTCACCGCCTGTTGTGGGCGTCGCCTGCGTGCCAATGTCCTCCATGTTGTTGTTCTTGTCAATGTTGTCGTCGTTTTGTTGCGATTGTGACGGCAGTTGACGTGTGCAAGCGATGCATCTTCATCATCATCATCATCATCGTCACCATCATGACGATGATGACGATGATGGCCTTCTCTCCCGGGCAGTGCTCCGTGACTCCGCCTCCCGTCTGCTGCGCCTGCTGCTATTGGTGGAGCTGCTGCGGCCGTCGCGCTGTGGCCCCGCCCTCCACAAGGCCGCCCTTTGCAACGCACTCAAGTCGGCTGTCAATCAAATGGACGTCATCAGGAAGACGGCGCAACGGCTGCAACGCGTGCGTCCCGCCGCTCTTCATCATCGTGGTTTTTCTGCCCGCTCGCTCCCGGTCACGTGGCCGTCGCCATGTTTGCGTTTCAGGATGACGACGACGAGGCGGCGGCGGACGACGACGACTTGCTGGAGGCGCCACTTGAAAGTCTTCCCGTCCTGGCGACGAGCGCCGCTCAATTGCGCACGTGGAAGGTCAACAAGATCAACACTTTGATTTTTTCTCTTTTTTTTTTGCATGAGCGACGTCCCAATTCGATTCGAAAGCGTCCGAGAAAAAAAAGAAGGAAAGAGGCTGTCGGCGGCTTCGACCTTCATGCGAATACGTGATGGATTTATTTGTGCCATTGTTTGGCCAACCACTAGAGGGAGCCGTCATGCAGTCGCTGTTGGAATGTCGTAAAAGAATGGCAAGTGATGGTCCAATTTGAAATTTTCTGCGCGATGACGTGTGGACCGGCGTTTGTCTTGGCAGGCCGACGAGTCGCTGCGCAGGTTGCACGCCAACGCGCTGGCCTTCCACGCGCACGCCGACTGGCTGAAGGCGGCCGCGGAGAAGGTGGACTTGCCCTCCGAGGCGGCGGGGGGCGCCGCCGTTCACCTGCTGCGGCTGGCCAACCTGCTCAGGACGGCGCTCGTCCAGGTGAGCGAGCGCTCGCCACAAGCGGATGTTGGGACGCCATTTTCACATCCGTCTTTGCGCTTTTCAGATGGAGACGCCCGTCCCGCCGCCGTCGCCATCGCCGTCGTTTCCGCACGTCCGGACGGCCTTCGAGGCCGTGCGCTATTCGGCCGAGATGTCTCGCCGCTTGAATGTTTTCTGCGGCTTCTCCAAACGGATCCTACGTCGCCTGCGCAAGGCGGCGACCTGTCCTCACAGGGGGAGATGAACGCCGCCATCTGGCGGTTTGTCCTCCAGTTGCAATGGGCAACGGAATGGTCGCCAGTGCGCCGCATCTGCTCCCTGATGTGGACTGGCGACCAATCTGCTGTCCTGACGGAAGCACATGAGCCAAGCATTTAGATGAAGAACTGATTGGTCGCCAACTCATGTCACGACAACTAAAAGGAAGGACGGAAGGAAGGAAGGAAGGAAGGAAGGAAGGACGCCTCCTGGCCCGGCCAGCAGGGGGCGTGGGTGCCATGTCACATGACATGCTGGCTTTGCCACTGGACGCTCCTGGCACGCTTCCAACATGTGATGTGACGATTGACATACGTGAGGTATGTTTCAATGATGTACCTTGCAAGCGTTTGTCGTGGTCACATGTCTGGAGAAGACGGCATGTGCATGTTTGAAACGTGTTTCCTACACGTTACTCGTAAACGTTGTGCATGTGGCACACGTGGAAGTTGCAACTTAGCACACGTGTGCCTGATTCCAAATGTGATGTGTTACTTTGACTTATTTATGTACATGACAAACTTGACATGTACATACATGGAATGTTTCAAACATTTTTTTTGTATCTGAAAAACTGTGAAGTGTCCACAAACTGTTCGAAACACGTGACACGTCTACGGCTCGTCACGCTAGCCACGCTTGACGTTGCCACTTCCTGTTTTGTTTTTGTATTTGTTTGTTTTTCAAGCATCTTTATGCGGGGGTGCGCGACGAGGACGAGGCGCCGGCGTTTCGTCTTCGTCGTCCGGTAGAAAATATTTCACACTTGTTCCTTATTTATGTTTTGACCAATAAAAACGGGACTTTGCAAGTCAATTTGTCTTTGCTGACGTAATACAAGAAATGAGCAACAGGGGGCACCTTCACGGTGGCGCGGTTGGCTTTGTGACGTCGCATTTACGGCGGAGCAGCTTGCAAAAGGTAAGCCGAGCTGCACATGAGCGTCTCGTGTCGGTTTGTGTCGTGCGCCAAACTGCTACTTTGACATTTGATGGCTTCAAGTCATCTTACTGGCGTGTTTTCAGCCAAACTGGCGCGCGCGCGTGCGCGCGTATCGGATTCCCACTGAGAGCAACGGTGAGATGACAACACTTTTATTTGTTGTTTCTCCGCAGCCGTTCCGTTCCGTTCCGGCTGTGGTCAGACCAGGTCGGGTCGGGTCAGGTCAGGTCAGGCCGCTCGTCAGCGATCGACTTGCTGCTCGGCCGTCGTCGTCGACTCCAGCTGGCAAAATTCTGCGAGGACAATCAATCATCAGACGATCGAATGGATCATGGATGCGTTTGATTGGCGATTTGCACCTGCAATGGGCTCTTTGCGTGCCTGTTTTCTTTTCGCGCTTCCGCTTCTCATCGTCGAGCCTCATCAAAAAAGACTCTTTTTTTGTTTTTCATTCGGTTTTGTTTGCATGTTATTGCACGCGCGCGCGCATTTTGCTTGAGGAACTTCAGAACTTTCCTTTTCTTCTTGAAAATCAACAGGATGAAACAAGCTTCACGCACGTCACCGCATTATCGTCAAGGTCTGCCTTGGACGAAGGTGAGAAGAATTGACCTTTTAGGTTGAAGCTTCTTTTTTTTTTGTTATCACGTGAATGATTTGACGCTTCAAATTGCAGGCTTTGCATCTTTGCTGTTGAACTGCAGGCTGAGATAGAAAGTTTGGCAGCAAGCAGCCGGCTGCGCCTTTCATCCTCCCAAATAGCAACGGCGCCATCTGCTGGTCAAGGTACTGCACTACAAGACGGGAGGCACTTGGGAAGTCGACGTCATTCTGCTCGCTCGCTTCACGTCCTGTCTGGCACCTTTTCAAACATTTGATTTTCATAGTCAGCCACTAATTGTTGACTTTTTGTTTTGTGCAGATGTAGATGAAGGATGTATTTTGTATTTATTGATTTTTTAGGATTTGGCCGCCTTTTTTTCAATGTGCTTGCGGCCTTCGCACTGAAGGGGGCGCGCTGCGCCGCACGAGTGTACACTACTGCTACTTCTTCTTCTTCTTCTCCACTTTCCGAGCTGCTTCTTCTCCAATGTTGATTTCAGCTTCGCAACTTTTGTCCTCAAAGGTTTTTCATCCGCTTGTGCTGTATTTTCCTGAAGGAAGACTTTAGTTGTTGTTACGTGGCACCTTTTAGACGGCGACACCAAGAAGAAAATGAGGTCAAGAACGCGAGTCCACCTGCAAGTTCAGGTAAGATCATCCATGAGATGAAGACGTCACGTCTTCCTCTGGTCATGTGACTTTCGGTCGTCATCTCACACGCGAACATTTCCGAATGTGAGCCAATGTCAACTTTTTTCATTGAAATCATCTTTGACTTTTGATGCAACATTTGCCAAATTGTCAACATTTCAACAAACGCTGTTTGCAATTGTCATGTTTTGTTGCGGTTGAGCAAACGAAACGAGTCTCATGACACCAAAAGATTTTCCAAACGGATCCTCTTGATGCCTTTGTTGAGGAAAACGTCCGCAAAATGGATTCCAACGCAATAAAGCCGTCGTTTGAACGATATCTGCAGCTCAACACCTCCAAAACCGAGGAGCTGCTACTGGACTTGAGGAGGCGGCGTCCGTCACCCGTTGCCGTCTGTGGTGAGCAGTGTGAAGTGAAAGTGGCCCCGCCCATTACTGGTGTGGACCCGGACTGCGTGGCATCGGTGGCAGACGGGAGCGCACCAACAGGACGAGAGCACAAGATGGCGGTGGGGCAGTGACGGGCTGCAGGTCCCAAAGACGCCGCAGGTCCTTCCTTCCCTGGGCCGGAAGACAACGTGACACGGGGCCGAGGACGGCGAAGGAGCGCTCTTATTAGCACGCAATTTGGCCTTCTTCTTTTTTTTAATGGCCGTATTGTTTGTCAGCTGGATGGTTCGATTTCCCATCTCGATTATTCAAGTCTATCTTTCTATTTGATGACTTTGAGAATTGATTCCAAAGGACGTTTTCAGCACAACTTGTGACGTCGTCAAAAGTGCAAAAGATGGCGTGCAAACAGCCCGATGATGTCACACGTGCGGGCGCGACATGCTTGATTTTGGTGACCTCTGACCTGCGCTGCCGTCATCGATGAAATGTCGCCCGGACACGAAGGACAAACACGCCACCATTTTCTCAAGCTTCTCGTGTTCTGCTTTCAGTCGGTCCGCGTCCGCCGCGTGCGCCGCCCTCGCTGACACACAAACACACGCAGTCAATTGAGTGTGTGCGTGTGGCACTCTGGCATTTGTGTGTGCGCGCGCGCGCTTACTGTAGCTGAGCAAGAAGCGACCCATCTCGCCGGCTTCCACGAACATCAACATGGCGTCCGGCGACCTCTCGTAGAAATGCAACGTGAAGGAAATGTTGAGCGGCAGCAGCGAACCGTTGCTCGCCACCTCTGACACGCACACACATGCAAATGAGATGGCCGGATGACGAGATGCATTCGCGTGTGTGTGTGTGTGCTCGTCTTACTGTCCACGAGGGCCTGCAAGACGAGGGGGTCCTCGCTGCTTTTGTCAACGGGCGCAGTCACGTTCAACGAGTACGTGACGCACGAATTGTCACTGGAACACACAAACGAACGTCACGCACACACACGCGCATGCGCGCACGCTCACACACGCACACGTCTCACCGGTACTTGTTCTTCTCAAAGAAGTGAATGTCGTCGTGTCTGGGGTGCAAACTGACGGCAGAACTGGCAACCTCGGAAATCTGGAGCGATTCGGCGGCGCCCCATACCAGACGCCATTCCCCGAAAACCTGCTTAGGCCACACCCCCGGCCCCGCCCTCAGTCGGCAAATGAGGCCAGACATTCAACGGCCGACGAGCGCTTACCTGATCCAGGTGCTTGGTGGGGAGGGGCTTGTAATGCTGGTCACAGGTGTGCCCTCTCGCCAGAGACGCCATCGTCATCATCATCATCATCATCATCATCATCATCATCTTCATCATCATCATCATCTTCATCTTTGCGTTTGTCCTCAACTCTGAAGGAAGTTAAGTGGCGCTACATGGCCTTGCATTGGAGGGCTTTTAAAACAGACGACCCCCCCCCCCGCGACCCCACCCCCGCACGTGGGAGTGTGCTCAGTGCTGTCGAACCCGTTTTGTTTGTCCATCAGGTCCAAAAGTCTGCTTGCATTGATCGTCTTGTCAAATGTTGTCGATTTCAATTGAAAGCAACTGAAAAACAAGGCAAAGCGTTGCCCAAACCAGAGTTTGGGGAAGGGTTCGAAAGATCGAAAGGAAACGTCTCAAAAGGGTTGCGACGTGTAAGCAAGATGCTGTTTGGCGGCCATTTTAAAAGGATCCGTTAACACGCAAGTGTGAAAATGTCATTGATTGATCGTTTCGTTGACTTCACGAGTTGAGCGGAAATCCTCAAGATGGCGACGACGTCATGTCACGTGCACTCAAAATTCAGCGTTGCTGCTCCAAAATCCAGTTTGGCCTAACGTGAAAAAGTCCAAGTGACACGAAAGTCTCATTTCCAACGACTCGATCAGAGAAAAATCCCAGTTGTGGAAATAAGTGGAAGCTGGAGAGCGTTCCGACTTCATTGATGTTCTTGGCAAGTCTGTCAACGTTGCGTCACCAAATTGCAGACTTTCTGTTGCCTATAATCTTGCTAAGATAGCTGATTGCTAACGTTCGAATGAGCGGTTGGCAAAATGGATGCTCAAATGCATGCGTGAGGGACGCAGCATTGCTCAAAAGTTTGTTGATTTGAAGTCTTGGCAAATTGCCAAACGTTGATCAAGTCAAATGTTGTCCGGCGAGGCCAACAAAGTGGAAATCGACGTCTCGATTCCTGCGCAATTGATTGCGAGCGAAGTTTGCGTCGAGCCGGCCAGCAGGAGGCGCTGTGGCCGCGGTTGCGCAACGCACGGCTCGCTGAGCCGCTGCTGTGAGCGTTCACATTTGAAAGAAAGGCTTGTCCGAGCGCTAACGGCGCTATGCTAACAGTGAGAAAAAGACAAAGACACGTTTTGCTCTTTGATCTGTTTATTAAGCGCGTCAGTTGATCATGACGACGTTGCGGCCGTCACAGAAGCCTGCGGGAGGACAAAGCAACAACACGTGAGTCGCGTGATCCACGTCGGAACGGACGCGGCGGGGCGGCCGCAAACCTTTTTTGGGGTCAAAGGTGAAGTCGGGTTCGCCGGAGAAGCCCAAGCAGCTGGCCTGCTTCTTAAAGTGTTCCAGGTCCGAGTCCTTCATCTCCTTCTCTTCAGCTGCGGAAGGACAAATGCAGGCCACAAAATGGCTTTTTCAATGCGGAGACAAGATGGCGGCGGCGCCACGCATCAAGCATGTACACCGTCATGTGACGTCATCAGTCAGCACCAGCAAGCCGCCGTCCGGCACCTCCGCTTCTGCCGTCCTGCCGGCTAGCGTGCTAGCGCTAGCCTAAACAAGCAGAAGGAAAAGCCCGCACGACGCACACATTTGCACGCCACGAGAAAATCAAAGTCGCCGCAGAAACATTTTGGGCCTTTCAGTCTCGCTAAAAGTGTCATGACTGAAATTCACACGGTCCGACGTTCACGTTGTCCGCGCGCGACTGGGAACAAAGCAAAGGCAATCGCTTGTCCAGCAGATGGCGCCAACGGCAACTTTGATGGTTCGCTTTGGACTGAAGGAAATTGCCAAATTTGGCCCCGAGACTGGCTTGAGGCCGGAATGGGCGGGGCCTCACCAAACAGGTAGAGGGCGCGGACGCTCATCTGCTCGTTGCTGAGCTCGTCCATGTGGATGCCGAAAGCCTCCAGGAAGTTCTTGAGGTCGCTGGCCGTGCTGTTGAGGCTCATCACTTGGCAGCCGGCGCACGTCGGCAGCAGGTGGTAGACGGACGAGATGTTGTGCACTGCGGGAACATCGAGAGCCAACACGTCACGCAAAGCGGCGGCACACGGCGTCGCCGGCGAACCGCAAAGATGCCTGACTTTTGGCCGACGCCACCGTGCCGTCGATGGAGATGTTGAGCTTGGTGCCGTAGCAGGTGCCGTTCCTGGAAAACATGGCGGGCGGGCGGCAAAAAGAAGGTCAGCAAAAAGGAATCGGCAAAAAGGAATCGGCAAAAAGGAATCGGCAAAAAGGAATCGGCAAAAAGGAATCGGCAAAACATCAGCCGGTGACAATGGAAGAATTGTCACCAAACTGCGGCAAAACGGGGAAAAGCTTGCGAAAGCCGTCCAAAAGTGTTGCGCAAAAGGTTCGAGGACTTACCAGAGAAAAATTGCTTGAAAGTGGCAAAAGGCTCGGAAAGAAAACGTGAAAGAGTGCGTGTGCGTGTGCGTGTGCGTGTGCGTGTGCGTGTGCGTGTGCGTGTGCGTGTGCTCTCACATCGTCATCTCCTCGTACAAGTGCAGGTCCTTGTCGTTGTGGGCGGCGGCGCTGATGTTGACGCGGGTGCTGTCGGTGATGCGCAGGATGGCTTTGAAGGCCTCGTGGTCCGCGTAGCCCGACATGAACGCCCGTCGGCCCGACAGCTGCACGGGCCGCAACATCACGTCAACAACGCCACGGACAACCCGAGCGCTCGCATTTTCATCTTGTCACTTAAGGGGTCAAAGTGCAGCCGCCTCTCGTGATTCTGTGGCTCGCATTGCTGAAGCCAAACTGGACTCAAATTGTGTCAAAGCAACAATTTCGAGGAGATGGAACCATTTTGGGTGCCGGGAACAAAAGTTGACTTGAATGTCAGCGTGGTGAGAAAGTCGCAAACATGTCACAAAAGAAAAAAGAAAACGTTTTGTCATCAGCGTCGCAAGAAAGTTGCAAAAGAATGCTAAAGCGTTTGTCAGATAGTCGAGCTGGAAGAAGTTTGTCAAAGCAGAATGAAAGATTCTTCAAAAAGGCCCGTCAAAGCGTTTTACGTGTTGCCGGCAATTGTTGGCCGTTGCGAGCGACAAACGGCTCGGCCGAGCGTCCAGACTGAAATTGGATGCCATTGACCACATTTGGTTGTTTTTCCTGGAGAATGCGAATTGGATCGATCGATTGACCGATCGATCGATCGATCGCCTTCAATCATTTCGAAGCGCTTTCCTGTCACAATTGCGACGGTCTGGACAATGCTAACGTGCTAAGCTAGCGCTTTCCGGGCGGGGCTCACCTGTTGGCGGTCGTCCAGCGGCAGCGGGGCCAGCAACGCCGCGCATTCGTCGGGCGTCGGCATGGCGATGACGCCGGAGCACGCCAGCGCAAACAGGAAGTGGAGGCACACGACTTTCATGATGAGAGTTGATGAGGCCAGACCGCAGAAGAACCGCCGCCGCCGCCGCCGCTTTTATTCCGCCGCCTCCTGGACTTTAGCATTTGTGGCCGGCCACGTACGCTTTGTTGACGCAAGGTCACCTGAAGGTCGCCGGCCGCCATCGACCCGGTCGGGCCTCTCGCGTGCAAACATTTCGCAACCTTCGCTCACGTCACATTCACACTTTTGCAAACGATTTCAATCGACCTTCGTTGACCTTTGCCAACATGACGACGCTGGATTTCTATTGGCGCTTTTCCACCTTCCGAGGCCCTCCAAGCGCTTTTCGTTGGAGGAGCAACTCGGGTTCGGCGTCTTGCTCAAGGATACTTGGGCACGGTCACAATGGCATGGGATGGAACCCGCAATCTGCGGCTTGGGAGACCAGCACGCTACCAGTGATGCAATCCGTTGTCACGATACCTGACATTTGTTTACTCGCATGAATATTTTGTGGCATTTAATAAGACGTCGCCGCATTTGTGAACATTGATGACTATTTGGTAGCAATCTTTTTGCCGCATTAAATGACTTTTCGTCATTAACGTTTATTTGGTCATTTTTCAGATCTGATGAACTTTACGTGTGTGTTCAAAGGGGGGGGCGGGGGTCGCTGGGTCTTTATTTGCTGATTTCAATGAATCACTGAGACAGTCAACGACCCCCCCGGGTCCACGCGACGCTCGTCTGGCGGACCTTCAACTTTGCGAGCGAGCGCCTCATCGTCCTGCCGCCCCTTTTCCCTGGATTGGAAATGTTGCCGATGCGTGGAATTGTCCTCAATCTGTAGGAAGACGTGACGTGACGTCATCTTGCAGTTGAGCGGTTGGCAAACGTTTGGAGAAAAGGAATCGCACCCGTGTCGACCTGATTTCAATTTGAATTCAATTGATTGATTGCTGTTGCGCAATTCTTTCCAGCTCAGCCAATGGAAGAAAAAGTCTGCAGCCAATCAAAATCATTCTGCAAATCCTAATTGACCTCAAAGTTGAGTCCGATTTCACGTCGGACAAAAAAGACCTTCGCATGTGCGGCCACGAGGAAATCTACTCGAGTACAAACACGCAAGAGCATCCAGGTGCGATGCAAAGTTGACAAATTCAAATCTTGACATTGACAATCAGGGCAAAATGTCATGCGGGGGAGGGAGGCGGAGTCACGCCAACCAATCAGGAGCCTGCATTGATTGCGCAAACGGATGCAAACCAAAATGAGACGTTGGCCCCAGGGTCGTTTTGCGTGCCTTGCTCAAGAGCGGCAGCTGCCACTTTCCAACAGCGTCAAACTCTCAACTTGTCCTTTCATCAACAACCTGCAAAAACTAGACAAAGGTCACCGTCCCCAAAAGCCAGAGGGGACTTCAATCTTGACCTTTTGCCACCTTCGAGGCGACCAATCATCTTGAAAGCGTCTGTCAATCTTTGATGTCGTCAAACCCGAAGCGACTTTCGCAAGTAAAAAAAGTTCTTTCCCGTTTTAGTGCAGATTTGACATCAAACTGATTTTCATTTGGGGGGGGTGTGGCTAAAATAGCATCCGGCATGAGTTGCTCCTCCCCCCGTAAGATGACAACTTCAGCATTTCCCATCAGCGCTTGTCTCCCCAAAATGCACATAGTTGCGTTAGAGCGCCGCGTCGTCAGCCATGAGTGCACGCAAAACATGGAGAGAAGGCAAAAGGGTCAATATTGCACAACATTTATTTCAATGCAAACCGAAGCTTTGGTCTGCTTTAGAGTGCCTTGTTGTCAGCCGTGAGTGTGTGAAAGGCAGCGTAGCGAGGAGTGGAGGGTTACGTAGATCAGAGCATGTTAACGTGCTGTCAAGTTGGACTTTTTACCCCCTTCAAGTCCAACTTGGACCGCGGGCTTCGGGCTGCTGTAACCCCTTCAGAGTGCCTCATTGTTGGCCGTGAGTGCCGTGCACACGTCATGGAGAGAAGGAAGACGAGCAAGGAGAAAGTCTGCGATGAGAGCCAGCGTGCGTGCGTGCAGGGACTTTAGCAGTGGTGTGGCCGCTGTAGAGCGCCTCATTGTCGGCCTCGAGTGTGTGTCACAAAGAAAACAGAAGAGAAAGAGTCAGAGGTGAGCGGCAGCCCGCCCCGTTTCTGGTGCCGCCTCCTCTCACGCCGCCTGTCAGGAGACGATGCGGTAGTCCAAGGCTTCCTTGTCGGTGCGGTCGGTCCAGTTGGAGGCCGGCATGCTGCGGTACGGGTCCAGAAGGATCCGGAAGCAGCGCACCGTCAGCACCAGCAGCAAAAACAGGAGCCCCGCCACCAAGACCAAAGCGGCGCGCTGCTCCAGGCTGAGGAAGGACGAAGACCGGGGGTCCGAGGGGGGCGCGCCGCTGCCGTAGGCCTGCTCCGTCATGTCGGTGGATTGGCGGCGAGGACGGACGGGACGGGACTGCAACACAAAAAAGTGGACGTGAGCGCGACGCCCATCAAAGGCACACGCAGCCACTGAGACAAAAATAAAACGCCGCTAAAATTAGCCGGGCAGCTCGTCAAACGCGCAACGCCGTCACCTCACACACGCGCGGCACGACAGCCACGCGTCGCACGTCCTTCCGTGTGTCACGTGACCTCTGCCAGGTCACGCCACGTGTCACGCCACGTGTCACGCCACGTGGCACGTATGTGACCGGCGTCACGGCTTACCTGTCAGCTCAACGTGTCGACGTGAAGAGCGGCAAAACTCGGACGCTTCTTTCCATCATCCTGCCGGAGGGGCGGGGCCTGGACGTCAGACGTGTGATTGGCCAAAAGCATCTTGAAAGAAGGATGCTGTCGTGATCGTGTGCCAGCGAAGCCGAAATCCCTTTCAAGATGAAATGTTTCTTGGGTGGCAGCTTGTCAAAGTTGCTTCGGGCCAATCAAAGCGACCGATAACAGACACTACAGACTCGCGTCCTCGCACCCGTCGGCGGGAGCGCGCGGTTGGGGGTGAAAGTGTTGGAACGCGGCCGGAAACGGCATTGATGTGTGAAACCCGGAAGTCAGTGAAGAAAGACCCGACCGGTCTCGTGATCGCATCCCGGTGTTGTGTCCTCGATCCAACTCCAGGTCAATTAAATAAGCATGTTTAAAATAGATTCAATATAAAACAACTTTCCAACTGCTCCAAAACAGCGCTTCCCCCGTTCGACTCCTTTAATTTTCAATAAAAAGTTGGTAGCGGGCTACCAGCCGGCCTGCCCAGAATGCAGCGCACTTCGCTTATACTTGTTTCATTTTTGGGGTACTGATTTCATTACACCTTGTTTCTTTTTTTCTTCCTTCTGACGAGAATTTGTTGCATTTTTGTTGTTTTTAGGTTAGCATACT
Source organism: Vanacampus margaritifer (assembly GCF_051991255.1). NCBI lineage: Eukaryota > Metazoa > Chordata > Actinopteri > Syngnathiformes > Syngnathidae > Vanacampus > Vanacampus margaritifer. Next base: position 20,454,062 of record NC_135448.1, read on the forward strand.
GTAAATTCATTTGTTAGCCTCATTGGGGGTCGGCGATTTTCAGCCTTCAATAAAGTTTCAAAATGAAAAATTCAAAAAAAAGAGACGATCACGGCCAGGTCGGCCTGGATGTGCGCATGCGCGTCGAGGTGGGCGGCCTGGCCTGGCCTGTGACGTCATCGCAGCTTGGTTGGCGTAGTGTCGTCGACTAAGACGACGACGACGACGACGACGATGGCGGGCACCGCGTTGAAGAGACTCATGGCCGAATACAAACGTGAGGACAACCGCCCTCACATCCTCCACAGCCTCTTGACCGCCACAACGACATTTTGTCGTCGTCGATGACCGGCGCGCCTCCGATTGCGCACGCGCGCACGCGCGCACCCTCTGTCGCTTCCAGAAGCTTCCGCGCAGCCAAAAAACAAAGTTGAGCGCGGACACGCTGGGGTTTTGTTGCGTTTTTTTTTGTGTTTTTTTATTTGGTATGTGTATGTTTCACGTGCGTCAGTTTGAGTGTTTTCGCTTCGCTCGAGACAAACGTCGAGCAACAAATAAGCCTTGCTGTTGCTGCTGTTGTTATTTGGAGCTAAATGCTAACGTGGCTTCCGTTCCGACTTACGCTGTTGTTGTTTTCCAGGTGGGCCGGCGGATAGCATGTTAGCTTGTTAGCTTGCCAGCCGAGCGCTCACGGAAAAGTAAACTGCCGAAAAGAAAGAAAGAAAGAAAATATAGATTGCACGTTTTAACGTGATCGTATTGATCACATTTGTATCCTAATTAAGTGCGATAAGTTGTGGCAGTGGGTATTTTGCCGTGCAAGCGCTATTTTGCCGTGAACGGTCGTTCTATTCACGATGGCGCCAGCTGGTCCACATTCACTGGCGCACAATTTGTACTTGCGCCGTTCACGGCAAAGTAAGGCTAGGTGGAAAATCTCCATTCATCAAACAAAAAGCTAAACATAGCTCGTTAACAAATATTTGCATAATTCACCAGAACCAAATAAAAAGCTGACGGTGCGACGAAGAGAAATGAAATGAAGCAACAGAAGACATTCAAACTCAATTTCCAGCTTTTGATGGCTTTCTTGCTTTTAGCATCAAATATTGAAATTGAGTGCGCTTCTAGATCTTTCTTAACAAACCCAAGGAAGTAATTTTACCTCGGCAAAATTTTTTACATTTGCAAATCATGTAAGTGAGATAACTTAAGTAGTCGAGTATATTTTTTCCGAGTGAGGCGCAGATATAACGTGTGCACGTGTTTTCTTGCAGAGCTGACGCTCAACCCGCCGGAAGGAATCATAGCAGGTACGTCGTCCATCTCGTTGAGTGCCGAAAAAACGTTTGGGATCGGCAAAGTGATGGATGCAAGGTTTGCCTATTTTGCAGGTCCCGCCAATGAAGAGAACTTTTTCGAGTGGGAGGCGCTAATCATGTGAGTTGCGTCCCGTTGGCTCCGAGCACCATTTCCTCACAATCGACATTTCATCTGGATGATTTACCTTTAGACGTACAGTTGACGCACGAGCCAACCGACCGACGAGTTTTTCCAGATACGAGCCGTGCCGATTGTTTGTGGCGTTTCTGTGCCTTTCAGGGGTCCGCAGGACACGTGTTTCGAAGGCGGCGTCTTTCCCGCCGTGCTCACCTTCCCTTCCGATTACCCGCTCAGCCCCCCCAAGATGAGGTTCACCTGCGACATGTTTCACCCCAACAGTACGTACGACCGTCCGTCCACCCGCCCGTCCTCTGCTCGCTCACAACTCGGGACGGCCCCATTATTGTGGCAAAGGTCGGCATCGGCCCTTTGGAACAATCATTCCATCCTTTTCAAAAGCTCTTCATGCTTTCACTCCACTTGCTCATCCTGGGAATGTTCTGCACCCGAAAACTCAGATAAGTCCAAATTGGAACCTTTGAGACATTTTCCCGCCCGTAGAAACGATACGAAGCTTTTATGAATGTGAGCGAGGCCTTGTCGAGCGCCGTTCGCTGCTGATGATATCAAAAGCAGTCGGTTTTGATTGCTTTTTGTCTGATCGTTCAAGATCTGCCCAGTATTTTGTTGTGCCAAAACCCGGAATCCACCTTCTTCTTTCACCATCAAACAAACCAAGTTTGTGTCTGCTCGACTTGCTTTCGCTCAAAACGTCAGCTTATTCCCCAAAAGACGGCTTGACACCAACGTGACCTTTGACTTTTGGCACACCTCAAAGTGTCAAACAAGCATAACAGCTTGTGATGGCAAAAGCGTCATCGCCATCATAATCGTCGTCATCATGCGTTTCTTTCAAACAAGCAGCGCAGCAAACCAAACATTTAGCAAAATGAGTCAATGTGCCGGCAATTTGAAAGGACGGCGGGCGGCGGCAAAAGCAATCTGGATTGAGGCATGCGTGGCCGAGTGGCTTGTGACGTGCGTGATGGCCAATGTGTGTGTGTGTTTTCAGTCTACCCCGACGGGCGCGTGTGCATCTCCATCCTGCACGCGCCCGGCGACGACCCCATGGGCTACGAGAGCAGCGCCGAGAGGTGGAGTCCCGTCCAGAGCGTGGAGAAGATCCTGCTGTCCGTGGTTAGCATGCTAGCAGGTAGCCGCTCCTCACTGTACACGCTGTCGCCTCCTTTTATTGTATTTTGTATTTTTTTTTGTCAAACTGCCGGCTTTTGACTTTCCAAATGTACCGTCTCGTTCAACACGTTGCACTCGTCTCTATATGTTCGTACTGCGGGTAAAAAAACGGAATTGCTCCCACACGTTGACAAATGAATTCCTCCATGGATGTTGGCTACGCGTTTCAGCACCAGATGGTGCTAATGGTCAACATCAATCAATGCAAATACAACATCAGAAAAAGTAGGCCGTTACAAAGTGTAAATGAGCCGTGAAATGTTGACTTGTCTCCGACGTCAAGTCCATTGACGTCAGCAAAAATGCGTCGCCATGGAAACCGATCACCTCTCCGCCCTCCCCTCTCTGTTTCAGAGCCAAACGATGAAAGCGGTGCCAACGTGGATGCCTCCAAAATGTGGCGGGAGGACAGAGATCACTTTTACAAACTGGCTCAGAAGATTGTACGCAAGTCCCTGGGCCTTTAGTGATGATGTCATCACCCAGCGCCGTGTGTGTGTGTGTGTGTGTGCGTGTATTTACACAGCAGCATGGACTGCCTGGTCACGTCATCACGTGATGACGACCTCACGGCCACGTGAACAGGAGCAGATTCCAAGCCCCGCCTCCAGGAAGTGATGTCACGTCTTGAGCCCGGCACTCCTGACTGCTCATTGGCCGTGTAGGACAATCCCACGGCGTCACGGAACACTACCTGAAAGTTGTCAGCTGACGAGACGCTCGTGATTGACTGCGGGAAGCCGTTTGCGCGTTTCTTCCGTATCTTGGGCTTCTCAGTCGGGTCGCCTCACTTGTACCACACTTTTGCACGCTAGTAGACTCGTTAAGTTGTCATGTTTTTTCCCCTAACTCCTTTTGGTTGAAGCAGGTTATCGAATAAATGTTCAAGCAGCTTTCAAAGCGGCCGTGCTATACTGTGTAAATGTTTGTAGTTTAGTTCCTACAAAAAAACTCAAACATTGAGTTGAATTTGACGACTGGCATCGTGACGTCTGGTGACTTTGTTTGTTGTACAGTAAGCGAACAATGCAAATGTTCTGTTAGCCGTTAGCTGCATTTGAGCATGTGATGACCTACAAGCAATTAAATGAAAACTCCAACTAAATATTAGATTAATTTGTTTGATGGCAAAGGACTGTTTTTGTTGTGTATTGTGTTTTACGATCTTCTTGAATGTTACTTTTACGCAACTTCTGTGAAATACTTGATGAAGAAGTAGAACATCATCGTGTCATGAATTATAAACGACTACTAAATGATGTCGAAAGCAAAACCGCTATAGAAGCTCAGTTCATTTAACTATTTAAAGAGTTGTACGTTCTACTAAAGCTGAAAATCAAAAGTGTTCATTTCTTCAGGTTATCGTGCGAAATATCAAATGACTTTATTGAAGACTATGAAATTGTCCCCAAAAATTGAGTTTATGTACAGCTCCAAAACGGATGGCACATTATTTCCTCTGCATTCGAACAAAAGGAACACATTGAGTCAAAATGTACACTTTATATTTTGGCAGTTCAAAAAGGAAACTACGCAAAGTAGGCACGCAAAGCGCTGTGACGTCACTGTGAAAGCGCGGCTTAAAGCCGACGTGACCTTTTTGTATAAATAATTTAGTTGCGTACAACAATTGACACAAACGTTGAATATAATAATATAATCGGGAAGCAGTAGCCGTTAAAAGCAATATTGTTTCCCGCCGTCTGGTCACTGGTTTATGTGACGTCATCATTCCGCGTCGTTACGTCAAGTAGGTTGAAAAGTCACGTTAGTTAAATTACCCGCCTCATTCGAATACGTTGACAACACAAGCAAGAAGAAAAAGAAGAAACATAAGCGACAACTCCGACCGACGCGTGGACATTTTGTTGTTGTTGCGGAGCTGAGTTTAGTGGCACTTCCGCCTGCCTTCGTCGGGTAAAGACTCCTTTTCAACTTCTCGGTTAGCATGCTGCTACTACGAAGCCGTTAGCCTGCCGCTGCAAACTTCTTCCAGCAAGGGGATTTCTTTGTTGCATTAACCCGTGGACAGTATTTTATTTTGAAATGGCTTGGTCAGAACAAACAAAAAGCCAAAAAATGGTCACAATAACGCCTAGGGGTTAAACGTGTTTATTCGTTGACTCTTTGCGTCCTTTTCAGTCTCCTAAATTTAACTTTGGACGGGTGGCGAGAAGGAAGGCGCGTACAGTCCGTCGCCACGTCGATTGAGCAGATTCTGAGATTATCTTTCGCAATGGCGACCAGGTTGCAGACCCAAAAATCGAACACATCACCATATAAGAGCAAATTCAATGGAAGACCTGTACACCAAATTACACACCGTGAGCGATTGTGACGGTCAACTCAACACACTTGAAAGCAAGCAACAGTAAACCGTGAGCAATTGTTTGAAAACAAAAGTGGTTATTCAAACACAAACAATGGCCATTTCCAGTGGGGAAAGTTGTTTTGATATGTGAACGTTTTGACATGTGATCATGAAAGTCGTATCTCAGGCTAGCCAGCAGAATGTGCGCACGTTGGATGAACACGACAGTGACGACGACAACCGTTGACGCGTCTCAGCAGAGAGCCGCCATGGACTCGCAGCCGGCGATTGGCTGGCAGCGGGAGAGGGCGGAGCTCCGGCAGGAAGTGCGCCTGTTGCAGGAAGAGCTGGCGGAGAGTCGGGCCGAGAGGGAGGAGCTGGCGTCCAGGGCCAGGGCGCTCGATGAGAGGGTCAGGGCACTTCCTTGCTCGCTCGCTTGCTCTTCTTCTTTCTCAAACTCTCTCTTTCTCCAATGCTTAATAGCTCTCGCTTTCCACTCTCTTGCCCTAACTATCATCATCATCATCATCATCATCATCATCTGTATGCCTCTACCAGCTGGAGCAGTCAGTGTCTCCCTCGCTCTCCCATCATGAGGAGGAAGAGGAGGAGCAGAGAGAGAGAAGGAGGCGCGACAGGGAGGCCAGGGAGAGGGAGGCCCGACAGGCGCTGCTCGTGCACCGGCTGCAGAACAAGGTCAACGACGTGCACGTTTGTACACGCGTGTGCGTCGCTGCTAACGCTGCTAGCGCTGCTAACACTGCTGCCGTGCAGGTGATGGAGTACAGGGAGCGATGTCAAAGTTTGGAGTTGCAAGTGAAGGCAGGACACAGTCAGCTGATCAGCACGCAGGTGATTGCATCAAAGAAAATGCCTTCGTTTGACGCATGACAATTTCAAAGGTTTTTTTGTAGATGAGTCTGAGGAGGGATACCTCCGAGTCGCTGGAGAGCGCCCTCATCAGCCTGGAGGAGGAACAGCAAAGGTGCGTGCGTGCGCGCGCCCGCGGGGTGTGCTCGGTCCGCTTCCACGTGCGCTCGTTTCACTCGTTTCCAGGGCATCGGACCTGACCCAGACCGCCTCCGTCTTGCGGCTGCAGCTCGGCCAATCGGAGCAGGACAACCGGGTCCTGGCGGAGCGCGTTCGCCACCTGACCTCCCGTTTGACCGGCGCCCTGGAGGAGGCCGAGCGTCGGGTGTCCCGTTGGCAGAGGGAGCGAGAGGTGCGCCGTGGCGGTCGCTCGCCCTCGCCGCCTTTGCCGTCTTGAGATGTCAATTTGTGTGTGCATGTAGTGCGTGTCAAGTGAGATGTCTCGGCATCAGGATCAGCTGTGGTGCGTGTGGCGCTGCGTCATGTCGCTCAGGCAACACTGCCGCGGCCTCAGAACCGCCGCCGACAGGTAGGCCTGCTTTCAGGGACGCTCACGTGCCGTGTCTGCGCGTCTTATGCCTGTGTGTGTGTAGGGATCTGTTGGAGATGAGGACGGAGCTGTCCCGCCTGTCCTTGTCCCTTCAGTCCAGCTGCGACTCCACCTCCTTGCACCTCATCAAAATGTCCCGGCTGCCGGCCCCGCCCACCAGCTCCTCATCGGCCTGGTCCAGTCTGGGGACGTTGACAGTGGGCGAGCTGCTGGAGGCCCCGTCGGAGGACAGGTGAGCTTTCGTCCTTTCCCTGCGGGCGGCACGGCGGCGTAGTGTCGACCTTGTCGGACGGGCTCTTGTGTCTTTCAGGACGCGGGACGGCGAGGCCACGCCGGAGGTTGTGGCGCAGGCCGTCAGCAGGCTGGTGACTTGCAATTTGTCTTGTCGCTCTTTGACCTCGCAAACATTGTTTGTAAACAACTGCAAGACGTTTGTTGTTGTTGCACGAGGTCTTGTTGATTTTCTTCTTTTTGTTTGTGAGAAAACAAACAAACGTTGTGTTTCTGTTGTATGTGATGACAAGTTGTTGTTTTGTGTGTGCTTGGTCAACAACGACATGCCATCCTGTTGTTTTGGCGCGGGCCAGTGTCACGCCTTGAACGTGAGTGCGCCGTCGCAGTCGCTGCTCCGCCGGGACGTGTCCTCCTTGCTGGCAGTCCTCTCGCAGACGGAGAGCGCCCTGGAGTGGAGACAGCAGGAACTGCAGGTCGGTCTCACACGCGTGCCGGCGCCACAAACGCAGAATGAGCCGATGGCGCTGTTGTGTTTGTCAGAGGGCGGAGCTTAGCGTGCGGCGGCTGGACGAGGAGAAGGCCTCGCTGCAGGCGCATGTGGAGCAACTGCAGGACGACCAGTGCAAGTCTCAGCAAGTTGACAGGTTAGCGGCTGGCAACCCGTCTCCTTCCACTTGGCGTGCGGCCAACCCGAGCTTTTGGCAGGCGCGGGCACACACACACACACACACACACACACACACACACATTTGCTTTTCATGACATTCGTTTCCGCGGCGCTCTCGACACTTTTTGCCATTGGCGAGGGTTGACTGCTCCGCCGATGATGGCCGACATTTGATTGCTGTTTGATCGGCGCAGAAAGCGGGAGGCCGCGCCTGCGCCGCAGCAGCTGGAGGCGGAGCTTCGCGCCAGGGAAGAGGAGCTACAGAGGGCAACAGCGGCACTGCAGAGCAAGGAAGAGGAGGTGCAAAGCAAGGAGGCGGGGCTGCACAAGAGGGAGGGGGAGGTGCACAGGAAGGAGGAGGTGCTCCACCAAGGTGAGGAGAAACTGCAGAGTACAAAAGAGGAGCTGCATAATGCACAGCAGGAGCTACAGAAGAGAGGGGAGGAGGTGCATAAAGGAAAGGAAGTGCTACACAAAAAAGAGGAGGTGGTTCTAAGAAGGGAGCAGGAGGTGACGAAGAGGGAGGAGGATCTGCAGAAGAGAGAGCAAGAGATGCAAAAGGCGGAAGAAGAGGTGCTACACAAAAGAGAAGAGGAGGTGGTAAAAAGGGAGCAGGAGAAACAGGACGAGGTCCAGAAGAGGCAGGAGGAACTACAGACAAGGGAGGAGGAGGTGCGGAAGAGCCAGGTGGAGCTACAGGTGAGAGAGGAGGAGGTGCACAAGCGGCAGCAGGAGCTGCAGAAGAGAGAAGAGGAGGTGCAGACCAGACAAAAGGAGGTGCACAAGAGGCAGCAGGAGAAAGAAGAAGAAGTGCAGACCAGAGAAAAGGAGGCGCAGAACAGAGAAGAGGAGTTGCAGACCAGAGAGAAGGAGGTGCACAAGAGGCAACAGGAGCTAAATGAGAGAGAAGAGGAGGTACAGACCAGACAAAAGGTGGTGCAGAAGAGAGAAGAGGAGGTGCAGACCAGAGAGGAAGAGGTGCACAAGAGGCAGCAGGAGATGCAGAAAAGAGAAGAAGAGGTGCACAAGAGGCAACAGGGGCTGCATAAGAGAGAAGAGGAGGTGCAGACCAAACAAAAGCAGATGCAGAAGAGAGAAGAGGAGGTGCAGACCAGACAAAAGGAGGTGCAGAAGAGAGAAGAGGTGCAGACCAAACAAAAGCAGATGCAGAAGAGAGAAGAGGAGGTGCAGACCAGACAAAAGGAGGTGCAGAAGAGAGAAGAGGAGGTGCAGACCAAACAAAAGCAGATGCAGAAGAGAGAAGAGGAGGTGCAGACCAGACAAAAGGAGGTGCAGACCAGACAAAAGGAGGTGCAGAAGAGAGAAGAGGAGGTGCAGACCAAACAAAAGCAGATGCAGAAGAGAGAAGAGGAACTGCAGACCAGACAAAAGGAGGTGCAGACCAGACAAAAGGAGGTGCAGAAGAGAGAAGAGGAGGTGCAGACCAAACAAAAGCAGATGCAGAAGAGAGAAGAGGAGCTGCAGAGCAGAGAGCAAGAGGTGCAGAAGAGACAGCAGGAGCTCCAGAAGAGAGAGGAGGAGGTGCAGAAGAGGTATGAGGAGGTGCAGGAGTGGTGATTGTGTGTTGAGCGCTCATATGATTCGAGTTTGTTGTAGTTTTGAGGCCGAGCTGCTGCAAAGGGAGGCCGTCATCCGAGACGTGAAGGTGACCTCCTTCCTTCCCTCCTACGTCCACCTCCTTCATTGTTGCCGTGTTACGTGCACGCGCGCTGACGCACGTTGTCCCACAGGAGGCGCTGGAGAAAGAGGAGGCGGCCAGGGCCAGAGTGGAAGGAGAAGCGGCGGGCGTCCGAGACGCCCTCCTCAAGGTAGGCCCCCCCCGCCCGACCTCATTGAGCACAAGACAAATTCTTGCAAAAAGGTCAGCGGTCATTCGTCCGTGAAAGCCCGCCAAACCAGTCCAAATGTTTGTCACATAGAGCCAAAGACATTCATTCCCAAGTTGAGACAAGGCGCCAACAAAACTCAAATTGGAGTCAAAAGGAGCCGCAAAAGGCAAGGAAATGATGATTTAGCCCGCCTACTGCCTGGGATAGGCTCCAGCAACCCTTGTGAGGACAAGCGCTTAACAAAATGGATGGACGGATGTCGTCATTGGACATTTTTGTCCAGTCGGCGTCCTTCATCGCTAAGACGTGCACGCTTCATTTGGGATGTGTTTGCCGCTCCGTTAAAAAGGCGTACGGCGTCGTCACGTATTGGCAGCATTCGAAGCCATCTCGGGTTTCGTTTTCTTCCTTCCGGAAAGGGAAGAGATTGCGGAAGTGGCTGGCGAACGCGGCCAGGCCGTCTTTGTGTGTGCGAGCGCTCCTCGACGACGCCATTCGAATGAAAAGCGTGTCCCCAAAATGTCCGCCGGCACGTCCTCATGATGCTCCGCAAATATTACAAGTAAACCATGAAGATGATCCAAAATGTTGTCGACCCCTGACCAAACGCAAGGTTCGAGCTCAGTGTGGATTTTGACCTTCGTCATGTCATCTTCAACTTTCCGCTCTGGTGAAAACGACAAGTTCGGCTCCTCGGTCATCAATCGACGAGGGCCCGACCCGGACCATCTTATTGGCCCACGTTAATCGACCCTTTTCAAAACTCTTAGCGCTCCTCCCAGCATGCGGCGGTGCTGCAGGAGCTGAAGGAGGCGCAGGAGGAGCTGCGGCTGGCGGCCGAGGAGGTGGCCCGGATCCAACGCGTGCACGAGGAGCAGCGCAGCGAGCGCGGCGGGCTGCAGGAGGCGCTGGACGCTCTGCGCGCACAGCGGGAGCGACACCAGCAGGAGGCGCAGGAGCTCAGGTCAGGCCGCGATCCTTAACCTTTGACTTACTGTGGCCAAAAAGCAGCCCAAAAATGTCACTCTCCCGGCGTCACTCCTTAACCACCTCCTCCCCCAAATGCGATTTTCCTTTGTTCAACGCAATGCCGTGCGTGTCGTCATCAGAAGCCGCTTGGCGTCCCTGCAGGAGCAGCTGGAAGAGCAGCACACGCAGATGTCGCACGGCAACGTGGAGCGCAGCCACCTCGCCGCCCACGTGCGCACGCTGCAGGAGGCCAAGGAGGCGCTCGACGGTGAGTTAGCTTTTTTTTTTCTTGTCTTTCCCTCTCAAGCTCCCGCCCAGTCACCGCCCGTCTGTGTTCACCGCCAGGCGAGCTCCGATGCGTGCGGGAGGAGCTGCGCACAGGCACCTCCCACAAGGAGACGGAGAAGGAGCAGCTCGGGAAGGACTTGCGGATAAAAGACGCGGAGGTGGAGACCCTGAGCAGGCGGCTTGACGCACTACTGAAGGAGCGGGAGGAGCATGTGCAGCAACTCGGGCAGGAGTTGGGAGCAAAGAGTGAGGAGGTGCAGAACCTGAGGCGGCGCGTTGATGCACTACTGAAGGAGCGGGAGGAGGTGGTGTCCGAGGAGCAGAGAGCGCCGGAGGAGGACGCAAAGGCAAAGCAGGAACTGCGCCTTCGCATCACACAGCTGGAAAAGGAGAACCAGGAAGTGGAGGAACTCAAGGAGGAGCAAGTGAGAGACGTCCGGGGGAAGAAGGAGCAGCTGCGGCAAGTTGCGGAACGCCTGCGGTTGTCCGAGCTGCGGCAGGAGGAGCAAACCAGGGAGCTTCAGGAAACCAAAGGAAAGCTGAAGCAAAAGGAGGTTCGAGTGGAGGAGCTGGAGCTCCTGCTAGCAGAAATGCAGCAGAGGAGGGAGAAGGCTGTCAAGGTCAGTGTGCTGACGAGGGTCAGGGAGGAGGACCTGAGAAGGACAGAAGAGGAGAAAGTACGCAAAGAACAGCAGAAGGCGGAGTCACGGGAGGAGGAGGCGCGGCTCCTCCGAGTGGGCCTGGAGGAGGACAAACTGCCCAAGACTGAGGAGGAGGTGGGGGCTCTCAGGGAGGCTCTGAGGAGGGAAGAGAGGAGGCGAGTGGAGGTGCAAGAGGAGCTGAGAGCAGCGCAGTGCATGCTCCAGCAGATGGCGCTCGACGTCGCCGCCCTGCAGGAACAGGCACGCACGCACGCACGCACTAAAGTCCACATTTTACTTCACCGCATTCCAACTTTTCTGCAGCAAATCGGACATTTTGAGTGCAACAAAAGAAAAATCGTCAAACACAAACAAACGAATGAAATAACAATTGCTCCATTCATTAGACTACATTGAATCACAAAAAAATGCCACATTAATGTAACAAATGGAAAATAATTAGACAAGTATTGCAATGAAAAAGGTCTGAAGTAATGCAACTAGTGGGGGAAAAAATACATTTGACAAAATGACTTTGCATAAAAAAAAAAAAATGTTTGTTTGTTTATTGAAAATATAAACCAGCCACAGAAATACTGAAATTCAAGTAACGATTTAAAAGAAAAGTATTTTAGTCATCATTAACTCATTTGCTCCCAAAAACGTATAAATACGTTCTATTTTAAATGCTGTAAGTGTCCCAAACGTATGTATTTATACGTTGTCGTTTAAAAAAAAAAAGTTAAATAAATGTTTGATCCTGGAGCTTACAGAAGGCTTTGATGCAGTTTCTGACATGAAGAGGTGGCTTAAAGCACTGTTAGTTATTACAAAAATGGCCAGTAGGTGGGAGCAGAGTAAGAGATCAGCCAGGGCCATGTTGCAAAAAGCTCTCCCCCACGCCGTCCCACTTTGGAAAATAATGATAAAACTTTGCTATATTCTAATGCTAATTGCTTGAAAACGGAAACGGATAGAAATATACTTTTTTTCCTGATGAAAGAAGAGACTCGAATCTTTTTTTGGGGGTCGGTTCCGCGTTTTTGTAGCAATAGAACACAATATTCTTTGTGGGTCTTGCAAAGTCAGTCCGAATCCAGTAAAACGGCCGAGAGCGACGGGGGTTGCTTCAGTCAAATCGGCTGCCAGTCAATGAGTTAAGCAGCGTTTACATGTTGAAGAGGGAGTCGCAAGTTAGAAAAACGTATGGAGTCCTTCCGCCTTACAAGAAAAAGACGCACACACGTCGTAAACAGTTGCGCTTGCACGCACGTGTCAACATTCACACTTTGACACGCACGTGATATACGTCAGCACAAAGTCGTTGAAACACAAAGCATCGATCCTGATCATTTTTCATGCTGTTGAAATGAAAGCTGCGCCGACGCCAACTCTGCTCCTTTTGTGTTCAGGTGAAGGCCAGGGAGGAGGAGAAGGAGGCGCAGGAGGAGACGACCACAAGGACGCTACAGAGACTCCTGCGGGTAGGACGGCCCGGTTTCCGTGGCAACGCTTTGCCACCTGACGCCTCCTCTGTGTTGTCGGCCAGGAGAGCCGCCAGGAGGGCCAACGCCTGAGGGGGAGGAGCAGCGCACTCAACAAGCAGCAAGAGGAGGAGGGCAGGGTCGACCGTGACGGAGGAGTCGAAGCGGCGGAGGTGCAGGAGGAGGAGGCGGAGGAGGAGGCCGAGGAGGAGGAGGCGTGCTCCCAGTCCAAGACTCTCCAGATGCTGGAGGAGGTCAGGAGCAAAAGGAGATCCCAGGAGGAGCTGCGCAGCCCGGAGCAGGAGGTGCGGCTGCAGGAGCTGAGGCGGCGGCACGGCCAAACGCTGGCTCGGGTAAGACGGACATTTCCGGGCCCTCTCAAGTCTTCCATGCAAACGTGCGTCCGCGCCTCCTTCAGGCTTGCGGGACCACAAACCACAAAATCTCAACATTTAGCAAAATGATCCTTCAGGGGTGGCAAAATCCACACACATGAATTACAATGACAACAAAAACATTGAGCAACAATTTTCCATCAAGAAAAGATTTGCAAAGTGTGTGAAGGGGAGCAACGCGTGGCGGCGCCGACGTCGTCATCAACATTTGCCTTCCATTGTAGACGAGAAATGTCGCAATTCATCACAAAAAGATCTGCAAGAAAAGAACAAAAACTTTTGTTGTGCCTCAACGCTTGCAAACGACAACATTTGACTGCTTGACAACACTTGAGAGTGATTGGCGTATTGCGCTGTGTTTCCGCCGCAGGGCGAGGAGGCGTGGCGCTCGCAGGGGGGCGGAGCTAGGCTGCTGCTGCTGCTGCACAGTCGCATGGCTCACCTGGAAATCAAACTGGAGCGCTCGCAGCACAAGAAAGTCAAACTCAAACAAAACAACCGCAAACTCAAGCTGGAGAGAGACGTGCTCAGACAGGTACGTGCGCTCGCACCCGCGACCAATCCGGGGCGCGGGCTTCCTGCCAAATGAAGGCTGGGTCTGGCGTCATCCTCAGGTGTCAGCGGACGGCCACCGGAGGGCGCCGTCCGTCCAACCTTCCCGAGGCAAAGACGCCGCCGGTAAGCTCCATCGAGACCTCGGCCAATCGCTGGCCGCCGTCACGCTGCGTCCAATCGCCGCGTCCGTCCTGCGGGCCGAGACGCAGCGATTGGACCGCAGCCTGAGGGAGGAGGAGCTCCACCGATCGTGACTATCGCCATTTTATCCAACACTGACTCGATCTTTATTTGGATTATTTGGGGACTGAAAGTGATTGATGGTTGGCTTGATGTTAATCAATAAAATGCTGATCGGTTTGTTTGTTGGGCTTCCGTTGCAACATTTCCGCCTTCAAGCTTTTCAATTGATGATTGGCAGCTGCATGTCAAGTTCGCTTCTGGATCGATCGAGACGATTTTTCCAAACTAACAATAATGGGACCCCCCAAAAAAAGAGGCGGAAACGATGAGAGGAAAGGCGGGTGGCGGCCGTCTTCTCGTCTTTCCCAAATTGAAAAAAGACAAATGAGCGCGGCCTCTTGCCTCCGCAAAAGCTGATGAAAGCGTACGTCCAATCACAAGAAGAAAAAAAACATTTGCCGTAAGAGTGAAGCCTGGCACTCGCTTTGACGTTTTCAATTTGGCTTTCAAATGAGGCTTTCCGAACGGCCGCTCGAACGCCCGCCCGCTCGAACGTCCGCTCGCTCGCTCGAACGCCCGCTCGAACGCCCGCTCGAACATCCGCTCGCTCGCTCGAACGCCCGCTCGAACGTCCGCTCGCTCGCTCGAACGTCCGCTCGAACATCCGCTCGAACATCCGCTCGCTCGCTCGAACGCCCGCTCGAACGTCCGCTCGCTCGCTCGAACGCCCGCTCGCTCGAACGCCCGCCTGCTCGAACGCCCGCCCGCTCGAACGTCCGCTCGTTGCTCGAACGCTTGCTCGAACGCCCGCCTGCTCGAACGCCCGCCCGCTCGAACGCCCGCCCGCTCGAACGCTCGCTCGAACGCCCGCCTGCTCGAACGCTCGCTCGAACGCCCGCCTGCTCGAACGCCCGCCCGCTCGAACGCTCGCTCGAACGAACGCCCGCCCGCTCGAACGCCCGCTCGCTCGAACGCCCGCCCGCCCTGTGTTTGGACTCCAAATTGTGCTCGGCGAAGCGTCTGGTTTGAAAGGAGGTCGGGCTTTGAAACCTTTCAAGCCTGCAGCCGCAACGTTTGTCGTCATGAACCCGAGGCAGGAAGCGTCCGCACGCCAAATTCCTACTGGGGCGGGAAACAAACGCCACTGGTTTGTTTTGCTTTTAGCAGCAAAGTGACAAAAGGGGGGGGGGGGGGGGCAGCTTGCAAGTCCCGCTTGTCCTCGCCTCGTCAGCTTCCCACGATGCAACGGGGCCTTTGCTGAAAATGCGGGAATGACGGAACGATTCCTCGGGATCGATTCCTCAGCTTTTCTGCGAATCATTCACGCAGCCGGGCTTGCATGTGATGTCACCAAGCAGGAAGCAGCGGGTAACTTTTATCCATTCAAACCCCAACATCCTGTTCGAACCGAGCACACGAACCAGAACGGGGCTGTCAAGACGCAAAACAAAACAAAGCAGCTGCTAACGACTTGTTGTTTTTCTCCGTCTCGCAATCCTAAATCGTCACTTTTTTTTGCCATTTTCCAAACAACACCTGTGCAGTCGAGCTCAACATTTCTTTCGTTGCCGTTGGTCCGACCAATCAGCTGCGAGCGAGCGAGCGAGTGAGCACTGCCTGCGAAAGGAAAGGTTGGACCAGCCCAGCAACAGCAATCAATCAATCAACGTGATTTTTTCCGCACATGCACGACAACCCGAAGATGAAGATGAGGAAGAGGCGTGTCCTTTTCCCTCCACCTGCTGGCTGCCGTAGCAACGAGGCTGCTGAGCAAAAGGTCAAGTGGCGATGACCACTTCCTGTCTGTTTCCATCCAGCAACGTGACCTTGGTTTGACCCGGCTGCTTGCTGAGCAACGCAAACAAAACAAAAACTGCCCCAATTTTGTGGGCAAGTACACGCGCACGCACAAAGTGCGTTTTGAGGAAGGAGAAGGACGCGGAGGAAGCGGGATGACATTCAAAGTCTGAATTTGTGATGAGCGCACACTCAGCCAATGCACGCCACATCTTCCTGTGTGTCATTTAGGAATCCAACATTTTATTTTATTCTGTTTTTTGCTGTTAATGTCAAATTGGCTTGTTGCTCTAAATTGCTAAGCAACAAAAGTGCCAATCCCTCCCAAATCCCCTTTTAGTGTGCCTGATTTGCAGTCAAAAGTTGTGATGTGAATGAAATAAAAGACACAAATACTTGAAATGTGATTTTTGACAGAAGTGCGCGAACGTGTGCTGATTTCATTCATTTGAAAACAAAACAAAACCAATCAATCAACCAATGCAAATGGCCTTGAAGGGAAAAGGCTCAGAGGGGGCGGAGTCAGGCTCGCGTCGTCGCCACCGCTGATTGGCCGCGCGTGTCGGGGGGCGTGGCCTGCGCCGGGCGGCCGAGTGAGGAGATTAGCTAGCTGCTCGCAAGCACCTTTTGTTTCCGACGCTCGCCACATTTTTGCCGGCTTTTTTCTTTGGCTTTTCTTGCCACGACGTCCTTCCGTCCGTGCGCGCTGGCTCTCACGCACGTGCTCGTGCTCGTGGACTAGCAAGTGCCTTCATTGCAAGCAAGCGGAGCCGCCCGATGCTTTTCTGCGGGGGACGTGCACGCGCAGAGGTGAGTTGGCGTGCACGCGCAGAGGTGAGTTGGCTCGACGTGCACGCTTGGAAAGCTGTCAATCACACGGGCAGCCACGCCCACTCACCCTGAACGATGTTGGCGTGACTGATGTGACGTCATGCCAACGTAATGACGTCATGGAGACCGGGCTCGGCCAAACGGGGCTCCTGGAAATGGCGCTCAACTAGGTCACCAAATGTTAATGAGGTCAAAGGTTAACTGGCCACAACGACCTTGAGGAGAAGCGGGCAATACAAATGCGTGACGTCATCCAATTTGAAAGATCCCCCTCCCCCACAAAAAAAAAAGTGTGATTGAATTGGTTGTGATATTTGATGTGGACTTGCTGCGAACAGGAAGTGCTCACAGTAAACACAAAGTCAGCAGGAAAGTGCATGTGTGTGCTCATGAGCTGTGCAGGAAGGGGCGGGGCTTCTCTCATGTCATGTGATGATGTCACAACAGTAACTTGAACGTTTTGTTTCTGTCCAGGTTTGACAAGCGCGCCGACTGCTCTTCTCTGCCGCCAGAGTGCTCGGTGAGTGCCATAAATGTGTGCGTGTGCGTGCGTGCGTGTGCGTGATGATCAAGATGATGATGGTGATGACGACATGATTGATTAGCAGGAAGTAGTGTTTGCTGAAGAGGAAGTATCAGCGTTGATGTCCAAATAAAAGCTTGTCGTGGTTGTCATGACAACAGGCTACTTACTGCCTTTCCTTTTTGCCAAGCGGACGGCAGCGGCGCCGACCGCCCCTTTTCTTTGCCGCCGCCATCGTCTTAGTTTGAGTTGGCGCTGACCGACCAATCAGATGCTGGGCAGGCTGTTGCCTAGCAACAGCACAGTGGCGCTTGCGTTTGAAAGGAAAACCCTGAGGATAGTCGCCACCCGTGTCCATCAGGCGCTTGTAGGAGAGGAAGTGGGAGGGGCCGGGGGGGGGGGGGGGGGGGGTCAAAGGCTAAAGTCAAAGAAAGGGAAAAGTCTGGCTCTCCTTTCCAGTGACGGCATCGCAGGAACGCCTTCCAAAATGCACCGTTACGTTTGGTGGCGCCAACCGATTATCGAAAGTATCATGTTGGGAGGGGGGGCAACGGGGGGTGTTGTGTACAAGTGTAGCGCTGTCACAGTGCCGGAGCGGCTTGGTCAGCCGCACCCTCCCCATGATGACTCGCCTGCCTTTTGGTTCAAATCCCCTAAATTGGGAGCCCCTCCCCCAATTTGCTGACCTCGCCCCTGTGGCAATTTATTTTCTCATTTGTGACATGCGAGTGCTGCCGACTTTCATCCTCTTTGCTCTCCCTTCCTTCTCTTTCTTGTTTTATTTCCTTCCTTCTTGACTTCCTTTTTTCACCCCTTGCGTCCTCCGTTTTTGCCGGCATGCGTGTCTGTTGTGGTGTCGTCCTTGTTGCCGATTGCGTGCGCGAGGATTTAAGCCCCTCGAATGTCTGGTGCCCGCTGAGCCGTTAATTAGCTTAAGTGCCTCCTTCGCGGCTCGCCTTTGTTTTTCTTCGTCTTCAATTCCTTCCTTCTTTGCTGGCTTGCTGCGGTCGTTCGTGGTGAACTTTGCCGGCACCTCATCTTGATGCAAGTTTGGGCGACGGGGTCATCGATCCCCCTCACTCGGTTGGCCACGCTTGCTAACCCTCGTCCGCGTCGCTCCTTGCGCAATCTCCACGGCCGGCGCCGGCTGAGGGTCCACAAGGTTCTCCAAATGTGGCCTGATGATTTTACACTTGACTTTTCCACTTCCTGCTCGCTCTTGGCCCGTGGGGGCGGAGCTTACCGTTGCCCAGCACTCGGTTTTCTGTGCGTGTGATGCATTGTGGGTAACGTGAGCGCAACACATGACGAAGATTCCGGTTTCTGCCAAACCCTCCAAAGTTCCTCAAATGGCCACCCGAAATCTTTTTGTAGCGATTAATGATGACAACGGCGAAGCGGAATCTTTCACCGCAAAGAGATTAATTGTGGGCATCATGAAGGAGGTCCGACATCACGTTGTGACGGTTGTGACGTGCTGGTTGCTAGGGCGCTGTCATGTGACATGTGTCATGTGACTTAGTCTGCGCTGAGTCATCATCGGAAAGCTCCTTTGGGTCGGCGGCCATTTTGTCTGTCTCGCGTCAAGTCACAACGTCCGTGCCGTTTATTTGCGCTTGAACTTGATGATGTCATCATAGGCCGCCATCATGAAAATCTCTTGGAAAACTTTGGGCCGAATGGAGACTGCATGCCGCCAATGGGAGGGATTTTTTTTCAGACCGATACCAGTACAGATACTCACAATGTCAATTTTCTATTGCTTGGATTTCTGTTTTCTACTTCCTGATCATAAAACGTCCAGAAGAGTCGTGAGAGCGAGGCTGGTATCGCCACCGATACGATACCGAGTGTCCATACTCGATAGCGTTTGTAGCCTCAATTTCACTCCATTTGAATTGCTCCGCCTCCCCCCCCCCCACACTTGCTCGAAACGTCGTCGCCGTGTTTGACCTCAAGCCAGACAGGGATTAGCGTGCAGGTCGTGCGTGCGTCCATGTGGCGGGGGGAGGGGCCCTTTGGGGGTCCGTCCCGCTGTGCCGTCACATCTTCGCTAATCGGATCCCGTCGGGCTTTTTCAGGTTTAGACCTAACCTCGCCGTCTCATCCCCGCGCCGCCTTTGCCGCTAAATCCTGCCGCGCTCAGCGGGGTTCGCCGACCAAAAACGTTCGCGTGCCCGTGCTGAAAAAGCAGGTCAAAGGTCAGCTGGTGCATCATGTCACCCGAGTGAGCGTGAGCAGATGGCCCAGCTCGTGCTAGCATGCCGCTAATGCAGTGGATGAGCTTCCTGAGATTAACGACGGCGAAGGAAGGAAGTTGCCACTGCCGGCAACAGGAAACGGCAGCAAACCAAAAGGAAGCGCCGGGGAAAAACATGAGGATGATGCTCAAGCCGTTTCTTCTTCCAACTCAGCCGACGCCCACCATGACACGCTGACCCCGCCCCCCACGATGGCCGATGGGTCGCCGGCGAGGCCACCGCTGCCGCCGCTGCTCCTGCTCACTTCCTGTTTCCTGTGTGCCTCGTCGTTCCCGCAAGACCTGCAAGCCATCAGCGTGCTGGACGGTGAGCCGGGTGGGGGGGGGGGGGGGGGGGGGGGGGGTGGTTGGGGGTGCTTTTTTCCTGGGTTCAACATGTGCATGCGTGCGCCGTGTCGTCCGTCAGATCCTGGCGACTTCCCGGCGTTCACGAGTCCGCCGCGGGACAACCGCACGCTGCCGCTGGATCTCCGCTTCCAGACGATGACGCGCGTCAACCGCATGCTCTTCATCACGGCCAGGTACGCACACACTCGCACACGTGCGCGCACGCACGCACGCTCACGTGCACTCCGTGTGCCAGGGATCACGTGTTTGCGGTCAACCTAACGACGGCGGCGGAGGCTTTCGTACCGCAGACGGTGAGTTTGCTCAGCTGATGCTAACATTTGGGGACCGCCCCCAAACGGTGAGCGGAAGTGATGTCAGTTCCTGTTGCAGACGCTGACGTGGCGTTCTCTGGACGTGAGCAAGTGCGCCGTGCGAGGGATGGACGGCGTGAGTTGAAGCGCTTCTCCGGCTCGCGTGCCGGCTAGCGTTAGCCGCACGCTAACGCCACCTTTCCTGTTTTGTCAGGACGAGTGTTTCAACTACATCAAAGTTTTGGTGCCTCGCGACGACGAGACGTTGTTCGTGTGCGGGACCAACGCCTTCAACCCGGCGTGCCGCATCTACAAGGTGGAGCCGCACCGTCACCTGACGCTCCGCCTGTGACCCGGCGGTGACCTTTTGCTTTTGTGCGGCAGACGAGCACGTTGGAGCAGGTGGGCTCGGACCTGCCGGGTCAGGCGCGCTGTCCCTTCCAGTCGGGCCAGTCCAGCGCGGGAACCTTCGCCGGTAACGTCCGCCCGCCACCTTGTGCCGCCCGCCACCTTGTGCCGCCGCCCGTGGCGTCCGTGACCTCTGACCTTTGCGCCAGGCGGAGCCTTCTACTCGGCCACCGTGACCGACTTCCTGGCCAGCGACGCCGTCATCTACCGCAGCCTCGGAGACGGCCGAGCCGTCCTCCGGACCGTCAAGTACGACTCCAAGTGGCTGCGAGGTGCGTCGGCAGCACGCCAACACGACGTCCTTGCGTGATGTCAACACATGACATCATCGCGTGACGGCGAGCGCACGTGAGCAAAACACGCCGTCATCATATTTCCTATTCCCGCAGAACCTCGTTTCCTGCACGCCGTGGACTACGGCAGCTTCGTTTACTTTTTCCTGAGCGAGATGGCGTCCGAGTACACCGCCTTGGGGAAGGTACGTACCCTCGCTGGCTGGCGTGCTTGGTGACCGCTCGCCGCATTGGTCCGTGTGTGGGCAGGTCGTCTTTTCTCGCGTGGCCCGAGTCTGCAAGAACGACGACGGCGGCTCGCCGAGAGTTCTGGACAAGCACTGGACCTCCTTCCTGAAGGTCAGACCGCCAGGACCTTGATGATGGAAGTGCTGATTTGATCTAGATGGGGGAGGGGCAAGTTGACGGTTTGCCATCAGTGAGGCGGCGATGCTAACGAGGACGTTTGCGGCGCCCGCGCAGGCTCGTCTCAACTGTTCCCTTCCCGGAGATTCGCTCTTCTACTTTGACGTCCTCCAATCGCTGAGCGGCGTCGTGCAGATCAACGGACGTCCCGCCGTGCTCGCCGTCTTCACCACGCAAGCTAACAGGTCGGTGCTCGGCTCGCCGGCCACCGACAGGAAGCCGGCCCGGTCTGACCCAACGCGCGTGTGCGTGACAGCATTCCCGGCTCGGCGGTGTGCGCCTTCTACATGGACGAGGTGGACGAAGCGTTTGGCGGCAAGTTCAAGGAGCAGCGCGGGAGCGACTCGGCGTGGACGGCCGTGCCCGACGACGCCGTGCCCACGCCGCGGTGGGTCGCAACACGCACACGCACAAAAGTCAAGTGGCAGCGAAAAAAGAGAAAACAACAGCAAGCAAATGTTGCTTTTAGTCCATCCAGACTTTTGTTTCCTTCTTGGAACAAAACTTTTTGGCTTGAATCCCAAAGTTGGTCGAGTGCAAAAAGTTGCGACATCGTTTGCCAAAGATGAAGCTCGTCTGTGCTTGCAAAACGTCCTCACAAGCACAAGCGCTTATTTGTGGGAAATTGCGTCAATCCATCGTCTATTTCGGCAATTCATCGCTGGGCTTTTGCTGTGGACTTTCAAGTATACTTAATAGTGTACTTAAATGTACTTGAAAGGATACTTATTAATATCATTTAGAGTATACTCAAGTATACTTTTAAGTGTACTAAAACGTCCCAATTTCGTCCCAAGGAGTGCACTGGAAGAATAAACTTAAGTATATTCTATGTTATGTTCTTAATGTATTCTACTTTTCGGCAAGGGACATTTGATTGACCAGGGAATTGATTGATTGACTCGTTCCGATCAAAGGTGTGCAATTTCTGACCGAGTTGCCGTCGATCGTCGTCACGGCGAGTGCACGCAAGCTTGTCAAATCGACGTGCGCATGCTAACCGCTAAGCTAAGTAAGCCAAACGTGCACTCGTGCGTTGTTGGCATACGCTCGTCAGTGTGGAAGCGATCGGGACTGACAGCAGGCCGAAGATGTCCTCGGTTCAAAGGTCATGCTGTACACTCATCATCATCGTCATCATCATCATCATCCTCATCCTCCTGATCTGTACGGCAGGCCCGGCTTGTGCGCGGGCGACGGGACGGCCGGCGACTTCAAGTCTTCCGTGGATTTCCCCGACGAGACGCTGGCGTTCATCAAATCGTTCCCGCTGATGGACGGCGCCGTGCCCGCCGTCAACCGGCGGCCATTTTACACCAGGACCGCCAGCAGGTAGGACTTGATGGCCGACGCCAAGACTTCGCACGGCAAAGGTTGAGCCCAGCTTTTATTTGGGCTTCCTCTTACGCACACATCTGCATCTGACACACGCCAACACGCATGCACGCACGTTCACGTGAGCGCCCGCCACATGCAAACGTGCACAGGCAGCGGTAACGTGATTGCGCTTCGTCCCGCCCCTTTGCACACGGCAGCCAATCAGAGCCCGCAGCCATCAGCTTCCTGTAACCAGCGTGCGTCCGTGCGTGTGCGCAGGTCCAGGCTGACGCAGATGGCGGCCGACGTGTGGGCGGGTCCACACAAGGATCGCACCGTGCTGTTCTTGGGCTCGGAGGACGGGCGGGTGTCCAAGGTTCTGGTCGACACGCTTGCCGACAACGCGTTTGGCTCCAAACTCCTGGAGGACATCAACGTCTACGACCCACACAGGTTAGATCAGCTCGCGCACGCGCACGCGCACGTGCACGCGCACGCGCTGCTAGCATACTCAAGTAGTAGCATCACAGATGTCGTCAGATTTGGGAATGCTGAAGGTTCCGGAACTCGTCTGTTGTCACGAGCTCGGCAAAAGGAGCGACTTGTTGACATTGGCTACTTGTACAAGTTCCAAGTTGGTGGCGAACCTTTTTGGTTTGTGACTAAGCGGTCGGCCATGTTGGACAGCAAGCGCACAGGTTGGCCTCAATCTCGTCATACGGCAGTCAAGCAAAATGTTCGTCGGAAGACCCGTTGCACTCGTGCAACAAATTGTCCTTCGACATTCCACTTGACATTCCAATTTGTTTGGCTCGCTTTCTTTAGCCTTTGAAGGGAATGCCAGCGTTGTGGGTCGCTTCTGGCGGCGGCGGCAGCGGCGGTGGCGGTGGGCACGGGTTCCTTTTGGTGGCGCGTCCGGACAAAAAACGGATGATCGCAAATTACAAAATGGGAAGGAAAAGCTTTTCTTTCTTTCTTTTTTTTTTTTTACCATAGCGTCTTGCAAAGTCACTTAAAGTGGAATCAGTTGACCTTTGTGTTGACCTTTGTTTTTGTGGTTTCGTTGACGACCCTCGCCCGGCCGGGGTCGTTTGATGTGCTTTTGTGCAGTTACGCACGCTGACAAAGTGACCTTAACTCCGCCCACTTGAGTCGACAACTCGTCATTAATCATCGCGTGCTGTTGTAGCGTTTGACGTGGCGCGTTAGCATGAAGCTAACGTGACGTCAAGCGCCGACTGCTGAAGTGTGGATGTCAAACGTCTTCAGGTGCGACGTGGGCGTCCCGGAGGAGGACCGCAGGATTTTGGCTCTGGAACTGGACAAGGAGCACCACGCCCTGTTTGTGGCCTTCAGCAGCTGCCTGGTGCGCGTGCCACTGAGCCGCTGCCGACGGCACGGCGCCTGCAGGAGGTGGAGACGTTGAAAACCGCCAGCATGCGTGCAAGCGTTGCCGATCACGTTGTCTCACAACCTCCCTCCCGCCCAGGTCGTGTCTGGCCTCTCGTGACCCCTACTGCATCTGGCTGCGCACGGGAACTTGCGCCGACATGGCGCCTGGCTTCAAGTACGTCCTGACTCCAAGGCTGCTCAAGTCTGGTCCTCCCGAGCCCCTTTCCCTCCTCCGACACACCTGACTCATAGCATGAGGATGCAGCTCGTTTCAATCTGGCCAAAAGTGTCTGGTGGGCTCTGGAGGGCCCGACTAGGGCACCCCTGCTACATCTTCAAATAGCGGAGTGCATGTTTGACTGCGCGGTCTTGTCGGCAGGGCGGGCTTTGAACAAGACGTGGAGGGAGACCACTCCAACATGGCCGCTTGTCACGGTGAGACGCGGCGCCCGCCACCTGATGTTAGCACGTACATGTTAGCACGTCTCCTTTTGTTTGGTTCTGTTTTGCAGCCGACATCTCGCCGACCTCTCGTAACCGGGACATGCCCCCCGCCGACTCGGCTTACGGTAAGCCCCGCCTCCCGCCGCTGCGCGTGTCATGAACAGCGCTGCCGCTGGACCGGAACGCGAGATTGGCGTGAGAAAAAACTGCGAGACGTCACTCGGCCTTCACCTTTGGCCACGTGTCCGTCGCAGAAAGATGGCGGCCGAAGGTGTCAGCATCCTGTTGGGCGCGGCGCCACCTATGGAAATGAACATTGATCATGTGATGCAACTTTTGCAATTGACTCAAATGAATTGTCTCTTTTCAAAATGAAACATTCAACACGCTGGCCTCTTAATCAAATCTGATTCGCTCAATGCAAAAAGCCACGGATGTGCTAACCGTTAGCATGTAAGCGTTAGCATGTAAGTTGTTGTCTGTCCATTTCAAGTGTGAAGAAAAGTGTGCCGTGTCCACACGTGTGTTTGAAGGTGTGTGTGCGCTTGTGCGTGTTTCAGGCGTGCGTGACGCCGCCGCCGACGACTCGGCGTCTCACGTCCACTACACTCTGCTGATCGCTTGCGTGCTGCTGGCCTTTTCGCTGGGCGCCGCCTTGTCGGGCCTGATGGTGTCGCGTTGCGGCGGCCGGCCGGACGCACGACAGAAAGTCCAGTTGTCCAAAGACCTGGAGGCCTCGCTGCCGCACGCCTTGTCCCTGCACTCGCTCGCCAGGATGGGCGGACTCCCGGACGCCGCGCCCAAGGTGAGTCGCAAGCCAATCAGGAGGCAAGGAACGCACGAGCCGCTGACCTTTGTCTCCCCCAGGAGGACAAAAGCGGCAATTGGCAGTGCCCCAAGACGTACGTGTCCTTCATCCCCGGCGGCCCGGCGGCGGCGGCGGCCCATCTGCTGACCACGCGGCGACTTCCTGCGGCCGAGCCCCTAGTCAGTCCTTTTCATGTTTGACCTTTTGACTTTTTGACCTCATTTCAAAAGAATCATCCCTCATCCATGATCGGAAGCGCTTTTCCTCACGAGGTCGCGGGCATGCGTGCCGGAGCGCGTCCCAGCCGTCTTCGGCACGCCCTCAACCGGCGACCGCAACGAGGACAAGCGCTCTCCAAAATGGAAGCTTGATGTTGAATCGTGCATTTCAAAAAGTTGACTGACTCAACATTTGTCCTTGCCGGCAGGCGGCCGGCGACTTGCCGGCAATTCCCACGCCAAACTCCAGCCCGGAATTCCCTCGGCCGGCAGACGAGGCCGCGACCAAAGGTGTGACTCCGCCCCCTCATCTCGGCGACGACGTGGCTGACGTGTCGGCGTTGGACGAGCTTCTGAGGCACATCCAGCAGGTCAGCGCGCAGGGTGACGGAGGCATCAGGGTCCTGACGGCCACCCCTGGAGACCACCATCATCATCTTCATCTTCATCAGAGCGGCAAGATGCGGGCCCACGGCCATCACCATGGCAACCAGCAGCCGTGCGACCAAACACAAGCGCTGAATGCTAACAGCGCTATGTTGCGACCAGCCGCCATCGCGGAGGCGCCCGTTTGGCCCCGTGGCCCCGCCCTCATCAAGATGGCCGGCGGCCTGCCGCGCCACCACAGTTTCAACCAGCGGGGTGCGCCGCCACGCCAACATTTCCTGGCCAGAATGAACAGCAACGGACTGCCGGCACGCCGACAGCGGGCGGCGGCGGCGGCGGCGGGGACCTGCCTGACGCGCCAGCACAGTTACAGCGAAGGCGTGCATGTGCAGCGTGCTAACGTGGCTACCGCGAGCGCCGTGCGCCGCGCCGTCTCGCTCAAGCCCCAAGTGCCACCCAAACCTTTGTTCCTGCCCAACGTCTCTGCGTCGTCGGCGTTAGGACGGTCCGGGTGCTGAAGGCTCGGCGTTTCCTCGCAAACTCATTGCGGCCGCTCGCAACGCCGGTAAAAGAAGCTACGGTAACGCCGCTAACGCCATTGCGTCATCAGAGCAGACTCCACGCATGCCGTGCCATCACGTGAGTGTAGTAGCCCCGCCCACTTTTCTACCATATTGGTATGTGAAATCCGAGAGGGCAGCAATAAGACAACACGTATCAGAATTCAAAGTTCATTGACTTCAAACGTTTGTAAAGTACAAAATATTTTTTTTATGTGACAACCATGAAAAGCAAAACAAACAGGATGCGCCTTTGTATTTGGGACTTTACTTCTGCGATCCTAAAAAGGAAGCAGGAAACTGAAGAAAGCTGAGTGTGACCTCTGACCTCAGCTTGTTGTTTGAAGCAGCTGCAGCGCCCCCAGTGGCCATGACAGCATCAACACGTAGCATTCCGCTTATTTATAAGCTCAATGATTGTGAGTATGGTTGTTTGTCTCTGTGTGCCCTGCGATTGGCTGGCAACCAGTTCAGGGTGTGACCCCGCCTACTGCCCGAAGCCAGCTGGGATAGGCTCCAGCACCCCCCGCGACCCTTGTGAGGATTAAGCGGTAAACAAAATGGATGGATGGATGGTTCATATTTCTATCATCAGTAACAATAACGCTGACAATGGGAATGTCTTTTTTTTATAGTCTTCTCATTTCTTTTTACGATTTAACGTGATTTTATTTCGTGCGACTCGCACATTCATCAAGACAAATCAATCGGTTAAACCAGGGGTAGGCAAGTTGGGTCCTAGAGAGATTTGCTGTCTCCCTCCTCCAACACAGCTGAGAGGCTCCTGCAGAATGTAATGATGAGCTGATGATTTGAAACACCTGCTTTGGAGGCAGGAGACACGGAAAGCACGCAGGACCCACCTTGCCTATCCCTGGGTTCAACAACCAGCTCGGTACAAGATGGATTCTCGGCACGTTCGTGGCGGGGATTGAAATTGTTCTTTACATTTTGGTGTGCGCTTACAACAGGAGGACCCCGAAATGTGCTTTCTTTGAGTGGGCTAATTTGCAAAGTCACTTCCTGCTAGCGTCCTTTGATGTGGTCCTGTCAGATGTCCGCCTGTTTGGCAAAAACTAGGATGGCGATGATTTGTGTTTTCTATCAAGAGCGGCTTGCTTTCAGTACACGTGTGCTGATTTATGTCTTTTTTGCAGGCTTTTGACGCCATCAAACATTGATTGTTGTTTGGGCTTTGGGGTCCATTTTTGTAAGGTAGTGAAAATGTTGTCCAGACATCAGCAGCCGCTTGTCTGAACCCCGCCGGGATTGTTTCCTCCATGTGACCGTTGTACGCATGCCATTCGCCAGGGATGTCCACTTCGAGCTTTTTATGCTGGCGGCAACACAATGATTAACATTAATTGATGAGAAATTGTGAGGAGAATTAAGGGATTACAGTCTTTGAGACAAAGAATTGAAGACGAGACCATTTGCAGATGGCACCTCCATATTTTTGAAAGATGGTCAATAAAAACTTTTCTAAAGCGTCCGGATGAAATAGTGAAAATATGTCACATGTATTGCTTCGATTTTAGTCAAATCTGAAATAAAATACTAACCCTAACCCGACTACAAATGTAAGAAGAAGAGAAAACGTGAATGTTGCTAAGGGACGCATACGCGATAAGAACAAGTCGTTGGTTAACGAGACACTCGCTTGCTTATTTGTATTCTTTCGGACGGTTACTTTTCGACAACTTCTCAGCACTGCGACAGTCGATTTTCTATTTGTAATACGTTTGAAAAAGATCATATCCAATGACCAAAACAGACACAGGCCATTTTTTAAAATTAAAAATAGAAAAACGACTCGTTATTTGATGTTGGTTTTAAAATAGAAACGCCTCAATTGTAATAAAGCTGCATTTTCTCGTTTGTTGTCTAGAACGAGTAAGGAAAAGCCCAACAGATGTTCCGTTTTTATTTCTTCAACCAATGGAATATACAGCACGAGACACGTCGAAAGACGAGCTCGTTAACCGGTACCGTATTTGTTTTTGTTCCCTGAAGTCAACACCGACAGCATTTCCCAAACTGACCAGGAGATGGCGACAGCGTGACGTCTGAAGTGTTCCTTCATTCACCTCCAGCCTAAACACGACGCGTGAAAATATATCATAATTAAAATAAAACTAAGAAACAAAATGTAATAATACATTTTAAAAATACTTGTGCCTTTTTAAAAAAAAAATAAAGCTGAAAGCAATGTCAGATTTCCATTAGTTAATTTTCATTGAGGTTTATTAATTCATACTTTTTTTTTTTTTTTAAATATACTGCTCTCTTTCTTTAACGAAGGAGAACCTACACTTTTTCTTTTTTTTTCCCAAGTGTGAACTTAGTGCTTGGACAATTTAGGATGTTTTCGTATCATTACAGAACACTTACTAACCGTCTTCAGACCAGAGCCATATACGGCTTTGCTTCAGACGCCAGTATCGCCATCTCCTGGACAGTTTGAGAAATGCTGTCGGTCAAATTTCCACGAACGCGAAACAAATACAGGAGATGTTTTTCGATTTGTCTCGTGCTATATGTGATTTTCGTTTTAGAAATAAAAATTGAAAGTCAAACTGTTATTAGACTTTTCCTTACTCGTTCCAGACAACAAACAAGAAAATTAAGCAGCTGTATTTCAATTGACGTTTCTATTGTAAAATCAAAATCAAATAATGAGTCGTTTTTCCAAACGTAATATCCAATCACCAAAAGACGCACCTACATACCCTAACCCTAACCCTAACCCTAGGTTCAATTCATCATTAATTTTATTATTATTGTCAAAACGGGAGACGACTCGTTTCCCGTTATTTGTTTACATACATCGAAACTAAAACAAACTGGAAATCGGATCGTTTCCCCTTTTAAGAAGGAAAAACAAATGGCTAAAAAGTATACGGTCCCGGACCAAAATACAAAATGTATACGTATGCTGTTTACAGATTGTTAAAGCGTTGTTATTTAAATAAAAAAAGAGGTATTTCCGTCAGACGACTCTTCAACTTAAAAGCTTCTTATTTTGATATGAAAGGACTGTCAATGGGATCCTCGCAGCTGAAGCCAAAGGGCAGCCATCTTACGTAGCCACTGTTCTGACAACTTTGGTGATTCCGTCCGTCGAGAAATCAGACTTTCACAAGGCTTTTGTCCTCCGAAGGCCGAATTTGTCGGCTGCATGACGTCACTCCGGTGCGACTTGACAGCACGCACATGGATGGAGTGTGCTGTGTCAATGCTGCTTGTCGGTAGCGCACTGACAATCCGTCAGGTTTAGCGAGTGACAACGTAAGATGGCCGCCGGCGGCTTCACGTCTCCTTGCAGCGAGCTTTGTTAGTCTATTCGTGTGGTGGCAGATGCTCAATTGTGCTAAAATGACGGAGGGCAGAATCACGCCACGGCAAGACGACTGCGCGTACAGCAGCTGTTACTGGTAAACAACAACAACAACCTTTGTTCGCCGACATTTCATCAAGACGCACGAGTCTCATGGGAACTTCCTTTTGCAGCTCCTTTGAATGTCCTTCACCATTTGTGACGCATATTGTAAGACATGAGGGTTTAGCGATTGTTCTCATAGCGTTTGCTTGAGACGCGAGACGGCTCGACTTGGCAGCAAAACCAAGAGACTCATTGCTACTACTCGACATGATGTTGCCTGGAAACAAATGTCAACAATTTGGTTCTCATTGTGTGTTTGCAGTGAAGAAAATGTGTGGAAACTTTGCGAGTTGGTGCGTCGAGAGAGGAACGCGCCCCTCCACGAACTCTCGGTGGTCTTCATCTCCAACGACAACAGAACGGTGAGAGACATGATGGTCTCGTGTGGCCGACACCTTCGTGACAGTCTTCTGACTTCCGCAAGTCGAAATGTGCTGCAGGTTCCTTTGTGGAAGCAGAAGTCAGCGCGCGGAGAGCAGCCCGTCATTTGGGTAGGTCGACGGTGCCACCTGACCTGACGTTTGGAGGTGGGTGGCCACTTGTGTCAATCGTCACTTCCGGTCCATGACGCCGGCCGCCGTTCCCCGAAGGCATAATGACGTCAAACCTGCAAAACAATGCAAGACGGACCCTCTCATCGGGTCTATTTGATTTTTGCCTGGCCTATTTGGCGAATGCGGAAGCGCTCGGCGAAAGGTGGGAATTGACGATTAACGGGATGAAGTGGCCACCTGGGGATGCAAGTCAGGACCTGACAGACGCGTTTGACATGTCACGTGTGCTGGCGTGACGCCTATGCAGGATTATCACGTGCTTCTGCTTCACGCGCGGCCTGGGTCCGAGGCCGCCGTCTACGACCTGGACTCGGTCCTGCCGTTTCCCTGCAGCCTGAAGCTTTACGCCGCGCACGCCCTGCGCAGCGAGCGCAGCATCCAGTGCGCCTACCACAGGTTAGCCACGCCCATCACAGGTTAGCCACGCCCACACTTGACTTGCAAAGATCTTTTGGACTCATTCAGATGACTTGAAGTGCTTTTCATCCATTACAGCCCCGCCCCAAAACACTTTATTTTGTTTCGGATCCGGACAAATGTCAAATAGAAAGTGTTGATGTGTCCCTGTAAGGGGCGTGGCTTAGTGAGTGACGCCACGAGTGGCACTTTGTTGCCATGGTTACCATATGCCGCTCCATGTTGTCATGTTGCGTTTGTGTGCTTTGTCCTGTTCAGTAAGTGACT
Organism: Vanacampus margaritifer; assembly: GCF_051991255.1. Taxonomy (NCBI): domain Eukaryota; kingdom Metazoa; phylum Chordata; class Actinopteri; order Syngnathiformes; family Syngnathidae; genus Vanacampus; species Vanacampus margaritifer. Next base: position 20,484,639 of record NC_135448.1, read on the forward strand.
TGAAACCGCAGGGGCCACTGCAGCTCTCCTTGCCCACATGACGGGGCATCACGGCAACACGTTTGCGCCATCGTCACTTGAGCGGCGGCATATCCCAAGCTCGCTTGTAACTCCCAATTTTGGAATTAAACAACAAAAACAAATTGGCCGAGCAAGGACTCGTTTTAGGGTTAGGGTTTCATTTGCAGCAGTGGAAAGTCGAGCTCCAGCTGTGCACGCTTCGGACTTTGGGGAGGAACTCTCCTTGACGACACTTGTCAACATCGCACAGGAAGTTGCGCGTGGTCCCTGCCGACTGCTTCCTGTTGAACTTCGCCTCGGACCGTTCGCACATGAGGAACGCCGACGGGTCCTGGAAGATGCCCCCCCCGCCCTACCCGCCAATCTCCACCGCAGGTCAAAGTTCATGTGTAGAGGACGTTTGCCGAGCTGGCGACCTCTCCGTGACCTCTGAATGATGTCACTTTCTCCTTCCGCAGACTCTCACATGAACCTGGATGATTTCATCTGCATGGAGCCCACCCGCGGATGGGGACACGTTTTTACTTTGGATCACTTCCTGCGGCGCTACACCCAAGATTTGACAGCGCCACCGTTGCCGTAGTGTGTGTGTGCGTGTGTCTTTGGATGCTATTGCTAAATGTGCTTTGATACACTTGATGCATTTATTCAAATCAAATGTGTCTGTTTAACATTGTTCAAATGACATCATTGAGATCAAGTAACGTCAATTAAAAAGAACTTTGTATTGATGAAAATGGCCAAAAGAGTCAAGTGTCCCTTTCAAAGCACACTGGTTCTTCTATTTCTTTGTATGTGTATTAATAGTTTTGTTAATAAGTTTGTTCTGGACCATTGCGACCATTTTCCTGTGAGTTATAATCTCACATGTTCAATAAAGATTTATTTATTTTTTTTAAGTACGAGTGTAACCTTTTCTTTTTATTGTATTTTTTCTTCTTAAAACTTTTTAAACATCTATGTATCTATTATAGACAAATGTATGTATATATATATTTATATATATAAAGTGCTTCGATTTGTGTTGCTTAGTGTGAAAGTTACGTTTTAATGTGATAATGTAAAACGCTTTCAAACGTGAAACATGATCGTGATATTTTTTAATTTTATTTGATTTAGTACTTTATTTTTTAGGTTTTCGCGTTTTCCTGTGACGTCACATGGGAGGCGGGTCTTGTTTGTGGTCAAACAAACAGCGATTGCCGGCAACAAAAGCGCATCTGCGAGCGGCTGTCGTGGTAACAACGGACGCTCGTCGTGTATCGACAAACTGCTCCGGTCCTGTTGGGCCTCCGCGTCGACGTCGTCGTGGACGAGCGAGTGCTTAGCCGCGTTAGCATGCGATGCTAATCGGCCTCAGTGAGCTTTGTGTACAAGCGTCGTCGCCGACAGGCAGCGTTAGCAAGTGAAGCTCACTCGCCAGCTCGCCAGCTCGCGACTCGTCTCAGGCCGGACGACACCAAAATGTCCCAAATCGCCAACGTCGATCGACAGAAATGGGGGAGCGTCCTGCTTCGTCGGGCTAGCTAAAGTGAGCGAGCCAAGTCGAGCCCCTTTGTTTCCTCCTTAGCTTAGCTTAGCTTATTTTAGCTTCGCTTCGCCAGCATCACCATCGACTGCTGCTAAGCTCATTGTGCTCGTTTTTGTGACCTTGGACACGTCGTCATGGACATGACCGTCCCAGGTGTCTTCTTGCTTCTCTTAGCAGGTGAGTTCACTTCAAGCCAACACCGCCGCCATTTTATTTATTGCTCATTTTTAAGGTCAACATTCCTTCCTATGGAAGCAATGTTGACCTTAGTATCAATATGGCAAATGATTGGCAAACGATTGGCAAATGAGCACATTTGGCATCCCAGATGGCATCCAACTGCTGCGTTTGTGCAGGATGCGTGGCCGCCTCCCAGAGGAACCCAAACGTTTTGGTGTCCGGGATTTCCGACGGTGAGTGGTCTGGTGAGCACCAAACACGGGACACCGGATCCCGTCCTCACTCGGTGTCCCTTTCAGCGTGTGGCGACTCGTCGGAGCTCCTCCGAGCATCCAGCGGGGTCATCGCCAGTCCCGGTTGGCCCTTCCAGTACCCGGCCCGCCTCAACTGCAGCTGGAACATCCGAGGCCGACCCGGAGACAGGGTCACCATCAGGTACGCCGCGGCCTCGCTCGCTCGCTCGCTCCTGACGACGGCTCGCTGGAACTTTGTCATTCGCCGTCTGCAGCTTTCAGGACTTTGAGCTGCAGGCATCGCATCGCTGCTCGTCAGACTGGGTGTCCATCAGCAGCTACAAGAACCTGGACGGGCTGCGAGTGTGCGGCTCGTCTCTGCCGTCTCCCTACATCTCGTCGCAGGACCACGTCTGGATCCACTTCCGCTCCGACGACGCTGTGACGGGAAAAGGCTTCCGGCTGTCCTACGTCACAGGTGAGCTTGGCGGGTGCGCGTGGGCTCGGCTGCCATCTTGTTTTTGGAAGTCACCCAGTACAGAGATTTGGTCAGGTGTCTGTACACGGCGTGACAAAAACTAAAACCTTCGGGTCATGGTGATGTTTTGATGCGTCTCAACTGCTTGTGAGTTTCCTTTGGTGGCACTTTTGTGTTTGCAAGCGAGAACGTTGACAATTGTTAAGTCTGTGTTAATTGTGAGCGCAAATTGGCTCTCAAATGAGTTTCGACCGGGCGCAAATAGCAGAAGTCGCCAGTGGAAAAATTGTCCTGAACGTCCCGATGTGTCGTCATCGCAATTGGCTCGTTGGTCAGCCGGCGAATGGCAAGTCCGGGTTTTGCTGTGCTGGCAAGTTTGAAGCCGACGTGTGCACGTGTGGCCGCAGGCAAGCCAGATGTTTCCAGCTGCGACGTGGACCAGTTCCACTGCTCCAACGGCAAGTGCGTTCCCGACTGGTGGCGGTGCAACTCCATGGACGAGTGCGGCGACAACTCTGACGAGCGCCAGTGCGCCGACACGCCGTTCTCCTTCCAGCCCTGCAGCCTCAACCAGTTCCCGTGCTTGTCGCGCTACACGCGCATCTACACCTGCTTGCCTCACAGCCTGCGTTGCGACGGCAGCATCGACTGCCAGGTCAGAGCCACGTTGGCTTCACCTTCATAAGGCGGCGGCGGCCTTCATCTTTGACCTCCCGCTTCTTTCAGGATCTTGGCGACGAGATCGACTGCGAAGTCCCGACGTGCGGGGAACGCTTACGGAACTTCTACGGCTCCTTCAGCTCTCCAAACTATCCGGACTTTTACCCTCCGGGGAGCAACTGCACCTGGCTGATTGACACCGGCGATCACAGGAAGGTACCGACCGACCGACCGACCGACGGAAAGCAAGCGCACCCGGCTCCGGCTAACGTCCGGCCTTTGTGCCGCAGGTCATCCTGCGCTTTGCGGACTTCAAGCTGGACGGAACGGGCTACGGTGACTACGTGAAGGTGTACGACGGTCTGGAGGAGAACCCTCGCCGCCTTCTCAGGGTCCTGACGGCCTTCGACTCCAGGGCGCAGGTGGCCGTGGTGTCGTCTTCCGGACAGCTGCGAGTCCATTTCTACGCCGACAAGATCAACGCCGCCAGAGGCTTCAACGTCACCTACCAGGTTGTCCCGGCTGGGCCGGCGTGGCCACGCGTTGCCCGCGACCCGCCCTTTATGGCTTCCATGTTTGTGGTCGTCAGGTGGAGGGCTTCTGCCTGCCGTGGGAACTTCCTTGCGGCGCCAACTGGGGCTGCTACACGGAGCAGCAGCGCTGCGACGGCTACTGGCACTGCCCCAACGGCCGCGACGAGTCCAACTGCTCGGCGTGCCAGGAGGACGAGTTCCCCTGTTCCCGAAACGGCGCCTGCTACCCTCGCTCGGACCGCTGCAACTACCAGAACCGCTGCCCCAACGGCTCCGACGAGAAGAACTGCTTGTTCTGTCAGCCCGGAAACTTCCACTGCAAGGTTTGCGAGCCCACACGCGTGTCGAGTGCGTGCGCTACGTGCGTGCGCTACGTGCGTGCGCTACGTGCGTGCGCTACGTGCGTGCGCTACGTGCGTGCGCTACGTGCGTGCGCTACGTGCGTGCGCTACGTCCGCACCCGCTGCCAACCGCGGCAAACGTTGCCGTCTGCCGCGTCCGCAGAACAACCGTTGCGTGTTTGAGTCGTGGGTGTGCGACGCCCAGGACGACTGCGGCGACGGCAGCGACGAGGAAAGTTGTCCCGTGGTGGTTCCCACCAGGGTGATCACGGCCGCCGTCATCGGCAGTCTGGTGTGCGGCCTGCTGCTGGTCATCGCGCTGGGCTGCACCTGCAAGCTGTACTCGCTGCGCATGTTTGAACGCAGGTGAGCAAACGCCGGTGATGTCGCACACGGCAAGCACGCACACGCTCCGTCAGCCAGCGCTCCCCCCGCTCGCCGCAGGTCCTTCGAGACGCACTTGTCCAGGGTGGAGGCGGAGCTACTGAGGAGGGAAGCCCCGCCCTCCTACGGCCAGCTGATTGCTCAGGGTTTGATTCCGCCTGTGGAGGATTTCCCGGTATGCTCCGGCAGTCAGGTAAGGACGGCCGGCCGGCGTGCGGACCCGCCAAATGTTGTTGACGTCGCAAAATCACAAAAAGTTTGTCGTCGTTCGGGTTCTTCGTGACCTTCACCTTGTCCGAGTCATTCACTGCATTTTCATAGTTTGGATTGTCCCACTTGAGCAAGTTATTCCACTTTGGTCCATTTTTTGGGGGGGGGGGGGCAAGCAATGCCGTCAGTGCGTCCCTGGTACGTAATCCAAGTGGGACCCGTTGCCTCCCTGCTAGACACACAGCATTCAGCTTGCAATTGGGCAGGGGGGCAGGGTTCGATCACCAAATGATCCCCGCTGCTGTTCACTGCTTGCTCACGAGATCTGGGTTCAAATGCGGAGGACAAATTTTGACAAGAAAGTCATGGAAATGTTTCTTTTTGGGTGACCGTAATCTGCGCAGCGTGTTGTGCCAGCTTGGTGACGTGTTGTTGTTGGTTCCCGCCTTCAGGCATCGGTTCTGGAGAACCTGCGTCTGGCGGTGCGTTCTCAGCTGGGCTTTACCTCGCTTCGCCTCCCGTCTGCCGGTCGTCACGGCAACCTGTGGCGCAGCCTCTTCAACTTCTCCCGCTCTCGCCAGTCGGGGTCTTTGGCTCTGGTCTCAGCCGACATGGAGGACAGCGGCGGCACCGGCAGTTCCGCTTCAGACCTGCTGTCGCCGGACTCGGATGACACTGACACGGAAAGCGAGAGGGGGCGGGAGCGTGGCGTCGGGGCGGTGGGCGGCCCCATCGCACCCCTGCCCCAAAAGACTCCGCCCGCCACTTCAGTGGAGGCCGCCGTGTCGTCAATGGCCTCCGCCACCCCCGCAAACCCGCCGCCCGGCCTCAGCCGGGTCCGGAACGGTGCCGGCCAGGCCGTGCCCCCGGCTGGCCCGGTCACCGTGGAAACGGCCAATCCGGACAGGGACCGTCACGGCGAGCCGTCCCAGCTCCGAGCGCCGCGCGTGTCCACCTTGCACCGTCTGACCCAGAATCTGCAGCGCCTGGCCAGGAACCTGATGACAAGCGGTCGCGGCCAGCATAACCAGAACCACCAATGGACCAATCACAGTCCGCTACGCCAGCTTGATACAGGAAGGGGCGGGGCGGAGTCTAGCGAGCGGCGAGGGAGCGCAGAAGAAGACGAAGATGTGGAGCTTTTGATCCCGGATTCTGATTCGTCCTCGTCATTTGGCGACGTTCGGCAGCCGCTCCTGGACCCGCGGCCCTCGCGCCCGTCGCCGCCGCGGCATCAGGGCGTGAGCGGCGCGCGGGCGGGCTGGGACGGACCTTGCGAACACTGCGGCAAAGTTCACACGGCTCAGATTCCCGACACGTGTCTGGAGGTCGGAGGCAAGACGGAGAGCAGCGACGACGAGCTGCTTCAACTATGCTAACGGGCTAAAGGCTAACGTGACAAGGTTGGGGGCCGCAGCCGGGCGGTCACTACTAGCACGTTAACATCGCTAGCGGCAGATGGGATCCGTTGCGAGCTCGTGTCCAAATTCACAAGGCTGGGTCCGAATTTGCCGGCTGCGTGACGTCACTCCCGGTGCCACTTGACAGCACGCGCGTTCTTACACACGCATGAGCTGCCGGTCAATGCGCTACCGACAAGTCGTGTTTGTTGACAATCCGTTCATATGCAAGTCCGTGCGTGTAACGTCATACAGCCGGCAAATTCATGTCACAGACCCGCTTCCTTGTGTTGATGGCTCCTCCCCCTCTGGAAGTGTGACTGATTCTGTTGTTCTCCTGGGACCCTTGCAGCAAGAAGCCCACTTTAGCCTCGATGCGGGGGGGGTTGCATTTGCGTGGAAAAGCTGTCCTCACCTCCCAACATTTGAACCGGATGCGGATCCACGTGTTTTGGCAACAAGACGTCAAGCAAATGTCGTCATGAAAAAGGATCCTTGACGTTATGCTAATGACCCATCAGTATTTGTTTTTTTTTAAAACCATTTTTGTGTTCCCACTTTTGGTACCTCGGCTATTTATTGTTGGCGTTCTTGGAATTGTGGTGTTTTCTCAGCTGCATGATCGTTTGATGTTTTCTCCTTTGATATTTCAAACGGAACTATTAAATCTTTGAAATTGTTCCCTTGTTTGCATTTCTTGTTGATGAGGGAACGTCAAGTGCATGAACCTTGGAAGGGAACGGCCGTTGCGGCAAATGGACCGAGTAAGACGCGACTTGAGCAAAAAGATTGGAGACGGCTGGCGCAAGATCGGCGCTAAATGAGGCACGAAAGGTATGCAATCAACCTTGAAGGAATTCCGAGCCGTTGATTCAATTAGATTTTTATTTAGGATTCAATGCAAAAATTAAAAAGATAGGCAAAACCCTTTCCATACATTTGACCGGTAGCAGGAAATCCGATTCCATTTTCCAGCCTACAAATGAAAGCGAGGCATTCTTCAAAGCGACACTTGTTTATGATGCTAAACATTATTAATAGCGCGAAAGTCCATTGAAGAAATTCCAGCACAGCAAGAAGACGTCGTCGGGGAAGCGGGTCCTCGTTCAAATCCAGCTCGGTCGCTCGGAGCGGCCATCGCCATGGCGGCAGCTTCAAGGTGATGGTCCTCCCCGGATCGCGTCCCGCCCAACCGGGACACGACCCGGAATGCACACAACCCGTGATGCAATGTCCAAATTGGTCATGAACGCGTCAGTCCGTCTCCATGTGGTGGAGGGCGCGAAAGGAAGCAGCGGCAGGAACCGATGAGGAACTATATGCAAGTAGCAGGACCTTGAAATTGCATCTCAAGGAAACCGGAAACCGATGCAAGTTGGCTAGTATCGGGGTCATGTAATCGAAATTTCACGTCCGCGTCAAAAGTCGAGCTGCAGCATTTTGTACTAACTGCAGACGTTATGTATTTATTGTCATTTCGATAACTCCAAATGTGTTTGTGTCATAGTTGTCGTCACGGTTTTGATTCCTTCGGCGACAATCGACCTGATAATAAACCTCGTGTTGAATGAGGTGTGGCCAAACTTTTGGCGTCGCGTAATACGAGGTACGACCGAATGCCGCCATCTACTGAACTGTATGAAATGCTTATGAGACGAGATCAATCCAAATAAATGAAGCAAAAGTTTGCTGGAGCTCGAAATGTGTTTTGAGGACCGAAACAGAAAGCATGTGATCACGATCCGCCATTTTGCTTATTTCCATTCGCCTCAAACGCTTTCATGTCGGGACTTGGAAAAGCCAAGTGGGATAGCCGTCGGACGTCCCGCCGTCGGACGGCAGGCCGTCGGACGTCCCGCCGTCCACCGTCCTCCAATGCAGCGTTCGTCCTTCATGTATCAACTTGTGCCTACTTTAGCCCGGGGCCCCGCATTTCTTAAATCGGACCCTGGTAAACGCTTTGCTCACCTGTGAAGCTAACCAGAACCAAGAAGATGAGAATATTTGTCATCTTTATTTTCAGACATGAAGAAGTCAATGTTGACGGCGGGCGTGACTGGGCTGTTTTAGCCACAGCCGCGTCCACTCAACTGGCTGCCAAACGAGCTGGACTCGCAGAAGCGCCTGTGGCTAAAGACAAACTATTTTGGGCTTTTGACTTTCTGGACCTGGATTGCCCAATCCTGCTCAGGGGCAGCAGTGGTGGGCCGGGAAGTGGAGACAGCACGCCTTCTTTCTCTGCAGCTGAGGAGGCGCCGCTGCCCTCCGTCTCCATGTTGGTAAGCGGGGCCAAAGCGGGCGGGTTCCGCCAGGGACGTGGCGCAAAACGCTTGAAAGCATTCTACGGCGCGCCGCTGCCCTCCGTCTCTTTATTGGTAAGCGGGGCCAAAGCGGGGTCCACCAGGGACGTGGCAGGAAACAGTTTAAACCAGCCAATCACCATGATGGACAGGTCCAAGTCGTCCAGTAGAACCTGAGCGGCGCCCATGAAGGATTTATGGTCCATCTTGCCGTAATCGCCCCACACGATGATCTGAGCATTTGGGCCATCGCGCGCGTCGTTATTTCTTTCAGCGCACGTGCACGTTTGGCAACCTTACCTGCAGAACTTTGCCTTCCGGGTTCTCTTCAAACTGCAACTGCTGCTGATAAAGAGGATCCAGCGTTTTCCTAGCCAGGCGAGTTCTCCGCTTCAACAAACATTTGCCGTTATCCATCAGGTAGACCTTCACATACGCAGCTGGGCCGCAAACAGAGCAACTTGTCAGAACTCCAGCCACAACTGGACAAATTCACCGACGACACTCTGTGCTTGCTAAAACAACAATTTAAAAAAAAAACTTTTTTTTTAAGGGCTCTCGAAAAGCTTCATTGTGCTCTCTGGAACTTCACTGAGTTGATCCAGATCCTTCACACGCTGTGAGGGACTTACCTGGCGTGTTCTTGTTGCCTTGTTTACCCACAAGCCCCCTGGCCCGGATCACCTCCACGTCGAGGCGCTCCTTCCTGTAGACCATCCCGATCTGGATGTCGCCTGAGCGGCACAACGGCATGCGTTGGATGTTAGCCCGTCTCGGCCATTATGCGGACATTTTGCGATTGGTCAGTACCCATTGCAGGCGTGGCCAATGTCTGCCTCCCAGCCAGCTGGGCGGGGCCTAACCCGTCGAGGAAGCAGGTGAAGTGTTTGTCTGTGGCCAACTTGACTCCCGGAAAGATCAAACTGAAATGCAAAAGACAACATGCGAGGAGTCCGCCCAATCCAATCCGACATGACGCCGTGACCGGGACGAGTCGTACGCGCCGGGCTTCGGGTCCTCTGCGTCGGGATCGCGGCTCGGCTGTCGGGTGAAGCGGGACTTAAATTCCACGGCCAGTCCGGTTTCCACACTCCGTTGAACGGGAAGTCTCACCACCTTCTTCTTCTTCTCTTCCTCTGAAGACCAAAGAAAACGTGAGCGGTCTGCTCCGGCGTCTTTCACGATGACAAAGGTCTCGTCCCGATTCTGCTTGATTTCCACTTCTCATTGTCGGGAAGTAGGACGGGACTCACCCTCCGGATTGAGTTGCGAGGCGCTTTGGCTCTTCTTTCCCAGTCCCACCATTCCCATCACGCGGGCCCCCAAACTGGATCGCCGCTTCTTGTCGTCGTCGTCGTCGTCGTTACGGCTCAGAGAACAAATGTCGCCGGCCACGCTGGCGGACTTGGCGGCGGGTGTGGCGGCTCCCCTGCGGGGGTGGACAGCATTTCCAAATGACAACGGATGACAAGTGCACCGCGCAAAAGGATTTGCCACCTTCCTGAGTTTAGATTTCCTTTTGTTTTTTGTTGTGCATGTTTATTACATGTGGATGTTTTGGATATTTGATGTAAATGCAGTTTGTAAATCATGATTTCATTTGTTCAAAGCCGTTTGGCTGGCGCTGTCAAAAAGTCACTGCGCCAAATCAGTACCCGCGCAGCCCTTTGCAGCAATAACTTGGCCGAAGCCGCTTCTGAGTTTGTAAGCATCGCGGTGGAAGAATTTTGCCTCCCTTTTCCTTTTCGTTGCTTACTTGGATGACTCGGCCTCCTCCTCCTCTCCTTCCTCCATCGAATGGCTGCTCTGCAGGGTGGTCTTTTCTGCCGACCCCATCCCCGAGTCCTCCGACGTGGCCTCCGGACCCTCCGCCTGACTACATCCGGCAATGAGAGAACACTTTGAGAAGGTCCACGGGACGCGCCGGCAGCGGTCCAAGCGGCAGTGCGGTCACCTGACACTTTGGAGGTTGTCGAGCACGACCGACTCGGCCGACAAGTCGCTCAAGTTGCTCAACGACGACTTGGACGACGGGTTGTCCCGCGTCTGCGCACCGCCAACGCCGTGAGTCAATCGCGTCATCCGTCAATGATGTTGTCTGTGATGCGTGCTCACCTTTTCCGGATCCTTCGTCACACCTGCAGAGACGCCGGGACCAAGAATATGCAAAGGTCCATCACGTGACCTGCTCTGACATCACACTCAGACGGAGGGTCAAGATGCATGGCTGGGATCAACCCTCTCGCATGCAGTTGCAGCAAAAAGTATGTGAACTTCCATTTATGCTTAAGAGTCACAAAAATGTGCTCATATCAGCTTTTCGAATGGTCGCTCTTCTGCGCGAGGCACATCGGGCGACCCTTGTTGAGAATAGAGCAGACGAAGGTGCTCCGTGTTTTTTGATCAGGCAGGATGCGGCCAATCGATTCACATTGATGGGACTCCAGCTTGGCTGACTCGAGTTGTTGTCGCTCAAGTGGCCAGCCCGGGTATTGCACCGTGCAACGACCACCGTGCAATGTGAATGTTGTGACTTCCGTCAAGATCCGATCACATTTGATGAGCAACCTCTGACAGAATCGGGCTCGGCTCCTTTGCAAGCGTTCACATAGTTTTGCTCTTGTTTTGCAACGAATGGTGCTAAAGATGCCGATGTACCGTTTGCCGCTTTGGTCTGCTGGTCCTCCCATGTGACCTCTGCGCCGCAGCATGACAATGACAAAGACCAAAGAGACAGACCACAAGTTGGATGGCAGGCTTCACGGGCCGGCTCACGGGCCAGCTCACGTGACGGCGTTGCGCAATCTCTGACCTTTCCTGCTGCCTCCGGGCGTGGCCGAACGTCTCTCCGCCTCTGACACATGTCGTGACGTGGTGTGTTGACATACAAGTCAAGTGATGCAAACACAACGACCGCAATCGTGAACAATCCTTAAGCACGCACCTGGAGTCTGAGGCGGCGGCGCCGGAGCACAGCTTGCTGCTGCAGGTGGAGGCGGAACTTGAGGATACGTGGAGGGGGCAGGGGCAGAATATTGATCAGGAGTTGTCAAGGGAGGGGGAGGAGCTTGATCAGGAATTCTCAAGGGAGGGGGAGGAACTTGATGACAAGTGGAGGGCGGAGAAGTTGTGATGGGTGGGGGTGGAGCTTGATGAGCGGTTGATAAGGGTGCGGGAGAAGCTTGATGAGATTCGGGAGGGGGAGGAGCTGCGTTTGGTGGAGGAGTAGGAGATGACAAGGCTTGACCGTTGGCCGCCTCAATGGTCAAAGTCGGCTGCTGGAAGGATGGTGCTCCTGTGGGAGGCGGAGCTTGTATTCTAATGAGCGGAGGGCACTGATGGTTGCCAGTGGGAGGAGCCTGTCTGTGCAGGGGGGTAGGGGAGAGGTGAGTGGCTGGAGCTCCAGCACCAGTTGCTGCTCCTTTAGTGGACGTGGCCCAAACTGATGGACAGCAGGTTGAGAGAAGACCCAATAAGGCCAATTGAAAAGACACGTCAAAGGCAGAACGAGACACACTGCGGTGTGTTGATTAGTGCTCGGAGAAGGCGGCAAAGGAGAAAGCACAGTGAGGTGGCGCTACGATTCGGATCTCCTGCCTGTCTTACATGTGTCTGGAGCACCTTTGGGCGGGACAGTGGGCAACTGGCGTCCTCGGCGAGTGCACTCGGGGCTTGCGATAGGACTCATATGGAGCGAGCCGTCGTGCCGGCCGACCCTGTCGGAAGAACACAATGGGATGGACCGGATACTTTCAAAAGATGACTCGGCACCAGACTGACTGTGGACGTGTTTGTCTCGCAGTCACTTGGACAGAAACAATCATGATGGATGTGGTCTAGTTTTGAAACTCAGCAGAAAACCAAAGTGATCCAATGGTTCTCTCATCTCGTTTAGTTTCTTCACCTAGTTGAAGGAGGACCAGTGACAGGACAATCGGACTTTGTTACCTCAGAAGCTCCTCGTCGAAGGGTTCTCCTTCCGAAGGTAAATCTGGGATGAAGTTCTGGCTGAAAAGCAGAAGAAGAGCTCAGGATGTTTGAACCTCAAGACGGACCCCAAAAGAATCTCCAAACTCACCTGAAGTCCTCAACGCTCCCGTTTGGCCAAGAAGTGTTGCACAGTCTTCCAGAGTAACTACACACAGAGAAGAAGAGCTACTTCTTTTAGCATTAGCATGAGAGAGCATTTGTGCAGTGTGAGCAGTACCAGTCATGGGAATCAAGAGAGATGGCCCCGGACCTCCTCCTCCTCCTCAATGAGCTCCTGGACACATGGACCATGTTAATCAACATGAGCAACTTCAAGATGGCCGACAGCTGCATTTGGTCTTTCACAGTTAAGAAGGACCCGTTGGGGTAGAAGCAGAAGGTGAAGTCGAACATTTTGCACTAGTGGAAGCAGTATTTTGCTTACGTGTCCAGGCTGCCGTGACGTCCGACATCAGAGTGAGCTCGAGTGATCTTGGAGCCTCGTAGCAGCCGTACGGCGTCGTCACGGTACAGCGGGTAAAGAGGGTTTGCACTGCAGGCCCGGTGGGAAATTTAAGTGAGGAGTCAGGGGTGGGCCGGGCCATCACAGACGGCACAAATCTACCTGTGAATTGGCGACAAGCACCTTGGCGGGACCGCATCGCACCTCCCCGGCATCGGGTCACATCGAGAACCGGGACAAGACGATGGCCTTTGCTCGCCCAGAGAGTGGGCCGAGCTGTAGAGGTGTCGGCCGTTCTGCAGCGAGTCTGCCGATAAAAAGGGAAGCGTCGCCACGGGATGCGGAGTCATGTGTAGGTGATGCATGATGGGATTCGGAGGTCACCTGATATTACGCCGATGCCGTCCTCACAATCATAATCGGAAAAGTCTCCATCGCTCAACCTATGAAAACCTGCAGACACGTCAAGGGAAAGTGGACAACATCTCATGGCCTGGTCTGCACCTTCTTGAAGAAGGTTCTTGGAATTCCCCGTTGGTCGCCATTGACGGCTATAGACGTCAACTACCCATTTTTACAGTCAGTCAAGTCACAAACTAGAATCCTCATTCAGTTGTTTGACTTGGGTAGCTCGATGTGTGACCTTGTGACTGCTACAGCCCTTCTTGCGTCGGTATACTCACAATGCAGCCTCCTGGCAGCGGGTCCGTGCTGCAGGGCTCTCCTCTGATGGCACGGGGAGGTGTTGACTCGTGGCAGAGAGGCAAAATTGTTCCTGAGAAGTTTGAACCAATGAGGCTGATCGTCCATCAGCGTGGTCTTCTCCAGCCCGATCACGACCTGGACAAGCGCAACACCCAAATGTGGTTCTTTACGGTCCTCTTCCGCCTCCATTGCTTCACTTTCACCTCACTTGTGTGTGAGAGGACATTGACCGTCCTTGTGAAGGGAAGCCTGGCAAAGTTGTGCCAGTCCCCGGAGACGTCGCCTGTTCTCACCTCTCCAAGGAACTGACTCTCGTCCTCGGCAACTCCCGCCTGATCCCAGACCGTCAACTCCAACGTGCGCTCTCGGAATTCTCCTTCGTGGACCGGAGAGTACATGAAGGTCTGGTTCCACCGAGGTTCTGCCAACTTTTTCACGGTCTTTGTCCTCCGCTTACTCTTCCCGCTGAAGAGACAAGTGAGTTCTCGTTGAGCGCCGAGCACATTGCATTGACGACATTCAGATTGCTCCGGTGACCTTCTCACCTTCTGTCAGGAAGAAAGTAGATTTCAACATAAAGGTTTCGGGGCCGTCCGTCCACTCGAACAGGAAGTTCTTTAGCTCCGAGGACGGTGACCATCAGCTGATGGCCAACTTGATCGTACCACAGCTTCACCTTTTGCGGAAAACGCAGAAGTCACACGGAGCGTGTGGACGAATGCTCGGTGTGCCGTAATCACGCTTCAACACGTTTATCAGTGAATGAGGAAGACAACTTGTGCTCACGACTGCTCAACTGTTTGCCACAATTTATTGACTGAAGGCCAGTGTTGGGAAGAACGGTGTTTTCCGCTAACAGGCCGGCTCATCTAATGGATGGCAATTTGACAATTAGCAGGCAATGAAATGCGACATGTTGTTATGCAGCTGCAATCCCACCCGGCTGGCTCGGCCAGGCGTAGGAAAGGAGCTACAAACTGAAAGGTGTTTTTTGGGGGGTGGGGTTTCTGGATGTCCTTCTTTGGTGAGTGTTAGTGGTGACAGACACACCACTAATGATGATTGACTAAAGCCAAGCAGTACTCGAGTGCCGCCAAGCCAGAGATGGCAAATCCAGGTCTGGAAAGTAAAAACCCTGCCGCAGTTTGGCTGCTTTTACTCAACTGGCAGGTTAACGAGATCCTTACTGGTTTGCCATCTCTGCGCTAGGCGCGCTGGATGCAAATGTGGTGTGTGTGGATTTAAGGTGGATGACAAAACAAAAGGCCCATGAAAGCCATTCAAAACTCCAAACGTCCAAATATTTGATGTTTAAAAAAACGAAATAATTGATGCAATCATGACTTTCCCACTAATTGCATGCAGTATATGAAGGACTAATTCAATCACTTTTTTGAGAACGTAAGTAGTAACCCGAACTCCAAGTAATTTGCCTAACACCACATAAAACAAGGAAGTAGAAGCACGTGACTTCTCTCAGCCAATCAGCACAGAAAGGTCGTTATTGTATCAATGGGATACCACAAGAAGTTCCTGAAAAGAAAAACAATGCCAGCTCTAAAGTCTCCATCATTAAGAGACTCAAAGCGGCCATTTTGTCATGCCCAGAGGTGGGCAGGCCCGTCAGTGCCGGCAGAAGGTTTTGCTGGCAAATGACGACTAATGCACGCCATTTCTAATCATGACAAGCCACACGGGCAACGCTAGGCTGGCCGCTGGTCGGCCGTGCTGTGGGAAGGCAGCTTCCTTCCTTCCTTCCTTCCTTCCTTCCTTCCTTCCTTCCTTCCTTCCTTCCTTCCTTCCTTCCTTCCTTCCTTCCTTCCTTCCTTCCTTCCTTCCTTCCTTCCTTCCTCCCTCCCTCCCTCCATCCATCCATCCCCTCCTCCCTCTCTTCCTCCCTCCATTCATTCCTTCCCCGTACAAACGTCCTGGAAGCGCATCTCACGTTTGCCCAGAGACGCCTTTGGAAACAATGTGACATGTTCTTTCGCAGTGAGATTCCGCTAATTGGTGGCCGGGGGCGGAGCTCCAACTCAGCACATTCCTAAAACCCAAAGCGAGTCCCGGCCACAGTTGTCTGACTCACCTGAAGTCTGGGAAGCAAAACGTGCTTGCTGCCCGTCTGTAAGAACAATGACAAAGTGCTTTCAGCTGATTGGCCAATAGGAAGATGACGTTGCGTGTCGTGGAAACTTACCAAGACCGGTCCTTGCATAGCGTTTGGGCTCATGGGAGAGTCAAAGGAAGTGGAACCTGTTGAAATGAGACAACATTTGACTTTGTCTGGCTACTAAGTCAAGATCAAACATGTGACTGGCTCATCCACTCACTGGAGACCAGCTGCCGATGGGAGGAGTCTGCAGCCCTGGAAAGCAACTCACAGTCAGGTGACGGACGCCGGGTGACGGACGCCAGGTGACGGACGCCAGTCGGCGGCGTGTTGCGACCTCAGAGGGCACCGGCTCACCTGATTGGTCGCGACACCAATAGCTCCACTTGCGGCTCCGACTTCGACTCCAGGATGATGTTGTAAACGTCGTTGAAGGTGGCTCCTTGGAGAACGTGACCGTTCCACTCCACAACCTGGTCACCTAAACCACGGCAACAGCAGAACAGCATGTCCTGTTACTGGAAGCCAACCGAGTTTGGCGCATGACGGCTGGAAATCCGACCATCCTGGTTTAGCATGAAGACTGGGCGCTAGCGTAGCAAGGTCAAATGTTTATGTTGACAGACCTGCTCTCAGGTGTCCCACAATGTCCGCCAGACTCCCTCGCTTCACTTTAGTGATGAACGCGCACAGATGACCAGAATCCGTCATTTTGCCGCCAACCACCTGCAAGGTCAAACGATATCGCTCTCATCAAAAAGTCAAAACGGGTTGAACGGATGGAGGGATGAGGAGGGAGGGTTGAAGATGGATGAAGGGATGCAGTGAGGAACAGATTGGAGGGATGAGACGAGGACAAGCCTTGAGTCCCAGCAGCGCGCTGGTGTCCGCGTGAATGGATCCGTCCTTCATGGTCTTGTTGAGCAAAATTCGGCCAATCAAATGCTCGCCATCCGTGGACGGTTGCCATGACACCTGTTGCTGAAGGGTCAGAGACTGAATTTGCGGCCACCGAGCCACAACGGACATCGGTGACAGCAGCTTGCGTCGGAGGCGGGGCTTACCGTGGGCAAGGCGGTGGCTTCCCTGCGATCCCACCAATGGCTGCGCTCCATGTCGTTCCCTAGCGACCGCCACAAAGGAAAGGTGAGGGGTCACACACTTTGTCACACATTCATCGCTGATGTCACGTCATGCCGCACTCACTCAAAAATGAACGCACGAAAAAGAGAATGCGTGAAAGTGGCAAAAAGAGGACATGATGATGTCACGTGACGTCATCTGCACCAGCACTCGCGGTTTCGCCCTTTTGCCTTCATTTCTCTGCGATGGGATTGGTCAAAGCGCAAAACTCAAGCGGGTCAAAGTTGTCAAGACGGCGACGGCGTCATGGCCTCGGCCCGGAACTTTTTCCGGGTCCTTCCCTTCGGATGCCAAATGGCAGCAATCGGCGGAAGACTGGCAGGTCGGCGGCCATGTTGTTTCTATTCTGGCGTCTCCATGGTGATCCGCAGGCTCACCGGCCGGCTAATCCAACCCCCCCTCTCTTAATCCAATTAAATGCGAGATGCTGCGTTTGTCATCAGGGGCATGAGACTCCTAGGCTTTCACTTCTCGGAGCGTCCGTGGACTTTGACGGTCTCGGTGGCGAGATTCAGCAGCGCCTTCTCCTCCTCCCCTTAGCCGGCGTCTCGCCCGAATCGCGGGAAGCCCAGATGGAGTCGTGAGCCAAGCGTGCCGCTCTCTCCTTGGCCTGAGAGGAAAGATCCCGGATCAGCGCTCGTAATCCGCTGGCTAATTTGTGGTCCAATCGCAGCGAGACGACGCAAATGGTCACGTGACGCTTGATTTCCTTTCGCCGCCATCCTGACCACAACAAACCCACCTGACCCACATGCTCACATTCTGCCGCTTTGTCCGTTGGCAGCGTCTTGCTTGTTTTCTCTCATGATTAGCATGTAGCCACCTAGCTGGCTTTCTCTCGTGACTAGCGTGCCACGTAGCCGCAAGTTCGTAGCCACTCACTGTCCGCCTCATCGCTGCCGTTCTCAAATGTGCGGTCAGAAGGTCGTCCTCCGAGCTGCTGAAGCTACCGACGGCGAGCGCCTTTGCTGGCCTGCGGGTGACACTGCCATTGGTCGATTTCCCCCTATGGGCGGGGCTCCAGCAAACTTGTTTATGAGAGACAGGACGTCACGGAGGGGAGCAAGACCTCCGACCCACGAGCACAAACGGTCATCAGTGCCAAAAAGTCAGGCCCCGCCGGCCTACCGCGCAGGTTGTGGTCTCACCGGGCCTTGGCGTCAGCAGGGTCAGGTGGTCTCGCGTCGCCAAGTTGACTTGAAAGGGATGCTTCTGTCTCCCACCCTCACAAAGCTCCGCCTCCTGTCAGACACACAGAGCACCAATGAGTTGAATTCCCCCCCACAATTAAAATGTTTTAACCCGGAAAATCCCATTGAAATCCGCAGATGTCTTTTTCAAGTCCTTGACCCAGTCTAACCCCGGCCGGGCCCGCTTTCTATCGTGGCTCTTCTTCCATGTGAAGCGCTCCAGATGGGAAGTGTAACTGTTGTCATTTTAGCTTCATGAGGTCCTGGCTGACGGCTG
The DNA here is from genome assembly GCF_051991255.1 of Vanacampus margaritifer. Taxonomy (NCBI): domain Eukaryota; kingdom Metazoa; phylum Chordata; class Actinopteri; order Syngnathiformes; family Syngnathidae; genus Vanacampus; species Vanacampus margaritifer. Next base: position 20,502,767 of record NC_135448.1, read on the forward strand.
CAAGGACCCGTGAAACGCTTTGAAGACCTCAGCAACCCCACATCAGGCACAATCAGCGTATTTGCATCTTAATATTGCAGCTTAATATTTGCAGCTTAATATTTGCAGCTTAATATTTGCAGCTTAATATTTGCAGCTTAATACTGACGCCGCCTCCGGGCAGCGTGTCGACACTTGCGACGACGTGAAAGCGATCCACACGGTGGCGTCAGCGAGCTGCCATCCATCACGCGGGTTTGTTGCTGCAGTGCTACCCAACATGCATTGCAACTTTGTCTCGTGTTAGCATTAGCTACATTTAGCAGCTCTCAGCTCCTGTGAGCTGCTGGATCTGAAAATCTGTTCATCCTATTAAAGCGTGCGTGTCGTTTGTGATGTTTTCTGGTCTTGTGTGAAAAAGAGCAAGCTTGAAAGCACGGCCATAAAAAGATTCTTCTTTGATGTTCACCCGGCTTCCTTTTCAGCACTGGACTTTCATGGCTCACAGCATTTGAAATGGAATGAAGATGGATCATTTTAGGCTCATTAGTTTCTCAATGGAAAATGGCTTCCCTTTCCACCCACATTCATTTTGCATTTGATGAAAATGACAAGTGAATGCTGCCTTCGTCGCTACGAGATCACAATCAGTGTTTATTTGAACAATGATGAGAACAAACCAATGGATTTGACCACGTTGTCACATTCTCTGAAAAGTCAGAAATGAAACATTGAAGCGCACTTGAGCTTCCTTTTTGAGAAACTCGGTAATGCTGCAGGGAGTCGGGTCGGTCGGTCGCCGTACACGTTCATGCAGTCAGAACAAAACCCGTCAAATCATAGAGGACTGATACGCCATCTTGGAAACGACGTTTTGCCGGTCTGTCGAGTGACGTCAGACTGAAGTCGGGGGTCGATCCATATGACCATTTTCCATCCCTCCACGATCCGAAGCGTTGCAGGGGTGCTGGAGTCCATCCCGCGCCCTCAATTCCTCGCCATCCAGTCGCAGCAATAAAGTGCGCAAAACAAACTAGAGGACGATGTTGTAAAAAGGAGCACCGTTTTCAAATGGAAAGATCAAACACTGTGCGGGCATCATCCGGCTCACCACCTTTTCCACCTGCTGCCCTCGTGGAGAAGGTGCAAGGAGGAAGGTACGTCAACAGGCCGTATCCACAGGCTGTGAGCCTACTGAACTCTGCCCCGGGTTATTTTATGGCTATTAATTTTGTGGGCTTTTGCACTTTACCAACTCTGCTGTATGGATCATTCAAACAAAGTTTCGGTGTTCCTTTGTGACAATGACAATCAATATTCTAAATCTGAATCTGAACTATTGTTAATTTGTGAGGTAAGTTTCACATTTGAAAAAAAGTACATTTCTCAGTTCAAAAAAGTCAGAATCCTGCTAACCTTTCTTTTTTCCCCACTGGCACTAATCATCTTCCGTGGTTTCAAGATATTCTTTTTCCCCTTTGTATCAAGATATTCACGTGTGTCTAAAGGCTCGTTCCTCTTCCGTCCACAAGGTAGCAGTGTTGCTTTTTCTGATCCTCTATCATGCTTACTGGCGTAAAAGAAGAACATTTTCAAGTAAGAACGTCTTCCTATCAAGGCAGCATAAACATAAACAGGAAACAAATACAGCTCGCATTTTGTTTCCCGACTTGTGTTAAATAGAAACATAAGGATCAGGTCAGGATAAGATAAAGGCTCGTTTTCTGTTTAACAGTTTACAAATTTAAACGAGAAATCAAGACAGCAACACTGCCGCCTCGTGGACGGAGGAGGAACGGGCCTTTAGAAACGTGAATATGTGATGACGTGTGTGTGTAATAATATTTTGAAACAGCGTGATATTTGTCTCAAAAGCAAATGCACGTGTTAATATTAATAATTGTTAATATTAACGTTAAATAAGGTGTTCGAAAGAAATGCACGCGCCGGTCGACCCACAAGCGCACATTCAGTGAATTGACAAGCAGAATGGAGCTCTTCCAAATGGTAAATCGTGAAAATTAAATGCAGACACAACATGAACAACCATGAAATTCGCCCATATATTTGTGTGAATGAGTTTGAGTTTTAAAATCTCTCCCCATACTGCTAGCATGCAACAGGTGTGCAGGACGGAGTAATCATGTCGTGACGTGAACGCCACGACGTATCGGTCACGAGCAGGAACAAAACCACCCCAACAAAAAAAGAGCATGAGGATTGAGGAGTAAGGTCAAGATGGAGGTACGTTTGCTTGTCTTGTGTGACGTTGCTTTCAAGAACATTTTCAAGTTTCTTCCTGTTACAAAAGTCCCAAATTGTGATATTTGCATCCAACTATGTTAGCCGAGTGGCAAACCAGCTGACGAACGTTAGTGAGTTCAAAGCAAGAACATTTTCTCCGAATTATGTTGACGTGGTCGCGTTTTGGCGCGATTAACGAGCGATATTTTCTTCGTAATGTCTTTTGGAATGAGTAAACTTGCAGGCTTGGTCCCGAAAGTCAAAACCATGAAATAGTTTAGCATTAGCCACGTATAGGTGCTTCTACGAGCTCGTTTACTTGCCAGTCGATTAGAAACACCTGCGACTCAATTTCTTTCTTTTTTTGTTTTTGTACATTCCCCAACCCCGTTTGTTTGCTGCAGCAGGGCATAATATTTGTTTCGCCTAATTTCTCATAAATAATTGTTGTGAAATATCTCCCCGGAGGTCGGACTGTCTCTTTTGGTGTATTACGTTTGGAAACAATATTTAAAAAATGGAAAAACGAATCGTTTGATGTACGTTGTAAAATAGAAACACCACAATTGAAATACTGTTTGGTTTTCTACTTTGTTTTTGGAATGTTCCTTACTCGATCCAGACAACAGTTTGATTTTTCTATTAAAAAAAAAAATCTAAAACGAAACTAGGATAGAGCACGAGACCCACGGAAAAACGGCTCGTATATTAAATATTTTTTGCATTCTCGGAAGTTGTCACCGACAGCATTTCTCAAAGTGGCCAGGCGATGGCGACAGCGCGACGTCTGCAAACGATATACAGTCGTGTTCTGTAACGAGCCATCAACACCCTCAATTCCACAAACGCTAAGTACACACAGGGGAAATTGTTGGTACCTCTCTGTTAAAGAAGGAAAGAGAAAAAAACATGAATTATAAAATAAGATAATTAGCTCGCAATAAATAAAACCCTTAATGAAAATAAATTAATGGAAATCAGACTTTGCTTTTGAGTTGTGGTTGAGCAGTTTTATGAAAAAAATAAATCTTTTTTTAAACACAATAACTCATGAAACAGGCCTAAACAATACTGATGGTCCCCATAGAAAATAATCATTTGACCAATGGGAGATGTTCCACCATGTTGTCTAATTAGCATCACAGATGGGGGGGACCCACATTCCTGCAGCTTGACCAATAGTCAGAGGTGAGCTTCAAATTGTTTTCAAATGGGGCCAAATAATTCTTTAAATTTGGTCATGACTGCATGTTTAGGGTTTGACTCGCAAGAGTGCAACATGTCAGGAAAAAAGATTTTGCAGCGGAATCTTGAGGGTACCACCATTTTTCCAGGCCTGTTTCACGTGTTGTAATTATTACATCTGCTGAACCACAATTCAAAAGCAATGTCGTTTTTTCGTTGGTTTAATTTTCATTATATTATTTTTTCAATGTATGAAGTCTTTTTTCCTTAATATTTTTTCCCCTTCTATTTTCTTAATATAACTTTGAACAATTCTAGTCTGGAGATGGCTCATTCCAGAAGACTAGATGGTCTTCAGACGTGGTTTCTGTCGCCATCTCCTGGCCAGTTTGAGAAATGCTGTTAGTGACATTTGAGCCCTTTTGTTTGACATCTCAACATCGGACCAAAATTTGGCAATTTGGCCTCAAACCCAAAAGATCTCGTAAGATTACAATTGTTCTCCTGAGGTGTAACCTGCCAAACTTTGCTATTTTTATTGATGCTACTTACTTTGTGTGTGTTTTGAATGTGAGCACAATGGGACATTTGGTGTCAGTTAAAAGATGATTTGCCCTTTGGTGTGGCCTGTGAATTCAAAGTTGATTGGCATTTGATCATGATTGTAATATCCCAAATACATTTGGCCATGTAAAGAAAAGTCAAACATTTGGACTTTTTGTTGTTGTCGCATTCAACGTAATACATAAGCAGCACATCAACACGCATCCCAAAGTGGAGGAAGACAGAAAAACACACAATCTTCTTTCAGCACTGAAATTGGCTTCTTATTTATTTAATTTTGCTGTTCAGCAAAAAAAAATTATTAGTCTCCATCAATCTCATCCTCCCGGTCGATGGGATGTGGAAGTTGCAAAGCCCCCCACCCTTTTATTGGTGGGTAGGGGGGGGGGGGTATGCTTGCGGTCAACTGTCATTTGTAGTGGAGGCTGCTTGTGAAGGGACAGGATGGGCAACGTTGTGGAAAGACTTTGCCCCACCCACTTTGCCTGACTTGGCTTTGGGCAGCAGCCAAATGGAGCGGCTAGCAGCGCGGGCGGCGCTGTCCGTTTGCAGCGTCACAAACCGCTCCCAAAGCACGCCGGCGCTATATGGACTCGATCTGCCGGCGCACTTTCTCCGAGGCCAGACGGTCCAGCCGGCGCTGACGCAGGACCACCAAGATGGCCGACAACGCCGTGACGGACAACATGGCCGCCTCGAACTTCCAGAAGAGATGCTCCTCCATGACGGCCGAGCGGCAGCTGAGACCAGACCAGACAAGACGAGATGAGAAAATGTCCGTGATGGCGGTGGCGGCACGACCTGACCTCTTGTACTCATCCCGGTTGGATTTGGTGCAGTTGACCTTCTCCACGTAGCCCGTCTGGCCGCACGCCGACCGCGTCTTCTGAACACAAAGGCAAACGTCGCTCAGTGCGCTTTTAGCCACCGGCTAAGGCGGCGCCGGCCCATCAACGTACCGTCTGGAAGGCGTCGCACTCAGAGCACTCGGCCGTCACCACAAAGTCCTCCAGCAGCCAGCAGGGGGCGACGGCGGCCTTGACGGCTGCGCGACAGCAGAACACAACGCTAAGGCGCACAACAAACACCCTAACCCGACCGAGGCTTGCCAATTTGAAGGCAATCAGGGTATCAAAGTCTGAATTTGGAGTTGCGCGCCTTCGCTATGATCTGGGTCACGGCACCAGCCGACGAGATTGGAGGGAACTACCACAATCGTCTTGCATGGCAATTAATAAGCACAATGAAATTGTATCTGCGTGAGAAAATGGATTCTGAAACTCTCAAGTGGCAAGCCGAGGGATAATAAACTTGGCACAAAAAGCACGTGGGAGGGCAAAAGTGGGGAAAAATGGACATCAACTTGGTTGATGGCGTTTACCTGCAAGTTTGTCTTCTGCCAGCAGGGCGGCTCCAAACACTCTGGAAGGCAAACGTCCCAATGAGCCTACGAAGGATGCGAGCAGCGGCCGGGCCGAGCCGAACCGATTGAGCGCGGCGGCACCCACCTGAGGGCCACTAGGCCCCAGAAGAGCGCATGCAGGAGCAGCACGCGAGGACGACAGCACGCCAGCGGCACCCGCCACCACCCGCTCTCCATTGCCGATGCTGAAAGCAGCTCAAAGGACGTCAGGCCGCGTCGCTCTCAACTGCATCCGCAGACGTTGGCCCGATCAAGCACGGAATCCGACGTCCATATTGGATGTGGCAACCAAGGGCGCCAAGAGACTACAGGAAGATCTCACTCGTGCTGCTTGGACAAGTAAGCAAATGTTTGACACTTAGCTGTGACATTTCTACAATGACTTTTCAACTTTGGCCAGGTTAAAATCATTTTAGCAGCACGCTTTGCTGACCAACGGACTCATCTATACATGGTAGCTGCAAAAACTCAGAAAAAACACACCAAGAAAAGGTTGACGCAGGCGCTTCACATTTCTCCTATTGTAAAACTCACGAAATAATTCCTGCTCCTCAGTTGACGTATGGCAGCGCAATGAGGCGTCCGAATATTTCTATTTCGCTAGCGTTTGAAAAAAATGAAATGCAAAATAAACCCTATGTTCATCCCTTCCGGACAAACAAGGTGGCGTCATCCACGAAGGTGGTATAATTTGAAGCGCTAATGCTAACACATGCTTGCGTTAGCACACTCACAGTCATCGGCGCACCCGCTCGTCATTTTAGCAGCCAATCAAAAGGTGACTTTTCAAGTGTCAACTCTAGCGAAGGTGACGACGTCGAGCGAAGATTCGTCTTGCTCTGACTGATCTCGACGACAATAACACGAAGATGAGGAAGATGAAGCCTCAAGTCTCAGTTGGTGGCCCGCAGCAGGATGTCCGCCACCGAGCCTTCACAATAACACGACTGACGCCGCTTCACAATGCGTCACGTGGCGAACAAACAAGTTAGGAATTTGCATGATACACGTTAAACGATTATTCTTCACATTTTTATCAGTCGTATATTTTATTCCTTTCATATACCATCTTAAATAGCCACTGGATCGTACTGTGTCACTTTATTTTGAAAGCCACGGTTGAGCTTTTTCTGTTCGCGCATAACCGGAAGTTGCGGCCCACTGATCTGAAGATATGACTGGATAGCCGATTTTGAAGTCGCGAGGCCGCCATATTGCTCCTCCCAAGAAACGTTTTCTCTGTATACGATCCTATACATTTACAGTGTCGAAATTTGACCATATTTGAGACAGTACTTAGTGGAAACAGCATGATTTAGGATGTTTTAAATGTGTTGATAATAATTAAGACTTCAGACATTTTACAACTTGCCTTAAATATATGTATAAATAATATGCTTAATGAAGTTTAGAGGAAGAAACTTGTATATTTCTTTTATGAAAGAAGAACTGTAATTCAACAAAAGATGCCTCTGCCACACTAATACTGTATTGGCGTCTAAGGAACTGAGCGATAAAAGAAAAAGGGGGTCTTCAAAGCAGCGCATACCGTCCACTTGTTAATTTTTTTTTTTTAACTTAACTTAGTTAATTAAGTTAACTTAAACTGAAAAATAGTGACCAAACCCCTCCAACCCCGCCCTCGGCCTTTTACTAACTACCTACGAGCTGTATACTGTATGTATACCATTTCGTTTATACAGTAGTCTGCTCGTGGGATGGGAGGAGCAAGATGGCCGCCCTGTGACTTCAACGGCTTGCACGGGCGTGTATGGATATCGGCTATCCAGTCATATATTCAGATCAGTGTCTCGGCCTCACCTCGCATACGTCAACACTTTCCGAGAGTCGCATAGGTTAGAATTGTTATCGTTATTATTATATTACTTTCCAGCCTTAAAGGTTTTCCATTCAATCGGTTCCCGAAGTCCCGGTTCTTTTTCGCAATTTACTTCTTTTATTACCCATTTGTATCTAAAATAAATAAAAAAAAAAAAATTCACAAATCACTCCATGGCAGGGAGGTTACGAAGGCTAAAAAAAAAAGCCAAACAAAATCAATATTAAATACAAAAGAAGATGCAACTTATTTATGTTATAAAACATTTCCACAGCTTCGAAAAATAATTTTCAACAGAATTTGATTATTATGCATATATTTAGATTTATGAATTTTTCTAAAATAATACGGTTTATAAATACAATTGTGCGTGGGCAGTCCGATCATATTAAAACATCTCAAATGACATGTTCCCAAAGTCAGAAGCAGCAGCAAATAAATGGTTCTCTTAATTCACCACAAAAACTGCAATTAACATTGCTTATAGCTTTCTTAAATAACAGATATGAATTGGTTGGATGAAATCATTTGATTCAAAATTTATTTGGAACAAAAAAAGACAACAGATGAAAATTGATGTGACACAAATAGTTTTCTTTCTGTCATAGTTCAACATGAATTTGCTCCTTTCAACACAGCATCAATCGCAAAGTGCATCTCGCTGCCGTCAGGCGCAATCGCCAACAGCAACTTGACTTTTCAGTGCTTGCGATTGCGCAATCGCTTGTTCAAATAACAGACTGACCAAATTTGGACACGTGGCGAAATCTGGTGGCACGACTTGCATCAGATGCTTCGAATGAAGACGCGCCGACACGTGGAACCTCTCGGGCATCGGCACGTCTGGCCACTCTGACCCCACCCGTGGCTCCGCCCCCACCAGCAGAAGTTCCTCTTGTGACACTGCAGAGACAATCAGCTAGCATGCTAGGCTAACATCAGTAAGAAAGTGCCGGCCGGCAAGCGGGCAACAAGCGTTTACCAGGTAGCTGAGGCGGCGTCTCCTCAGGCGCCGGCAAAGTCCAGGAAGTCGGCGCAAGTCGGACCGCTGACTTGTGGCGGCACCCGACCGCATGTCGTCAAGGTGAGGCCCGGGGACGGTCCCGTGGGCGTGGCCTACCTCCATGGGCAGGCTGCACTGGACCTCCCGCAAATATGCCGCGACCAGCAGCAGCGCCAACAGCGCGCAGGCGCTCGTCTTCATCTGCCCTCGCTCGTCCCTACGTCCGCCTGGCCAAACGGACACCAAACAAGGCGGCGGGCGCAACAATAATCCTCTTAGGCCGCTCGGGACGTCAGCATGCCCGCCGTCCTTCCACTTTCCTCAGGGGCGGAGCTACATGCTGGCCACAACCACTATGTCATGATGTTGATAGGATCGCCAACAGGATCACAAAATAAACTTGGATTTGATGCTAATCCCAATCAGGACCTTAGCAAGCAAACGAGAGGTCAGAGGTCATCATCACATCAAATGCTGGCGCTAGTGACGGCTTACTTCAATGGCAAAATAAAAACAAACAAACTAGCTTGATTTGCACACGTAAACATTAGGTTGTTATTGACTTCAATTATTTATTTAGTTATTGAGCAAGCATGTAAATAGTCCTCAGTCGGAACACTTTTCCTCTTCCTGAAGTGGTCTCGTCCCAGCCCGCGTGTCTTCTCTGTAACGATCACGTACGTAGCACCTGTGTCGGACTTGTGAACGCTTGATGCAAAGAGCGAACGTGCTTCTCTTGAGAGGATCCTCCACAGATCCCAAATCAGCCCAAATATACGTATATTCAGGCCCTGAAAAGTGCACTCAAGTTGTCTGGAAGGGCGGCAACGCAAGATGGCCGCCCTCTGGCTTCAGCTTCGGGCTGGGCAATACATCAAATGAATTTGATACATCATTTAAAAAATCAAATGCTTAAAAATGTGCTACATGGTGAAATGGAATGTTGTCTTCTGGATGATGAAAAGATGTTGTGTTGCATTCAAATGTTTTTGTGACAAAAGTGGCAGCGAATGCCTCATGGCTGCTTCACAAGACGTGCTTACAATAGCTACCAACTGCGTCTTTGTGGCATCCAAGCACAAACTATGAATGTTAAAACTCATTTAGATTCACCATACATGATTGTTGTCTTAACATTTTGCACAGTCATTATTTTTGACTGAATGAAACCTTTCAATACATGTTGGTTGGATTTATTAGATTCAAATGGATTCAAAGCGTAATCGTCCCGAATGACTGCAAAAAAGGCGGTTTCATTTCGGGGCCGTGTGGCCCAGACCAACTTCAGCCCCATTGACGGTCCGTGGCGGCGTCCCCGGCGCACGTCTCCTTCGAACAGCCCGTACTCTCGCCACATCTTGTCATCCCCTCCAACGCTTTTATTGAAATGCGACACAGCGTTTCAAATACAAACGATGAAAGCGTGACATTGTGTTCCAACGGCGCGTCTGGTCCATCCATTTGTTTCAAGGCATTTTCTGCGTGCAACTCCTCAGTTTGAAGGTCCCGTTGACATCAAGATGTTCTTTCTGTTTTGGCAATCCGATGAGATTGTTACCTTCTGACTTTGGAAAATGACAAGACTGCAATTTGGAGTCAAACTTGATTTTCTGTCTCTAGGTTGAAGAAATGTGAGCAGTTTTGCTGTCCTGCATTTGTGCGAGATCTCACAAAGGCTCCATTGAGGTAAAGTTGCTCTCATTTATTCTGGCTTTCATTTCCTTGACAAATGATCGCATTGACTTCTTCTTTCTTCTGCAACATCATTTTCATAGATTTTCATTTAGCTCTTGACTGAATTGAATGGCAAAATCTCTCATTTTGTACTCTGACAATTCACACTTATTAATATATCCCAAAATTCAATCATTTTAATTTAATATTTGTAAAAAATTCTCAAACTTTTTACAATAATGTTCAATTTCCAAGAGGTTTTTTTTGTTTGGTTTTCAGACAGAAAAAGTCACTTGATGAGTGACCAGCATTTAGTAATAATAATAATAACAACAATGCATCTGGTAGCCCTTTTGTGGAAAGTTGAAAGTTGTGAATTGCTGTGTCTCCGAATGTCCGTGAATGTATTTGCCATCAAGTCATTTGTGATGAAATGAAGCTGTTGCGATGGCGCCGGCCGTCCATCTTGCCCTTGCTTACGTGCGCTTCCTCCCAAAACGGAATGAGAGTGATGTTGATCTTTTCCAACATCTTTCTGCTTATCATTGTTGCATTTTTGCTATGATGAGAAACGAACTTTGTGTTTTTGCCAACGCTGGCAAGCAAACGGTGTCCTTGTGTGTCAGTTGGTCAGCTTTGAATTTGTGCAGGAAAGTTCTGGAAGCAGTGACGATGCGCTTCAGTAAGTCTGAAGATGTGCTCCGAACGGGGCTCAACACGAACGCGTCTCATCCGTCCAAAGAAAAAAAGTCATAACCGGGTCCAATTTACGATACAAACAAACCAAAAACTTTCCTTGGAACAATTTCTTAACGTTTGATGTGAGGAACAAGAATTATTTTTTGAATCTGCTGTGAGTGAGTTGCTAACCAATTCATATTGATAACTCCTTCCTGGACCGCTCCAAACGCGTACGTTTGTTGATCGTTTCTGCACTTTCCTTTCTGGGACCGCCATGTCACGTATGCGCGAGGGCCCTGAAACAAGTCCTTCTTCTTGGCCTGACGTCTTCAGATGTTCTGGCGGCTTTCAAAGCCGGGCCGCCCCTCCTTGCACGTCGGCCACTCCTACGTCTCGTCTTCTCTGCGCTTGACCTTTCGCATCGGACCTGAACTCGTCCGCACCGCGTTCTCCATCTTGGCTCCAAAGTCCAGAACAATCTTGTGCAATCGGTGAACGTCTTTTCAGCGCTCTTCTCAAGACCTTCCTGCCGCAGACAATCATAGCGGTCTGTCAGTGATGATGTCATCAAGCTGCAGCGCGTTTCCATTCCGCTCACGTGCTTGCTTTGGTCAGCTCCATGAAAAACGTCATTGCTGCAAACTTGACGTCTTGGCTTTCTATCGAGTGCCGTCTTACCGCAAGTTGAGGGAACAGAAGTGATGCTTGCGACTGCAGCGACCACGTTTAATTTTTATATATATTATATATATATTATATATATTATAATATAATAATATATATATTGAAAGACAAGTCCCAAGCTTCAAAAGGAAATTTATTAGAAAAGCAACATATGAATGGCAGGTAGGCGGGGCCACTAGGTGAAAAGGCGGATGGTGGCGTCCGCACCCGATGAAAAGACCCACGGCTGGCTGGGGTGAAAGGTCACATCCAGGACTCCCAGTTCATGGCTGACCATGTGACCTTTAAGAACCTTGACTGGAACAATCAGCGGGTTCTGCAGCAAGTCACTGAAAGGAGAAGTGCCGGCAGCTTTAGTTTGTGTGCCGTGTGTGTTGACGTGCGCTTACTTGTAAACGGTCCCGTGGCAGACGATGACGGAGCCGTCATCAGAGGCCGAGGCGAAAAGCGGGTATCCTCTGTGATAGGCCACGGCCCTCACTGCTTTCTTGTGGTGCCTGCGGACAGGAAATGGCGCCGCCGTGAGAACCAAGCAGGAGGAGGCGCGTGCGCACGTAGCCGCCACTTACCGGAGCATCTTGTACGGCTTAGTGGAGAGGTCCAGGTCAAACCAGCTCAACCGGCAGTCGTAGCTTCCGCAGATCACGTGATCGCCTGCACGCCGGACACACACGCATCAAATATGGCCACACGCCCAAGCGGGCCCCACGGGCGACTCACCGCCGGGGTGGACGGCCATGCTGGAAATCCACTTGGAGTTGGCCTGCAGCTTCTTGCTCATCTCCTGCTTGAGCAGGTTGTAGATGCGAACGCTGCGCTGCGTGGCCACCAGCAAGTACGGCCGCAGCGGGTGGAAGCACACGCACTGGACCAGGCCTTTGTTGCGCCGGAAGGGGTTCTGGCTGCGCCGGCTGCTGAGCTGGTGGATCAGCACCTGCTGATGGCTGGAGTGGTCCGGCATGACCGAGGCCAGGTAGTCGCCTTTGGCGTGCCACGACACCTGCTTGACCGCCTGCGGACAGCAAAAAGCGTCAAGCCGGCAAAAACAAACAAACAAAGAAAAAAGAAGCGCTGGGCCGCCACATGGAGTGTCGCACTTTGGGGTGTCGGATCTTCAGGCGCAAGCCCCGCCCACGCTCCTCGCCTTCCGCCTCGATCCAGCTCACGGAACCCCCCGCGCCGTCCGCCGCCTCGGCCTCCTGCTGAGCGGCCAGCAGACGTTCGGTGGCCGCCAGCACCTGCCGATCCGCCAGCGCCGGCGACACGATCAGCACCAGCGAGTCCCTGCCAACAGACGCCAGTCAGTCGCAAAACGAGATGGGTGGGGCCGGCGGTGGGCGTGTCCTTACAGGGCGACGGCCAGGAGACACACGCACGGGTTGGGGTTCCAGCTCACGCCCTTGACGGCTCCGCCCACCTGCAGCACCTTGACGCAGCGAGAAGAGCTCACCTCCCACAACCTGACGGAGCCGTCGTCGCTTCCTGAAAGACGACGGACAGACACTTGATCAAAATCAAAAATCTCATCAAGTCAGAACTTGATTGCATGCAAAACAATTCCAATCAGTTGCATTTTGATAGTTTGACAGTGTTGGCGTCCTTTTTGGTTCCGTTTAAAAGTGCAAAACGATGGCCTTCAAATCAACATTTTCAAACGAGCAGCTGCTTGTTGGTGCAATTTGACGCAACTTTAAAAATGAGTCCATTCATCGTGACTGCCGATCAGTCGACTGACAAAAGAATCGTTATGAAGAGCAGCGCACGTTACGGTTCGTCTCAAGCCGTTAGCTTTGGTCTTGACGCGTTACGTCAGCCGAGACGGCGACTTTCAAAAAATGTCAGCGACGTTGAGTGATTTCCATGCCGGCAATCGGCAAGAGTTGTTCTCAAGCCGAGACGAATGGAAAGCAGTACAATGAAGAGAGATGCTCCTCCCGACCAGCAGGGGGCCTCCTTTGCACCTACCTGACGCGAGCCACTGTCCTGATGGAGAAACGCTGATGGAGCGAACCAGACCGCTGTGACCCCGATAAACCTAACACAGGTAGACAACCCGGGTCACACCTCACCTGCTGCCAGCGTGCAATGTGTGTGCGTGTTGCTTACCAGCGACTGCGTGGTGGGGAAGGGCTGCAGGTCTTTGGGTTTGGGAAGCTTGGGAATGAGATCTTCGGGATCCACGTTGACCTGCAGAGAGCGCGGCAGAGCGTCAGCCAGCGACTGCTGGCGGCGGCGGTGCCGTGGGGGCGGGCCTTACCCTCATCTTCCTCTGGCGGGGGCACAGGTAAAGGTCCAGGCAGCGCTCAAATCTCTCATGGATGAAACGAGGAAAGGCGGGAACCTGCCGCAGGCTGGAGAACTTGACGGGAGCCAAAGGCAACTTCCTGTCCGCGGGGTCCTGCTGCTCCCACAGGTCTCGCTGCGGACGAGAGGTCAGAACGAGCGAGGGGTCAAGTGGTGCTGACGGACGTACGGATGGACGCACGCACGCACGTACCTCCTCTTCGGTGAAGAGGTACTCGGGCGGAGGGTTGTAGGACTCGTGGTGTCCAGGCAGGGGGGTCTTGGGGGCGGGCAGGTGCATCCTGTGTTGGGCCAGCAGAGAAGAGTCCTCCTTGCCCCACAGGTCGAAGTAGCGCCCGCTGCCGTCGTCCCGCTCGCGACGAGGCTTGATCCAGCCCATCTTGATGGCGTGGACCAGCTTGGAGACCTGCAAGCGGACCGCGTCACACCGGCCCGCCGGCTCACGTGCGCCGCGCTTACCTTCTCCTTCTCCACCAGCGACGGGATGAAGCTGCGCTTGTCGGCCGGCCTGTTGCTGACGGGGTGAAGCATCACGTCTCGACTGAAGAAGTCCACCGAGGGCTGAGGACCACCAGGGCACGCGTTAGCATGAGAAACGGGAGCGCGGCGGCGAGGGCGGTGCCCGGCGCCTCACCTGGAACTCGTCAAAGTTGGCGTCTCCAAACTGTCCCCTTTGCAGGCGCTTGACCAGCTCCACCTGCTCGTCAGACAGAACCACGTCGCTCGCCGTCTGCTTGTCGTGGACCGTTCTCCTGCGCGCACGCACAGACGCACGTTAGCCTTGTCTGCGGCCGGCGGCGGCGGCGGCGACTCACCAGTAGTCGGGGTTCTCCATTTTATCCAAGAACTGGTCCAGCTCATCCTTGCTTCGGATGGGCTTGTAGATCTTCTTTCCGTCTAAATTGTAGCCGATGTGAGGGAAGTCTTTGTACCACTCCATGGGAATGTTCCCCACCGTGTTGCGGATGTCCTGAGCGCCGTCAACACGGACAAAGTGAGCAGACGCATGAAAAGTCAACACCGTGTCAAAAAAAGGACTCACTTCTTCGTCTGATGAGTCCTGCTCGTACTCTTCCTTCTGTCGGCCGTCTCCGCCGTTTAACGCGTCCTTCTGCAAGTGGACAACAAGCGACAAGTAGACACACGAGGAGCAACGCGGAGAGCAACGCCACAAGCGCTACCTGCGGCGCTTCATCCTCTTCATCCTTGTATAAACCATCCTCATCCTCACTGTCGCTCCCCGAATCCTCCAGGCCGGAAAAAACGCTCTCCTCACTTGCCGACTCTTCGTCGTGGTCGCCAACGTTGATGCTGAAGATCTGCAACATGTCAAATGTGCACGTTGCAGTACAATCGCCGCAAGTACGACATATTCCCCAGCAAGAAATATTTTGTTGGAATGTGCCGATTTATCTGATAATCTTGCTACAACAGCTTCATGCTAACAGATGAGTTCATATGAACAATGGATGCTTGTGGATCTTCTCATCTGAATTTTAGGGCTTTCACTTGATCACTTTTCATGAACTGACATTCAGTGTGTTCTACTGGCAAGAAACCGGGGCAAGTGTGCGCGTCTCGTCACGCTTCCATGCCGAGACCGCTTTGGATCAAGTTGGCAAATGTGACTTTTAGGAGTGACTCGTTTGTCACGTTTCATGCTTGTAAGACTTTTTGGCATTTATTTTTCTCGGGCTGCTACCGAACTTGAACTGGAGCCAGCTCCAAACGAACCGCTCCAGATCGGCAACATTTGCAGCCCATTTGGCTAAGCATGCTAACAGGTAGATCGCTAGCTAGCCCGGTTCCGGTTGTGTTTCGCGTCCGGTTCGGGATGTGTCGGCGCGTCACCTCATCGTCCACGGCGGCCCGCTTGGTTTTCGCCTTCTTCTTTTGACTGCTTTCTGGAACTTTGACGACGGTGTCCTCGTCCACGTTTTTCCTCGTCCGCGTGTCCGCCATCGCACTGCTTGTGAACGAGTCCGGCGACGTCACAGCCAAAACTTTATTGACACCACAACAGCGGACAGTAACAAATGAGACCGATTGCGTCCGACAACACAAGTCTGACGTACGAAAAAGAACAGCAAAAACGTTCCCCAAATTCCAATATTCACGGTTTATCTATTTTTGATCGTGGGATAGAGATTTCCCAACTAGCCGATGATACCGTTTTATTTCTAAAAGATAAGTCTCCAATTAAGATAGCTCTCCAAACTACTCAGGAATTTTCTGATGCTTCCGGTTTAGTCCTCAATATTAACAAACCTGAAATAGTATGTCTGTATAATACTGATGAAGCAAACTGTTAAACATTTAGGGATTCACATTACAAGAAACCTTTCCGACAGACTGCTTCTAAACTTTTCCTCTAGGATCCAAAAAGCAAAGTTAAGCTTTAACATGTGGTTGCAAAGAGATCTTTCAATATTTGGAAGCGTCTTACTGTCTAAAGCTTGAGGGTGTGTCAAGATTAGTTTATCCTGCTTTATCTCTTTTTATAAGTGATTCACAAAAATATTCGGACACATTATTACAGGTTACCTCGATCACATAATATCATTTGCAACATTGACATCCGAAAGAAGGGCTGACTGGTAGAAGCCATGTTTTATTAGTAACCCGTCCCCATTGATTCTTACTATACGCATCAGTCATATACATTGATTATGATAGTCATTGATTCATATCGTTATTAATCCCAGACTTAAGTCTGCACACTCCTCGCTCAGTTCATCTTGAGTAATGTCTGTGTGTAAGTTGCAGCTCGTACCAATCATTTGGAATTGGTCAATCGGTTCCCGGACGCCACCAACAGGCCCACCCCGCCCGGCGAGCAGCCAGGGCGGGCGCATGCTCTTTCGTTCACCAGTAGCGTCTTCGCTGACCTTGGATCAGCCTCCACACACGTTGTGGCTTCCAGAAGAGTAGATGGGCTTGCATTCTGCTCATTGCGTCCACAGCAATGTTCACTCCGTTGTGGTCAGTTCAGCTACCGCTGTTGCCAGCATCCGATGATGCTTAGATCTTGATACTCCTGAGCGCTCACCGCGGCCAACCCAACACGCGGAGTAGCCCCCGCCAGCCGCATACCGGAACCATGTTCACCAACCCCATTGTAACTTTTCACAGCCGATACATTGCAGCCGCAATGCAACGTTATCACGACAGCCTTGCATGTTGCAACAAATGTCCAAATAGAAATAGAGCCAGACAATGTTTACATTCTTACAGAAACAGCAATACATGTTATCAATGCAGGTGTATAAGCAAGAGTTCACCTTGGCAGTAAGTAATCATAAGCTATATTTACATCATTCAAATCTTGACAGCTCCAGTTTTGGGTTAGTTAGTAATATGTTACAATCATTTCATTTGGGTAAGACATAATCCACAATTTAATGATATGAGCAGTTATTGTCTCTCAAACTCCGCCAACTCTTCCACTCTTTTCACGATCCGTATTTTCTTCTGAAAAGATGAGTCTTCTTTTGTTTGGAAGAAGATCCGACCGTCTTTTGTCCATGTGTTCTCAAAGAAATCCATTATTTCTCAATTGTCGCGCCCTTCTGGCAATGTCAGCATTTTGTTTAGTCTTTTATGTCGAATTGTTGTTTGACCCCCCTCAATAATTGTGAATGTTAATAAGCAAAGCTGGAAACTTTGAATTGATGTCTGATATCCCAATGCTGTGATTTTTAAAAGCAGTGTTTCAATTTAAAAAAAGAACAACAAAAACGCTCAAGTGAATACATAAATAAAATCCAATAAAATATGACGTAGACTTCCTGCCGCCAAATGTGATGTCATTTGATTCAAGTCACGTCGCAACGAACGAATCATTTGTCTACACTTTGCCTGCCAGGTGAACCCAAAACAACTGCGTGAATGCTAAATAATGGTTACAACAGTCATTTCCAATAAATGAACGAGTGGGCACAAAATTAAAATACATTTATGGACTCGCGATACGATTTTGAGGGTTCCGACCGAGTCGCGTAATTTTAGGAAAGTTAAGTAACCCTTCTTACAGCAAGTCTTCTCGACAGCTGTGATAAAAGAATCGAAATGTAATTTGTCAACCATATAACAAGTTGTATTTTGGGCTCTCTTCTGGTCCGATGCGTCGGCCGACGGGAGATTGCCAGTGACGTCATCAGCACGCGACGTTGTCGGTGCTGCGCAGTTGCTTGTTTGGAATATTCCACCAGATTCCTCCGGAGAATCTTGGGACTTGCGTTTGTGGGTTCGACTCGAAACTCCCGGAGAGCACCGACAGGAGAACGGACCCAAGCACAAGCAAGTCGTCCGTCCGTCCGCCCGCCCGGAACGCTGCTTAGTTGCGCGTTTGCTTTGCTCGCTCCTGTCGATGGAGTACGCCAGAGGTTCGCTGGAAGGCTCGCTGCTGGCAGCCAGCAACGCACCGGCCTTTCTCAGCAAATTGTGGACTTTGTTGGAAGACCCCGACACCGACCCGCTCATCTGCTGGAGCCCGGTACGACTTTTGCATTCCGATCTCGTCAGTGCTCGGTTAGCTTAGCCTTAGCCTTAGCTTAGCTTAGCCTAGCCTTAGCCTACTTGAGCAATGGAGGCTAGCTGCTGTTAGTTCAGCTGCTCCAGGCAAGTGCAAAAGTCTTTGTCAGACCAAACGAGCATGCGCTCATTTTATCAATCATAGAAAAAAAGTGGAGACTTGTAACAATGATTCCCTTTTCTTCACATCAGCACAGTCCTTGCCTTGCATTCTTGTTTGCCACCCGAGTGAGCAATTGTCACGTATGAGTTTGGACTTGTCGAGCTTGACCTACGACGTTTGACGCCCGAGCGTTTGCTTGGCTTGCTCACGCCCGTCGGCATCTGTGGGCTGACGAGCCCTCACAGCTGCCAATGACTTTTTGTGTGTTTGCCAGAGCGGAACCAGTTTCCACGTGTACGATCAGGGTCGCTTCTCCAAAGAGGTCCTTCCCAAGTTCTTCAAACACAACAATATGGCCAGCTTCATTCGGCAGCTCAACATGTGTGAGTAGCAGATGGGCCGCTGGCCTTTTGCTGATTTGCCCAAACTGAGCGCTCCTGTTTCCCCCCCCCCCTCCAAGACGGCTTCCGCAAGGTGGTCCACATGGAGCAGGGCGGCCTACTGAAACCCGAAAAAGACGACACGGAGTTCCAGCACCCGCTCTTCGTCAGAGGCCAAGAGCACTTGCTGGAGAACATCAAACGCAAAGTCACCAACGTAAGCAGGTTCGACACGGCCTTAAACGTCATCATCTCCGTCACGCCGCTCTCTGTCCTCTGCCGCCGCAGGTGTCTTCGGCGCGTCCGGACGAGGGCAAGATCTCGTCTCACGAGGTCAGCAAACTCCTGAGCGACGTGCAGGCCATGAAGGGAAAGCAGGAGACCATGGACTCCAAAATAATGGCCATGAAACAGTAAGACGTGCCCAAAGTCCAGAATGTGTGCTCGCGAACCCAGCGCCAACGTTTTGTGTTGTTTCAGTGAGAACGAAGCTTTGTGGAGGGAAGTGGTGTGTCTGAGACAGAAGCACACTCAGCAGCAGAAAATGGTCAGCAAGGTAAAGACGGCGTCTGGTCTTGTTGTTGTTGTTGTTGTTTGCAAATGTGCTCATGTGTACATTTGTCGCTCTGCAGTTGATCCACTTCCTGGTGTCGCTGGTCCAGTCCAACAGGATCATGGGAGTCAAGCGCAAACTGCAAGTGGACCCTCCAACCTTTTCTACCTGTGCTCGTGCTCGTCTGACGTTTTGTGCGTCCGTCCGCAGGCCGCTGATGCTCAACGACTCCGGCTCCGCCCACTCGCTGCCCAAATACGCCCGCACCTTTTCCTTGGAGTCCGTGCAGGCCGCGCCCTCCATCTTGTCGCCGGGGTCCTCCGTGAGCTCCGGGCCCATCATCTCGGACGTCACCGAGCTGGCCATGCCCCCTCCAGCCGAGGCGGTCAGCGAGTGGATGCAAGCCGGGTGAGGACCCGCGTCAAAGCGCACATCAGCCGCGTCATTCGTTTCTTTGCGCAAATCCGATTCATCTCGTCATCATTCAAAAATGCCGTCGCTGCCTTGCCAAAAAAGCAGGATTTTGTCTTTTCATTTGGACAGGCGGCCTTCTGCTGGGGAAGCAACAAACTTTTGCTAAAAGTATAACAAAACAAATCCAGATATGAATTTGTAGTATTTCAAGTGCTCAGCAGAGCTTTTTTTTTTTTTTTCAATCGTGAATTTTTGTCCATCCTATCCAATTTGCTTGCCGGGAAGCCACACGTGCGCCTTCAAGATGGCCAACAGCGTCGTCACATCTCAGACGTGTTTAGCAATTTCCAAACATCTCTGTCACCAGCACTTTTCTCTATGGCTGCTTTCCAGCACCAAAAAATGACTGCAAAGCAAACGTGCCCGCAAAAATGTCGAGTGAACAAACGCGCGTGCCGAGACTGCTGCTAAAGAGATGCGGCGTCGCACGTCAACATTTTCTTGGTCAACAATGAAGGACGAGCGTGACACCTTTTGACGTCTCATGGTCTGCCGTCCGCAGAAAGGGGCCGAGCGTGGAGGAGGAGGAGCCGGTGGCCCCCGACGTGGCGGGAGACACGCCCCTTTCTCCCACCACCTTCATCAACTCCATCCTGCAGGACAGCGACGCGCCTGACGCCGGCGTGCTGACGGCGGGCAAGTCCACGTCAATCCTGCTCTCAGCTCATGTCGCCGTCATGTCGTTGACTTATCAATAAAGTTTTGTTATTTTTTCTAACGCACTTCCTGCAGCTGTCAGGCCTCGCCCAGCCGCCGCCGACCCGGACGCACCTTCCAGCTGTCAGACGGTCGTGTGCATCGACAAGTACGCTCGCTCGCTGGACGCTCGCTGCACGTACGCTCGCTGTGAACTTGCTCACGTGCGCACGTGTGTGTGTGTGCGCGTTTCAGGTTGGAATTGTCAGATCACGTTGAGACAATTGACAGCAATCTGGAAAACCTGCAGAACATTCTCAACAGCCAAACCTTCACCTTTGACACGTTGCCGCTCATGGAGGTGCGTGCGTGCATATGTGCGCATGTGTAACACGTTAACGTGACAAACGTCTCTTGTGCGTTCAGTTCTTCAACCCGTCGTGTCCGCCGGGAGATTTTGACATCAGCGCATTGGACACTGTGAGTGACACCAGCTGGCAATTTGTACACTTTTACCGTCACAAAATCATTGACGTGTTGTGGTAACCCATGTCGTCATTGGCGTGGTAACGCAATTTGACGTGGTAACGTGTGTCGGAATTTGACATGGGCATGTGACATGACAGCGATTGCTACTTTGTGTCTTGTTTGCTCTTTGTAAAATAGTTGTTGTTTTCTGTTGCCAGCTTCTGTGTGACAACTTGGCCAAAGGAGCTGAGGAAAGCGACGATGCCGGTAAAAACGCACGCACGTGACAAGCCATGAAGCATTGTGCAATGCAAATGTGAAAATGGGACGACAGGTGTGACAAGCGCGCGTTGGACCTCGACTTACGGCAAATGCCCCACACAACGTTAACGTTTTTCGGGTTACGACTTGTGTGGCCGACTTTGACCTTTGCTTTCTTTGGGTCTGGAGGCCGATGTTGATTTTGGTTACGTCGGCCTTTCAGTGAAAAAGCTTGACAAGTTAGCCATGCCCTGGCATGTGGGCAAGGAGAGCCTTGCCCCAATGAAAGCAGGCTGGTGCTTGTCTGGATTTGTTGGCGTTGAGGTGCCAACATGCGGTCGGGATGCTCATTCTGCTGTCCAGCAGAGGGCGATATTGCCCAACATGGCGGCTTCTGATAAAAATGGATGTTCTAGGAATGGGAAGCACGTCATCCAACACGTCCAAATCAAATGTTGATTTGAGATGGTTTTGCTGTGGGAGCAAATAAAAGCGCTAAGTAAGTCGAGGTCCGGCAGCAACCGAAGGTCATGCTGAGCGTTTGCGGCGCTGCTCTGTGATTGGTCCAGGGAAGCAGCTGGTGCAGTACACGCCCGTGCAGATTTGCGAGGCAGTCGGCGCCGGCGAGGGCGGCGGCGGCGACCTGCCGGCGCTTCTGGAGTTGGAGGCGGATCCTTTCCTCAGCCCCGACCTGAGCGCCAGCTTGAACCCTGACCTCTGACAGGATGAGGGACAATCAGGTCAGAGGTGACAATTTTCCTATGCAGACGACTCGCCAGCCATCTTTTCTTTGCTTTTATGACATGAGACGGAATGAAATATTTTTGCAAACCTTGATCTTGTATTTATTGTGTTAGCCGCATTAAACATGTTTGCGCGTATTTCTCGTGTCTGCTCACCTGAACCGCCCGCCCGCCCTATTTGCACACAAATGTTCTGGGATCTTTTTCTTGTCGAATGTTTTCCATTAAAAGGGCCACTTCCTCTGCTGTCACAGAGAGAACCAAATCATGAAGGAAAGATTTTGCAAGGTGTTTATTGTAGTGCTGGTGCAAATCACCCGCTTGATGGCGAGGAGCCATTTTGAGCGAGTCGTGCCAACGGACGTCGTCGATGTTATAAAAACACAAAAACCTTTCTTGCAAAGACATTTGAAGGTCAAGTTGTCCTGCTTCTACAAACGGATTCTACAAATATTTGCAAACAAAGGCCCGTGCCTGCCAGTTGCCTTAAGTTGGCCCAAGGGGGGGGTCAGGGTTGGCAACGGTGGGCGCACTGCACTGCAAGCGGCGGCGGCAAAAGCCAACTTGCGGCTTGCGGTGGAAGTCAGCAGGTGTCGTCCACTTCCACGTTGTCCGCAGCTGTGGGCACAAAGGTGGCGCCACTTATGCCATGGAGTGCGGTCGTCACGGCGACGACAACCACGACCTCACCTTCAGGACCCGGACCCCAAGCCGCGTCGTACCGTTCCGTGACGGAACCTGCGGAGAACAAGTCACGCCGGCAGCGCGCACAGCACAATTATCATCACGATGCGGCCGAGCTCGTCTGTGCCGCCGCCGTCGCAACACTCACCAGCCTTGTGGGGCTCTTGCCACGCCCGCCCGCCACCTGCAACCACACAGAGGCAAAGTCACATGACGTCAACTGCAGACGACGTCCGAGGCGGAGTTGCCGGCAGCCTGCCGGAATGCGGAGCGAGTGTCTGCCTGCCTGCCTGTCATTCCATCCCACAGCGCGTCTGGAATCCCGGACCCGATGGAGTGAGCGACTCCCCATCGCAACGTACGTATGGTCGTTCATCATCAAAGATGAATTGTTGTTGTTTTGCCTTTTGGAAGATGTTCGACAGCCTTCAAACAATCCAAACGCATCCTCCGATCCAGTGTTTGTCAGGCCTGGTCCTCAGGGCACACCATCCATTTCCATGTCTGCCTTCACTAACACAGGTGAGGATCGTGATCAGGCTTGGCCAGAGCTTGCCGATGATCATTGGGATCACCTGCGTTGGAATAGGGAGACAGGCGGGATGGTGTTCCCCGAGGGCCAGACTTGCCTTCGAATCGATTGACAAATGTCACCCGCAACCGATCACAATGTACAACCGCTGCACTCATCCCTCATTGTTTTTACTTTGTGAGCGTCTTGAACATACATGATGAACACACTCATGACTTGTGCAAATATCAACTGATTATTCCGTGTACAACTGCAAAGTGCACCTACAAATATCATATATTAAACACACAAAGTATAAACATCAAATCAACACCGTAGCAAATAAGCTTTTTTTCAAACGAGCAAACTTGTTTAGTCCTATTTACTGCTGAACAATATAGTGAGATGCCATCTATGGGTGGACAGTGTAAGTGCAGGCATATTCAATGGCTGGCAGAGCAAAATCAATTATACACTCAGAAACTTCGAGCAATTAGCCCCCCAAATCCCGATATTGTAACTGCATAGCCAAGGAGAAGAATTCCCAACACAGTCCAAGTCTTGTCCCTGACAATCAAAGATGAGTCCAGTGCCTGCTGGACTCCAAATCAAAAGTGTCACACTTACTGGAGTCCAGGGACGTTCCTGTTGCCTCTGAAAAGATGCGCACACACACACGCAGTGTTTGACTACACGTTGTCAGCTTTAAATCCGTAGCCGACGTAGCAGCGGTGGCTTACGGGAATCTGTTGCCATGGTAACGCTATCGGTGCCCCACGCCAGCGTGCCTGAGACAAACATGGCAGTGATCAAACATGTGAAGATTGGCACACGCACAAGCGTGTGCGCGCACGTACCTGAGAGCGGAGTGTCCACCAAGGTGCCCCCTGCTGGCTCGCTGCGCACGTGCAGGGACGAGTCTAGAAGTGAGGTCACGTGACAAGAAAGGCAAGACTTGCACTTTGGAGATTTGGAAAGCAGTTGCAGATGCTCACTTATTTTCTTTCTGCTGCTGTCCTTTTACATCGACGACAGGCGGGCGACCTTTCAGTGAGTCGGCCCTACCGTTGACCTTTTACATCGACGACAGGCGGGCGACCTTTTCAGTGAGTCGGCCCTACCGTTGACCTTTTACATCGACGACAGGCGGGCGACCTTTCAGTGAGTCGGCCCTACCGTTGACCTTTTACATCGACGACAGGCGGGCGACCTTTCAGTGAGTCGGCCCTACCGTTGACCTTTTACATCGACGACAGGCGGGCGACCTTTCAGTGAGTCGGCCCTACCGTTGACCTTTTACATCGACGACAGGCGGGCGACCTTTCAGTGAGTCGGCCCTACCGTTGACCTTTTACATCGACGACAGGCGGGCGACCTTTCAGTGAGTCGGCCCTACCGTTGACCTTTTACATCGACGACAGGCGGGCGACCTTTCAGTGAGTCGGCCCTACCGTTGACCTTTTACATCGACGACAGGCGGGCGACCTTTCAGTGAGTCGGCCCTACCGTTGACCTTTTACATCGACGACAGGCGGGCGACCTTTCAGTGAGTCGGCCCTACCGTTGACCTTTTACATCGACGACAGGCGGGCGACCTTTCAGTGAGTCGGCCCTACCGTTGACCTTTTACATCGACGACAGGCGGGCGACCTTTCAGTGAGTCGGCCCTACCGTTGACCTTTTACATCGACGACAGGCGGGCGACCTTTCAGTGAGTCGGCCCTACCGTTGACCTTTTACATCGACGACAGGCGGGCGACCTTTCAGTGAGTCGGCCCTACCGTTGACCTTTTACATCGACGACAGGCGGGCGACCTTTCAGTGAGTCGGCCCTACCGTTGACCTTTTACATCGACGACAGGCAGGCGACCTTTCAGTGAGTCGGCCCTACCGTTGACCTTTTACATCGACAACAGGCGGGCGACCTTTCAGTGAGTCGGCCCTACCGTTGACCTGTCTAACCGAGCTGGCGGGGTTGTGAAGGGTGGCCTCACTTATTTGCTATCGTTGTCTTTGTTATTCTCAGATCACTTTTCCTTATAATCCGATTTTTTTTTTTTTTATCCCGATCAGCCCGAGTGGAGCCGCGCGTTGGGCCTGCCCGACTGTTTGCAGTGTCGAGCACAAATGTCGGCTGCTTTTCGTTGTACTGTGTTTTATTTTTAAGTGCTGCGAAGGATATTTTGGATTTGCGGGTTTTGTTGTCTTTAGTTTGGGCCTCACTGTCCACGTTGGAGCCATTCAGTCAACAGAATCATTTTTACATGTCAAGATTTATGCTGCATTGGAGGATGGTCGGAAGTCGGATTCATCCCAGTTGGGTTTTCCCAGTTCCGACCTGAAAGCATTCGAGACGAAAGTAAACAACCAAAATGGCTGATAGTGATATATATATATATATATATATTTTTTTCTATTGTGGTCCTCAAAACTCACCTCCAGCAAACTTGCCTTCTCACAATTTTGCTTCATTTATTGTCTTTTTTTCATGAACATTCCTTGCAGTTCAGTAGTTGAGCGTATGATTTCATGCCGGGAGACCGCGGCATCCTGTCACGTATGTTGCGTTATGTCAAATATTTAGGAATGAAGAAAGCTATCTAGTTTTATACTCGAGTCATTGTGTTTTACCATTCACGGTCTGTGTTTCACATTGAAGTCCGTCGGTGAAATCGGGGTACTTTTTTCCTCCCGACTTTGCAAGTGGGATTTCCGAGTTCAAGGGGGCGTTCCCGTCCTGCTTTGAACTCGGAAAAGTCTGACTTCCGACCATCCTCGAATGCAGCATAAATCATGTGACTTTTTCCTTTTTCTAAAACACGGACGGCACAACAAGCATCTTGTAGCTTTTTGTTGAAGGTGGCGCTCACCCGTGCCGCCCGTGTGTACACGCGTGTTGTCCTGGGCCAAAGTTGAAAGGTGAAGAACGGGAGGGCTGGCCGACGGACGGGTCCACGGGAGTTGCTGAGCGTGAAGGTCAACTGCAGGTGGACTGAAGGAAGTCATCTGAGGCGTCACTGCGGAACACGACAAGAAGTAGGAGGTGGCTGTAATCCGGTGCGGTTGCTGGTCAGCGGCGCAGGCCATGGTCACCATGTGCTGACCTCCGTCTTTGTCCAGCAGGTGAGTCTGCCGGCCGTTTCCTGTTCAACACAACACACGCGCCGTCTGCTCATCAGCACTTTCATGTGCTAGCTCGCGACTCGCTAGTGCCAAAAGATGTTGCTACCGTTTGCTTGGGAGCGCTCGCCGCCTGTGGGAAGAAGAAAAGATTGGATTGATCACTGATCGGCGATCAACTCGGAATGTCTGCTAAGCCTCGTTTCTACCGCCGGTATCTACTCTGCTCTGCATTTAGCCCCGTCTCCACCAACAAATCTACCCGGCTCTACTCGCTTTTTTTTGGTACCTGCTCCTTTGCACATCTAAAAAAAGTAGCCCAGTTCCAAAACGCGACTTCATTATTTTGGAGGCCAATGGTTGGTTCGAGACATGTCGTCATCAATGTGCAGCTGCGCAAACCGCCACCCCGGGAAAACCGCTGCCATTAACGATGAAGAGAGGACAGCGATGGCTTAACCTTTTGAACAAGATTGAACGCAGCTTCCTGCAGTAGTCATTCGATGCCTTCTGGCTGAAATAAACGGTCACAAACCAAGTACCAGGTACCAAAAAAACATCCGCGATATCCATACTTTTTGCCTGTGTGCAATGCACGCTAGCTGCGGTCGCTTTAGCATGACGTCACTGGCGAGGTGAGGAGGGGCTTTCCGGGTGGCGGCCGTGCCAGTGGAGACACGCACTGCTTTTTGGTGTAGAGTAGGGTAGATACAGTCAGTGGAAACGAGGCTGTAGTTGAGCACTTGCGCTCGCTCTTGTAGCCAAGAAGCCCACACAGCAGCCTGTCCTCGGTTCTTGCTCTACACAACGCGACTCGACGTGTTTGAGGACATGCGAGTGTCTTGTGTTGTCATTACCTTCTTGGTGGGCTGAGGAAGACGAGGACCACGCTGAGGACAAAAGAGGACACCAAAGTTTACAAGCAGGCTCTTATTGTGTCTTTGAGAATGAAAGCGTTTGGACCAAGTACACAAGTGGTCATGGACGTGGTCTGCAGCAGGAGTGGAAGCGGATTGGTCCCAGGCGTGCTCGCCTTCTGTTTGCTTGATGACATCAGACTCAATCAGACTTTCTTGGTCTGCAGCCAAACAATTCTAATCAACATGACGCAACGACGGCTTGTAGCAGAAGATATGAAAAAGTACCTGTGGAATCGGTCCAAGTGGCTTCGCCTGCTTGAGCCAAAAGGAAAGTAGATCACAGCGTCAGGTTGAGCTTTTTGCTCTTTTGTCATGTGCCAATGTTGGTTCCCGACGGCCGAGGAAGATTGTCTCACCCGGCAGGCCGAGCAGAAAGTGGCTGTCGGCGGTTCCTTCCAAACAGGCGCAACCAAGAGCCAGCCGTCAATCACCTTTTGATTTGACATTTGGCCTGAGGCCCCGCCCCTCCGACATACCCGCCTCACCTGTGTACTCCGGCGGAGAGGCCCCTCCCTCCAATGACGTCAGCGCCCCTGACAACCAATCACAGGTCTCACATTCTTCCTGCTTTTGCCCCTCCCTCTTCCGCTCACCTGTGGCTCCCGTGGCTCCGCCCATTCCGCTCAAAAGCTTCTCTCCATTGGCTGAAGCACAATGGGCACACTCATGAGTGAGGACATTTGAATTGATTGGGGTCCATCGTCATTCAAGTTTGAAGAGACCTTCACCGTTTGGATGTGCGTCCACGTCGTCAGAATCTGCCGACGCACAAAAGAAATGAACCAGCAAGGTAAGGCCACGCCCACCCGTGCATCCGGGACCAACACGTCGTACTTGTCGTACGTGTTGGTCAGCAAGCTGCTGCAAAGCTCAAGTCTGATTTTGCACTGTTTGACTTTGCTTTCTTTTCTTTTCTTCCTTTGACTTGGCAGTCTGGCAGCGCCTTTGCCACGAGAATGCTTTCCCGCCGCTCGGCGTGGGTTCGCGTACCTGTCGAAGCATCCACGCCGCCCTCAGCGCGTCCTGCAGCCGCCGAGACCTCTTGACCACCTGGCAGGTGACAAAGAAGCGTCATCTTGGGACACGTGGTCGGCTTCCGACCCAGATGTTCACTCACCGCTGACGTCGGGGAGGGACGACGACACGCCGGGTCTGACGCCTGCTGCTGCGTGGAGCGGATGTGAAAAAGGAACAATCAAGGAGATGAGCTCAACGACCAAGGTAAGCAAGCCGCCATGAAGGTGAGAAACTAGCAAAGAGCGAGATGAGCTAACGATGAAGGAGACGACGGGCGCTAGAAAAGTGCCGCAACTTTGACGGTGACGAGTCTCAGCTGCAGCAAGTCGGCCTCCTTTTGTTTGCTTTTGTGGGGGTGAGAGGAAAGTGCTGGTGTGCTGCGGGTGTTTGTCACAAGGATGCGAAAGTGGGCTGATTTTGAGGACGGGAAAAGCTGTGACTTACCCGAAGCCCCCGCTGCGCTCTGGTGGGCACTCGCAGGTCCTGCTGGAGAGGAGGGAGGGTGGGGGGTGAATGGCGCTCGGGTTTCCTGCTCTTAATGAAAAACTTGACAAAGGTTGCCTTTCATTCAGATCTTTTCCCTTTCTTTGTCCCACTAAGAGTGACTTTGGATTGACTTTATGTTATGTGGGAAGGTTACGAGGCGAAAGGTGGGCCCGTCTCACCCTCCTGCTTTGTGGAGTCGGCGTCATCTGAAAGGAAAACAACACATCCACATTGTTCTCCAATTTGTCTTTGTTGCCTGCCTTGAATGCGGCCGGCGCTTGATTGGCTAGCACGCTATGCTTTGCCTTCACACACACACAAGTCAAAGGCCCCTCGACCCCCAGACTGCATTTGATCCCTTTTCATTTCCATTCTTCCGCCTTTCCATTCTGTCGGCATGCTTTCACTTGTTGCCAGCCAAGAAGCGACTTGCGCTCGCTTGGAACCAGCCGTCGAGCCTAATGGTGACAACGGGCGCTCTTTGCAGGTCGCCGAGTAAAATGGGCGAGAACGCGGCGGGCCTAACTGGGCTTCGACCTACCCTCGTCCTCCTCGGACCGGTCGACCTCCGCCTCCTCGGCCGGCTCCGTCTCCTCGCGCTCTGGAAAAGAAGCGCAAGGCTCACGTCGGCGAGTGGCAAACAGCAAATGGCCGCCAATGCTTGGCCGTACCCTCCACGGAAGCTGCCCGTGCCACTGATACCAGGACAACCAGCAGGGACATCGCGATCAAGTTCCTGAGGAGAACCCAATGTGATCGTTTCATGCATCACACAGTTCATCTATATCAATCATCTTTGAGATCATAAGTCATCGCCGTATCGGTCCAAGGGTCGTTACGGCGATCAGCATTCAATCACTCATCAATCAGTATCCAGCATTTCTGCTCTCCAAGTTTACTCACCGAGGCGACATGACGATGCTGCTCTGCACAAAAGTTCTGCTTCAGCATTTTATACCCAGGGGGCGGGCTTAGGCCACTGTGTGCGTGCGTGTGTGAAGACCACCAAGCTTCCTCATTGATGGTTTTGTGGAAACTTCATCTCGTTCATGTCAGTCACTCTTCCATGTGGGTAACTGGACCACAGACTGACCCCCACCTCCCACCGCGTAACCTAACCCCACCCGCCTCCGTACCTGCAATTAACTTTGGATTCTGAAAGAAACTTGAAATAGCCGAGAGCGAGACAGAAGGAAAAAGAAGGAAAGGGCACAGGGGGGTGGCGGGGTATCAAGTGAAAGCTGACAAGAGAAAGAACGCTCGGGAGAACGAGCAAGAGTGGGAATCTTGAAGTCCAAATCTTTTTACTGACATCAATTGGTTGCTGAGAAAAAAATGTCCTTGCTGAGGACTGCGAATGTTCCAAAGGTGCACGTGGTGTCATCATGCACAACTTGCAGCGCCGTAAAGGGTCAACTGAAGTCCAGTCGTGCAGTTTTGTCAAAGGCATTAAAATCCCGCAGGAGACTCGTTTGTGGGTAATGGCCGTTTGCTTTGTTGATTTGACCCGAGACATTCCAAGTGGGGCGGGCTGACTGGAGCTGGAACTTTTGGCCAACCGATTTGCTCAACACGTCAATGATCAATATGAAGAAAATACAGTAAGGCAAGAATGCAGGATGGACTGAACAAAGGCTTTTTTTTTTTATTAACAAATACACTAGAAAGCCGCAAATACAAAATCCAACAAATCAAGAACCCTGACCAACAGGCTGACAGCAACAAAGACCCGCCTGCCAAAGAGTGAAAGAAGGCAGGGAACCCAAGACAAGGACAAACACGGGTGGCTGATTGGAAGACACGAGGGGAGGGGGGGCTTGACGAGCACAGCTGCAAGTAAAAGGCCTAACTGGCAAGACTGGAACACAAGAAAAGAAACCTGAGAAGAAAGGAAGCTAAATAGAATTTCGACAAATGACAACAAGTCCAAGGTGAGTGTTGAAATGTGATTTATTGCGTCAAGCGCTACACATCTGCCGCGTATGTTCATTAGAAAGCGGATGGGAAGTCGTCATGGCAAAAGTCTTCCAGGCAGTCCCACGTGTAATTACGCTTGCTTCTGCAAACACACAGAACAAAACACCTGTCAAAGTTGCGCAAGTAGATCCAGATCTGGACAACGATGGGGTCACCCTCTCAGTTGGAGCTTGAAGGTCGCGTTCACTCCTGAAGGAAGGAAAGCAGAAGATGAATGTTAAGTCTTAGTTCTTCCTGCCGACATTTTGCTGTATTTCAGGCGTCAGATGTGAAGGTGGGATTTACCCCGAGGTGGGCGGGCGTGACGTCTGACTTGTCAACAAGAGTTGCTGCAAAAGAGCAACAAACACGCAAGGTCAACAAGTGACTTGGAGCTGAACATACGTGTTCTACCACTCATTAGTTACCCTCAGTGGAGTCGAAGATTTGCCAGCTCTTGTCACGTTCTTGAACATTCTGCCCCTCCTCTGTGCCCACTTCCTCCTTGGTGCCATCCCTGCCAAGCTCCACGTCCTCCATGCTGACACTGGTATCGGATCCTCTGCCACCCTTGGGAGGGTTTTCATCTTCTTCTCTGATCTCCTCCCCTTCCATCACGTCTGACTGGTCAGACAAGTCCATTTCTGCGATCTGGCTTCCTTCCCGGGCCTGAGCGTCCTCCTCATCTAAGACCTCAGGCCCCACCTCACCTCCCTCCTCTAATGTGGCCACGGGGTCAGCACCGTCGCCCTCATCATCATTACCGGCCCTGGTGGCGTCCGACTCAGACTCACCGCTTGTCGTCTTCTTGTCCTTTTCTGCCTCCAAACTTGACTCTGACGACAGAAGGTAGCAGAATCTCAAACTTGGTCAGCTTGTCTCAATGTGGCCTTAGGGTATCAGTTAATGGTAAAACAGCAGCTGACCTGATTCTGACTCGGACGATTCCACAGAGTCCGGCAAGTCCGGAGTCTCCGGAGACCCGGGTGATTCTGGGGAGTCGGGTGATTCTGGGGAGTCGGGTGATTCTGAGGTCTCTGCTGAATCAGCAGAGTTTGATGATTCCACAGAATCTGCTGATTCTGCGGACTGGGTTGACTCTGCAGAGTTGGGTGACTCTGGCGAATCAGCAGACTCTCGTGATGCCACAGACTCTGCTGATTCCGCAGACCCTGGTGTATCCACAGACTCTGAGGATCCTGCAGACCCTGGTGTAACCACAGACTCTGAGGATTCTGCAGACTCGGATGACTTTTTGGAATCTGCTGATTCTAGAGACTCTGGAACTGTCCAAGAATAGAAACTGTTTCTCAACTGTCTACTCGTTTTGTGTTGGGGGTGCAAAAAGTCCTTTGAGTCTTTGACAGACTTGACTAGACAAAAAAGACATACAGTCGTACCTTGACTTTCCGTGGAGGACTTGTCAGAGCCTTCTGCTGCTCCTTCTGCGGAGATAGTGTTTTGTTGACATGTTGATGTCATCACTATACAGACCAACTTGCACGTTTTAGTTTTTCAGTATGTTAGCATGGAAACATTTAGGATTCTTCAACAGGATGCATAGTAAAAGTGACTTCAAGCGGGCCAGCTAGTCTTCTTGTAAACACACGCATCATTTGTGTCATTCCTTTTTGACTTGTCAAGAACAGCACCACAAATATTGAGGATCCAGCCCTAAGAGACACGCTACCTGAATCCGGAGCGTCGGAAGCACCTGCGGACATGAATGAGACACTTGGTCAAGTGACACGGCACAAAGGAGACAATTCTGAAGGATTCAGACCTTGGCGCTCCACTTGCTCGATATCCTCGTGGTCTGCTTGCGCTGAGCAACACAAAATAACGGATGACTCCTTTGAACAGCACAAGAACGAGACCAGCTCAGACTCTACCTTGGCCTTGTTCTTGCGAGTCGTCGAGATCTGCGGACACAAACCTTCCAGTCAGGACCAGAAGAGACACACAAACAAAGGCACGTCAAAGCACTCTCAAACCTGGAGAATCGGACGTGTCGCGTGACTCTGTAGGAGCTGGAACACAAATGGACAAGATTCAGAAGGAAGCGCACTTTCAGATCTGCTCTTCATGCCGTTGACATTTTTTCAACCGTCACTTGTAAAAGTCAACACCAACAAAAGGAGGACAAGACGCATGCTGAGCATATCCTATTTGATTTGGATGAGGCTCCGCCCACCACATGCTGCGCATTTTGTGATGGGGCCACCGTGTGTCTGGAGCGCACCTGGCCGTGATGTTGCCGGAGCTTGCGTTGTTGCTTTTCCTGCGGGAACAAAACATTGACATTCAAGACCAGGCCAAAAAAAAGGCAAAGCTTTTTTTCTTCTGCGTCCAAAACAAATTTACCGTCAAAGTGAGCGATCAGCGCCGCACTTTTGTCTGTAACAGATCAAGCACATTTCTGTTGAAACCCAACTGTAAATTGCGGGGCGGCAGGGCTCAGTGGTAGAGTGCTCCAGATTGTGGGTTCGATCCTCAGCACTTGTGACTATATCCAAGTGTCATTGAGCCAGACACTCGAACCCCAAATTGCTCCCAGTGGACCTGGCAGCGTGTGTGTGTGCGTGCGTGCGTGCGTGTGTGTGTGTGTGTCAATGGGAGGCTTTGTAAAACGCTTTGGGCACCATCTAACGCACTATTTATAACAAAAACGAATAAAATGTCCAATCGTCATTTGGCCACACAAAAAAGTCTTTCATTCATCTCAAAATCGAAAACAAAGGTGAGAGCCAATGTTGGAATGTTTACGGCTCACCAGAAATTGGAGCAGCTGCACAAAGGCTGGCAAGAGTGACGAGCGCGAACAGTGGGACACACCTGCAAAACACACGCACACACACGCATACAATCAACACCATTGCAACACACACTCACTGAAATACATCAACTCCAAATAAGCACATTGTAATCATCCCACATGCATTACACACAAGACACAGTTTCTTGCGACCCTCGTAGCGGCCGTCCCACATCGTGGTTTGAAAAGCGCCGTGAATTTGCAAACGTGAGAGAGGCTACAAAGCGTCTCGTCTTCAAGTGCGACCGCTCGCTCGGCCGGCTTCTTCATTGCACGTCACACCTGCAAAAAGTGGATCAAAAAGGCCATCCTCCGTTTTGTGGGCAACTTGCCGAAAGGTTGCCACGGTCGCGCTGAGTTGCCTGCAAAGTCGTCAACTCACCGTGTCAACATTTTGGCGAGACGGCCGGCGACGTCAGCGAGATCTCACGTCAGCTTCTCCTGTCGCAGCGACTCAACTTCAACCTCTCGAGTGGCGCCGCAGACAGCCGGCGCTTTTATGGGCCGGCCGGGTCCACGCCTCCTCACGCCCCGCCCACCCGAGCGACCAGATGACGAGAGCGCAGCGGAAGGAGACACACCGGGGCGAGACGAGACCGGGAGGAAAGAAGAGTGAATAGACGACGAGAGCGGACATGAAGAAGACATACGAGTGGAGGCCACCGGTCGCAGGTCCAAGATGTCAAGGGGGACCTTCACCTTCTTCATGGTGGCAGCCAAAGCTGAACAAGGAGCAGGTCGGCCGCATTCGGCTGGCGCTGGAAGAACCTCATCTGCAACTTGTATGCGCGGCTTCCACTATCGCGTTTGGGAAATCACGTTGAAGTTTGCCGAAGGAATCAATGAAATGAAATGAAATGAGGTCCTTATCAGCCTGCGCCAAAAGGAGTTCCTCGAAAAAAGACGCTCCGAGCGGCAAATCCACTGGGCTCATTTTGATTTTCAACTGGTCCATAAAGAGCTTGATAAAAGATGGGACCATTTGTGAGGGTCTTCCGAGTGGTTGGTCCTTGGTTTTTAGAGCGGACCCGGCTTGGAACGTCACCTTGTGTGTCGTAGGTGAAGAAGGAAATGCGCACTTTGGTTTTGCGATGGCCACAGGTTGCAAATGGAATTATTCTGCATTCAGCAGCCGTGAAAGCAAAGGTTTTGCTCGTCAAATTGAACAAGTACGGAAAAAATGTGACTTGATGAGATGATGATTTTTTTGTTCATGATGTCAATCATTTTGTGTTCTTTTTGTCTCAGGTCTTGAACGCCGTGGCTTCATCCCTGTGCACCATTTTGGCCCAAGTTGTGCAAGCGTGCCGTCTGGTGGCAATCCAACAGGAAGTGCCAAGGTGGCCATGATATCGACAAAAGCGTGCGACGTGCTGGCCAAACGTGCCATTGGGAAGGCGGCGGCGCTCGTCACGACAGGTCAGTGGC
The DNA here is from genome assembly GCF_051991255.1 of Vanacampus margaritifer. Lineage (NCBI taxonomy): Eukaryota > Metazoa > Chordata > Actinopteri > Syngnathiformes > Syngnathidae > Vanacampus > Vanacampus margaritifer. The sequence continues at coordinate 20,537,436 of NC_135448.1, forward strand.
CATTTTGAAAGTTTTGCCATATGCAAGATTCATGTGCTCAGCTGAGGGCAAGCGGCTCATTTTGCAAACGTGGACGGAGCTCGTGTTTTGTGCCGGCTCTAGCAAGCAAGTTCATCTGCTCCTCGCTCGCTTCAATGTCCTTTTCCGCTTAATGCTGAAACGCGAACATTGCCGAGTCATCATGTGGCGCCTCGTCCACACATATGAGGACAGACTTTCCTTCAAGGAGCAAAAGCAAATATATGAACATACGTGACGGGTTCGTGATTGCATGACTGGCAACTTTTATTATCAACCTGCAAGTGCTCGTTACACGTCTTTACGCCCGACCGCCAACCGCTTTGGATTTCCTTTTGGACGCTGCGTTTCTTGCCACAAGTTTGCCTCGAGGACGGCCAGCCGGACCTTTGGGGCCCCTGGACCCGCTGGGAACGCTGGCGCCATGAACATGAAGCAGATTGGAGGCGGGGCTCAGACCGGCGGTGGCCAGGATTTCGGCTTTAGTGGAAAGAGGACTGAACTTGTCCTTGCGTCCCATGTCTGGACTCTCATCATCTGGAAGAAGACACAATCGGGAGTTTTGCCAAATGTTTGGATTTGATCTGGCCAATGAAAAGTCTTGTGATCACGAGAGGATTCAGCCTGGTCAAGTCAAGTGCTGCTCTTTGGACTCTTTTAAACATGAGTTGAAAGCCAAATTGGAGCCAGTTTTTCATTAGAGCCGGCGTTGATTTGAGCCGGCTTGCGTTCCCTCGCATCATCCATTCGTTGAGAATCAAATCAGGCAAACCAGACTTTGAAGACGCCATCTGACCTTCTTCCGCTCCAGCGCCGCCATTTGCCGCTGCGGCGTCTGCAAAGCAATTCAAGAAAGGTCATGTGATCGAATGCCCGGCAGCGGCTTTGCATGAAGAAAAGGAGCGGATGTCCAAACGAGACGTACCGACGACTGTTACCTGATTGGCGGCGCCAGCTGCAAGAAAACAAAGTGGACCAAAGATGGATGACGGCTGGCAAATGTTGACGTTGCTTCCAAAGGAAATGTGTGTGTGTGAATACACAAGCGACTGCTGTGTGTCTGCTAAATGGCCAAAGGTGCCAAGGTGATTGCATGCCGCGTTTCCAGCAGGAACCTTCAACCAAGCCCCGCCCCCTTTCATATGCCTTTCTTTGTCCTTTGTTTGAGCCCCAGGCCGCGTCCGTCTGAAGACGCTCGCTGTTGATGGGACGCGTTTGTTTTTGTTTGTTCATTTTCCCCTTTTGGGCGCGTTATGACGACGAAGCCCCAACACGCCATTCACGACAACATCCTAAAAGAAAAACGGCTGACGGCTCCAAGCCGTCCCAAAGTCCGCCCTTGAGACGGCCTTCCGGATGTCTCCGTGTCCAATCGCCTGCAAAGGTGACTCATGGACGGATGGACGCAAGCGGCGGATGAGTCTGGCGGTCGACATCAATCGCATTTCTGAGGTGGCGCCGACCTCGCCTAAACGACGTGAAAAGAAGCAGTCGGACGGGAGTGCGTGCATGCGCGTGCGCGACGTCATCAAAGAGTGGGCGAGTCGTCGCCACGCCTCTGGAACGGATCAAATTCATATGAAACGGATACGACGTCAATTCAACATGGCGACCCCAAGTGCGACGGCAGCGACTGACGATTGGCGTGATGAAAGACTTCCGGCGCTAAAGAGTTCACCAAGAATGCGGCACGACTCAGCAAATTGGATTTGCCAGGTGGCCGGTTCCACCCCTCAACAAGAAAGTGGGCGTGGCTAAGTGCGCAAGTCCCCAAATTGTCCCCCAAGTGCAAATGTTTGACACTCACCTGTGGAAAGTTCATTGGAGGCGGAGTCTGAGCGAGGAAGAGAGCAATTGAGAGCAATGAGAAAGAAGTCCACTGACAAGTTGGAGCGAAGCGTCAACTGACCGTCAGTGTTGATGTCTCCGTGCACCCGCACCACCAGCACGGCCAAGCAGAGGAGGAGCGTCCTTCTGACGGTCACAGAGAGAAACAAAACAACATTTGCAGATTCAACCCACAGTGGCTTGCGTACATATTCGCTTTTGCTTTTTCCGTTCCGGTCATTTGAGCCCGCGAGACGAGAAGGAAGTTTGCCTTTTTTCAACATTTCGTTTGCCTCAACTTGTGTTGCATTGTGGGAGCGAGGACCTACCTGGCGAACATGCTGTGGTCAGAAAGGTCCGTAGAGGAATGGTCTGACTTGCTCGGTCTTGTGCTGCCATTTATATATCTCCCCAAATGTCAGCATGCGCTCGTGCGTGTGTGTGCGCGCGCTCGTGCGCGTGTGTGTGAGTGTCCTGTGTCAAGAAGATTGACTTTGTCGGCAGGACCGTCCAGTCGCGCAGCAGCAAATGATTTCCCCTCCAAATATTCCGTGTGTTGTTTGACACATGTCAAGTGTGGCGTTGAAATTCCGTCTGTGAGTTTGCGTGTTTGTCGACAAGACCCCCCCCCCCCCCCGTCCTCGGACTTGCCCATGTACCAAATAACACCTTGGTACGTTCACCTGATTGAAAAGCAACAAACTGTCCTAAGGTGTGAACAAGGCGGCTCTCCGTTGGCTGTGGAACAAAAACTTGGACAATCATTTGCCGGGAAATTTTGGAATCCATCTTATCCAATTGAGGAGAGGTTAAATGTGATTGCAGGCAAAATGTGTGAAGGTGCAAGTGCTTTTCCTCACGTGGTTTCTCTGTGCCCTGCCCGCCATCTTGTTTATGTGTGTTGATTTGATGAACGGATGATTTTTGTGTTTGCTTTCAAGTGGCAAAAGGAGCGAGCTTGCCACAAGTGACAAAGTCGAGCTGAAAACATGAAAACAGCATCGTTGCTTTCTTCACATCATGTTGTTTTTTTCGCCAGAGACTTTTGAAACAAGTTTGGGGCCGCCGTGAAAGGTGCCACTTTTGACCCTGGCGCTCTCACCTTCATCCGAGCCTTCAGCGAATGTCCCCACACAAGTGTCGAGTTGTTTTTGCGGAATCCCCCTCCTACAGTGGTTCCGGGGAGGGCGCTCTAATTACCATCCACGTTGTCCGGAAGAATAATCAGAGCAGAACCAGCTGGAATTCAAGCAGGGTCCGTATTTGGGGCCATTCAGTGAGACGCCGTGATGTCACCGCTCACGTCAAGCTTTGCAAACAAGTTGGACCTGCTTGGTTGCATCCCAAATGTTTGCTCATTTTTATCGGCAGTGGGAATTTTGCCGGCTGGTGCGACGGAGGCGGGCGGGCGGGCGGGCGGGCGGGCGGGCGGGCGGGCGGGCGGGCGGGCGGGCGGGCGGGGGATCGGATGGGCGCCGTGGTCGGCCGTCTGCTATTTCAGTGTCAAAGGCGCTTCTGTCTGCAAACGTTTTCTGGTGTAAGCTGATCGCGAAGGGAGGCCGAGGCCATTGTGCGCCTTTGAAACCGGGGAAGGTCAAATGTTGCAAGTCATCCAGTGCCGTCTGAGAAGGAATGCAAATGAAGCGTACACCGAGCTTCCTTCTTGGACAAAACATTGCAAGCATAGGAATCCGCTTTGTTGACATTTGTCACCAGGGGAGCGCTTGCCTGTGTTTAACGTTGAAGGGAAAAAAAAAAAACATGGTTTGATATGTCCTCATGTAACCTCTCATATAAGGATATGTTGTTGTCCTGAACTGTTGTCCGAATCCAGGTGCCCAACAATTTCTAAATAAAGGGCGGGATCAGCCTGGGAACTCTTCCTTGTTTTTACTACAGTTTTCCCTGTTTTGCAAAACATGTTTTCGAAAGTGTCTGAGACAGGGCTTGGCGAGCCCGGTTTCCCACGCTAACGGATAAAAGACGGAGCGGCACACGTTCTGGACAGAGTCAGCTGCGGAACACGTACGATCGCTCAGCCGTTTTGCAGCTCGTTCTACCCGGTGTCAAGGTAAGAGCTGATGATCATCATATTATGCTGCTTAACGTTGTAGTGTATTGATTGCTGTTTGTGGGAAATGAAAGGTACAATCATTCTAGCACAGCGCAGGTGTCGATTACTGTTTGCGGGGTTAAAACGTACGAGGGTTAGGGGTTAGAGGGTTAGGGTTAGGTTTTTGGAAAGGGGTTAGGGTTAGGTTTTTGGAAAGGGGTTAGGGTTAGGTTTTTGGAAAGGGGTTAGGGTTAGGTTTTTGGAAAGGGGTTAGGGTTAGGGTTAGGGTTAGGGTTAGGGTTAGGGTTAGGGTTAGGGTTAGGGTTAGGGTTAGGGTTAGGGTTAGGGTTAGGGTTAGGGTTAGGGTTAGGGTTAGGGTTAGGGTTAGGGTTAGGGTTAGGGTTAGGGTTAGGGTTAGGGTTAGGGTTAGAGGGTTAGGGTTAGGGTTAGGGTTAGGGTTAGGGTTAGGGTTAGGGTTAGGGTTAGGGTTAGGGTTAGGGTTAGGGTTAGGGTTAGGGTTAGGGTTAGGGTTAGGGTTAGGGTTAGGGTTAGGGTTAGGGTTAGGGTTAGGGTTAGGGTTAGGGTTAGGGTTAGGGTTAGGGTTAGGGTTAGGGTTAGGGTTAGGGTTAGGGTTAGGGTTAGGGTTAGGGTTAGGGTTAGGGTTAGGGTTAGGGTTAGGGTTAGGGTTAGGGTTAGGGTTAGGGTTAGGGTTAGGGTTAGGGTTAGGGTTAGGGTTAGGGTTAGGGTTAGGGTTAGGGTTAGGGTTAGGGTTAGGGTTAGGGTTAGGGTTAGGGTTAGGGTTAGGGTTAGGGTTAGGGTTAGGGTTAGGGTTAGGGTTAGGGTTAGGGTTAGGGTTAGGGTTAGGGTTAGGGTTAGGGTTAGGGTTAGGGTTAGGGTTAGGGTTAGGGTTAGGGTTAGGGTTAGGGTTAGGGTTAGGGTTAGGGTTAGGGTTAGGGTTAGGGTTAGGGTTAGGGTTAGGGTTAGGGTTAGGGTTAGGGTTAGGGTTAGGGTTAGGGTTAGGGTTAGGGTTAGGGTTAGGGTTAGGGTTAGGGTTAGGGTTAGGGTTAGGGTTAGGGTTAGGGTTAGGGTTAGGGTTAGGGTTAGGGTTAGGGTTAGGGTTAGGGTTAGGGTTAGGGTTAGGGTTAGGGTTAGGGTTAGGGTTAGGGTTAGGGTTAGGGTTAGGGTTAGGGTTAGGGTTAGGGTTAGGGTTAGGGTTAGGGTTAGGGTTAGGGTTAGGGTTAGGGTTAGGGTTAGGGTTAGGGTTAGGGTTAGGGTTAGGGTTAGGGTTAGGGTTAGGGTTAGGGTTAGGGTTAGGGTTAGGGTTAGGGTTAGGGTTAGGGTTAGGGTTAGGGTTAGGGTTAGGGTTAGGGTTAGGGTTAGGGTTAGGGTTAGGGTTAGGGTTAGGGTTAGGGTTAGGGTTAGGGTTAGGGTTAGGGTTAGGGTTAGGGTTAGGGTTAGGGTTAGGGTTAGGGTTAGGGTTAGGGTTAGGGTTAGGGTTAGGGTTAGGGTTAGGGTTAGGGTTAGGGTTAGGGTTAGGGTTAGGGTTAGGGTTAGGGTTAGGGTTAGGGTTAGGGTTAGGGTTAGGGTTAGGGTTAGGGTTAGGGTTAGGGTTAGGGTTAGGGTTAGGGTTAGGGTTAGGGTTAGGGTTAGGGTTAGGGTTAGGGTTAGGGTTAGGGTTAGGGTTAGGGTTAGGGTTAGGGTTAGGGTTAGGGTTAGGGTTAGGGTTAGGGTTAGGGTTAGGGTTAGGGTTAGGGTTAGGGTTAGGGTTAGGGTTAGGGTTAGGGTTAGGGTTAGGGTTAGGGTTAGGGTTAGGGTTAGGGTTAGGGTTAGGGTTAGGGTTAGGGTTAGGGTTAGGGTTAGGGTTAGGGTTAGGGTTAGGGTTAGGGTTAGGGTTAGGGTTAGGGTTAGGGTTAGGGTTAGGGTTAGGGTTAGGGTTAGGGTTAGGGTTAGGGTTAGGGTTAGGGTTAGGGTTAGGGTTAGGGTTAGGGTTAGGGTTAGGGTTAGGGTTAGGGTTAGGGTTAGGGTTAGGGTTAGGGTTAGGGTTAGGGTTAGGGTTAGGGTTAGGGTTAGGGTTAGGGTTAGGGTTAGGGTTAGGGTTAGGGTTAGGGTTAGGGTTAGGGTTAGGGTTAGGGTTAGGGTTAGGGTTAGGGTTAGGGTTAGGGTTAGGGTTAGGGTTAGGGTTAGGGTTAGGGTTAGGGTTAGGGTTAGGGTTAGGGTTAGGGTTAGGGTTAGGGTTAGGGTTAGGGTTAGGGTTAGGGTTAGGGTTAGGGTTAGGGTTAGGGTTAGGGTTAGGGTTAGGGTTAGGGTTAGGGTTAGGGTTAGGGTTAGGGTTAGGGTTAGGGTTAGGGTTAGGGTTAGGGTTAGGGTTAGGGTTAGGGTTAGGGTTAGGGTTAGGGTTAGGGTTAGGGTTAGGGTTAGGGTTAGGGTTAGGGTTAGGGTTAGGGTTAGGGTTAGGGTTAGGGTTAGGGTTAGGGTTAGGGTTAGGGTTAGGGTTAGGGTTAGGGTTAGGGTTAGGGTTAGGGTTAGGGTTAGGGTTAGGGTTAGGGTTAGGGTTAGGGTTAGGGTTAGGGTTAGGGTTAGGGTTAGGGTTAGGGTTAGGGTTAGGGTTAGGGTTAGGGTTAGGGTTAGGGTTAGGGTTAGGGTTAGGGTTAGGGTTAGGGTTAGGGTTAGGGTTAGGGTTAGGGTTAGGGTTAGGGTTAGGGTTAGGGTTAGGGTTAGGGTTAGGGTTAGGGTTAGGGTTAGGGTTAGGGTTAGGGTTAGGGTTAGGGTTAGGGTTAGGGTTAGGGTTAGGGTTAGGGTTAGGGTTAGGGTTAGGGTTAGGGTTAGGGTTAGGGTTAGGGTTAGGGTTAGGGTTAGGGTTAGGGTTAGGGTTAGGGTTAGGGTTAGGGTTAGGGTTAGGGTTAGGGTTAGGGTTAGGGTTAGGGTTAGGGTTAGGGTTAGGGTTAGGGTTAGGGTTAGGGTTAGGGTTAGGGTTAGGGTTAGGGTTAGGGTTAGGGTTAGGGTTAGGGTTAGGGTTAGGGTTAGGGTTAGGGTTAGGGTTAGGGTTAGGGTTAGGGTTAGGGTTAGGGTTAGGGTTAGGGTTAGGGTTAGGGTTAGGGTTAGGGTTAGGGTTAGGGTTAGGGTTAGGGTTAGGGTTAGGGTTAGGGTTAGGGTTAGGGTTAGGGTTAGGGTTAGGGTTAGGGTTAGGGTTAGGGTTAGGGTTAGGGTTAGGGTTAGGGTTAGGGTTAGGGTTAGGGTTAGGGTTAGGGTTAGGGTTAGGGTTAGGGTTAGGGTTAGGGTTAGGGTTAGGGTTAGGGTTAGGGTTAGGGTTAGGGTTAGGGTTAGGGTTAGGGTTAGGGTTAGGGTTAGGGTTAGGGTTAGGGTTAGGGTTAGGGTTAGGGTTAGGGTTAGGGTTAGGGTTAGGGTTAGGGTTAGGGTTAGGGTTAGGGTTAGGGTTAGGGTTAGGGTTAGGGTTAGGGTTAGGGTTAGGGTTAGGGTTAGGGTTAGGGTTAGGGTTAGGGTTAGGGTTAGGGTTAGGGTTAGGGTTAGGGTTAGGGTTAGGGTTAGGGTTAGGGTTAGGGTTAGGGTTAGGGTTAGGGTTAGGGTTAGGGTTAGGGTTAGGGTTAGGGTTAGGGTTAGGGTTAGGGTTAGGGTTAGGGTTAGGGTTAGGGTTAGGGTTAGGGTTAGGGTTAGGGTTAGGGTTAGGGTTAGGGTTAGGGTTAGGGTTAGGGTTAGGGTTAGGGTTAGGGTTAGGGTTAGGGTTAGGGTTAGGGTTAGGGTTAGGGTTAGGGTTAGGGTTAGGGTTAGGGTTAGGGTTAGGGTTAGGGTTAGGGTTAGGGTTAGGGTTAGGGTTAGGGTTAGGGTTAGGGTTAGGGTTAGGGTTAGGGTTAGGGTTAGGGTTAGGGTTAGGGTTAGGGTTAGGGTTAGGGTTAGGGTTAGGGTTAGGGTTAGGGTTAGGGTTAGGGTTAGGGTTAGGGTTAGGGTTAGGGTTAGGGTTAGGGTTAGGGTTAGGGTTAGGGTTAGGGTTAGGGTTAGGGTTAGGGTTAGGGTTAGGGTTAGGGTTAGGGTTAGGGTTAGGGTTAGGGTTAGGGTTAGGGTTAGGGTTAGGGTTAGGGTTAGGGTTAGGGTTAGGGTTAGGGTTAGGGTTAGGGTTAGGGTTAGGGTTAGGGTTAGGGTTAGGGTTAGGGTTAGGGTTAGGGTTAGGGTTAGGGTTAGGGTTAGGGTTAGGGTTAGGGTTAGGGTTAGGGTTAGGGTTAGGGTTAGGGTTAGGGTTAGGGTTAGGGTTAGGGTTAGGGTTAGGGTTAGGGTTAGGGTTAGGGTTAGGGTTAGGGTTAGGGTTAGGGTTAGGGTTAGGGTTAGGGTTAGGGTTAGGGTTAGGGTTAGGGTTAGGGTTAGGGTTAGGGTTAGGGTTAGGGTTAGGGTTAGGGTTAGGGTTAGGGTTAGGGTTAGGGTTAGGGTTAGGGTTAGGGTTAGGGTTAGGGTTAGGGTTAGGGTTAGGGTTAGGGTTAGGGTTAGGGTTAGGGTTAGGGTTAGGGTTAGGGTTAGGGTTAGGGTTAGGGTTAGGGTTAGGGTTAGGGTTAGGGTTAGGGTTAGGGTTAGGGTTAGGGTTAGGGTTAGGGTTAGGGTTAGGGTTAGGGTTAGGGTTAGGGTTAGGGTTAGGGTTAGGGTTAGGGTTAGGGTTAGGGTTAGGGTTAGGGTTAGGGTTAGGGTTAGGGTTAGGGTTAGGGTTAGGGTTAGGGTTAGGGTTAGGGTTAGGGTTAGGGTTAGGGTTAGGGTTAGGGTTAGGGTTAGGGTTAGGGTTAGGGTTAGGGTTAGGGTTAGGGTTAGGGTTAGGGTTAGGGTTAGGGTTAGGGTTAGGGTTAGGGTTAGGGTTAGGGTTAGGGTTAGGGTTAGGGTTAGGGTTAGGGTTAGGGTTAGGGTTAGGGTTAGGGTTAGGGTTAGGGTTAGGGTTAGGGTTAGGGTTAGGGTTAGGGTTAGGGTTAGGGTTAGGGTTAGGGTTAGGGTTAGGGTTAGGGTTAGGGTTAGGGTTAGGGTTAGGGTTAGGGTTAGGGTTAGGGTTAGGGTTAGGGTTAGGGTTAGGGTTAGGGTTAGGGTTAGGGTTAGGGTTAGGGTTAGGGTTAGGGTTAGGGTTAGGGTTAGGGTTAGGGTTAGGGTTAGGGTTAGGGTTAGGGTTAGGGTTAGGGTTAGGGTTAGGGTTAGGGTTAGGGTTAGGGTTAGGGTTAGGGTTAGGGTTAGGGTTAGGGTTAGGGTTAGGGTTAGGGTTAGGGTTAGGGTTAGGGTTAGGGTTAGGGTTAGGGTTAGGGTTAGGGTTAGGGTTAGGGTTAGGGTTAGGGTTAGGGTTAGGGTTAGGGTTAGGGTTAGGGTTAGGGTTAGGGTTAGGGTTAGGGTTAGGGTTAGGGTTAGGGTTAGGGTTAGGGTTAGGGTTAGGGTTAGGGTTAGGGTTAGGGTTAGGGTTAGGGTTAGGGTTAGGGTTAGGGTTAGGGTTAGGGTTAGGGTTAGGGTTAGGGTTAGGGTTAGGGTTAGGGTTAGGGTTAGGGTTAGGGTTAGGGTTAGGGTTAGGGTTAGGGTTAGGGTTAGGGTTAGGGTTAGGGTTAGGGTTAGGGTTAGGGTTAGGGTTAGGGTTAGGGTTAGGGTTAGGGTTAGGGTTAGGGTTAGGGTTAGGGTTAGGGTTAGGGTTAGGGTTAGGGTTAGGGTTAGGGTTAGGGTTAGGGTTAGGGTTAGGGTTAGGGTTAGGGTTAGGGTTAGGGTTAGGGTTAGGGTTAGGGTTAGGGTTAGGGTTAGGGTTAGGGTTAGGGTTAGGGTTAGGGTTAGGGTTAGGGTTAGGGTTAGGGTTAGGGTTAGGGTTAGGGTTAGGGTTAGGGTTAGGGTTAGGGTTAGGGTTAGGGTTAGGGTTAGGGTTAGGGTTAGGGTTAGGGTTAGGGTTAGGGTTAGGGTTAGGGTTAGGGTTAGGGTTAGGGTTAGGGTTAGGGTTAGGGTTAGGGTTAGGGTTAGGGTTAGGGTTAGGGTTAGGGTTAGGGTTAGGGTTAGGGTTAGGGTTAGGGTTAGGGTTAGGGTTAGGGTTAGGGTTAGGGTTAGGGTTAGGGTTAGGGTTAGGGTTAGGGTTAGGGTTAGGGTTAGGGTTAGGGTTAGGGTTAGGGTTAGGGTTAGGGTTAGGGTTAGGGTTAGGGTTAGGGTTAGGGTTAGGGTTAGGGTTAGGGTTAGGGTTAGGGTTAGGGTTAGGGTTAGGGTTAGGGTTAGGGTTAGGGTTAGGGTTAGGGTTAGGGTTAGGGTTAGGGTTAGGGTTAGGGTTAGGGTTAGGGTTAGGGTTAGGGTTAGGGTTAGGGTTAGGGTTAGGGTTAGGGTTAGGGTTAGGGTTAGGGTTAGGGTTAGGGTTAGGGTTAGGGTTAGGGTTAGGGTTAGGGTTAGGGTTAGGGTTAGGGTTAGGGTTAGGGTTAGGGTTAGGGTTAGGGTTAGGGTTAGGGTTAGGGTTAGGGTTAGGGTTAGGGTTAGGGTTAGGGTTAGGGTTAGGGTTAGGGTTAGGGTTAGGGTTAGGGTTAGGGTTAGGGTTAGGGTTAGGGTTAGGGTTAGGGTTAGGGTTAGGGTTAGGGTTAGGGTTAGGGTTAGGGTTAGGGTTAGGGTTAGGGTTAGGGTTAGGGTTAGGGTTAGGGTTAGGGTTAGGGTTAGGGTTAGGGTTAGGGTTAGGGTTAGGGTTAGGGTTAGGGTTAGGGTTAGGGTTAGGGTTAGGGTTAGGGTTAGGGTTAGGGTTAGGGTTAGGGTTAGGGTTAGGGTTAGGGTTAGGGTTAGGGTTAGGGTTAGGGTTAGGGTTAGGGTTAGGGTTAGGGTTAGGGTTAGGGTTAGGGTTAGGGTTAGGGTTAGGGTTAGGGTTAGGGTTAGGGTTAGGGTTAGGGTTAGGGTTAGGGTTAGGGTTAGGGTTAGGGTTAGGGTTAGGGTTAGGGTTAGGGTTAGGGTTAGGGTTAGGGTTAGGGTTAGGGTTAGGGTTAGGGTTAGGGTTAGGGTTAGGGTTAGGGTTAGGGTTAGGGTTAGGGTTAGGGTTAGGGTTAGGGTTAGGGTTAGGGTTAGGGTTAGGGTTAGGGTTAGGGTTAGGGTTAGGGTTAGGGTTAGGGTTAGGGTTAGGGTTAGGGTTAGGGTTAGGGTTAGGGTTAGGGTTAGGGTTAGGGTTAGGGTTAGGGTTAGGGTTAGGGTTAGGGTTAGGGTTAGGGTTAGGGTTAGGGTTAGGGTTAGGGTTAGGGTTAGGGTTAGGGTTAGGGTTAGGGTTAGGGTTAGGGTTAGGGTTAGGGTTAGGGTTAGGGTTAGGGTTAGGGTTAGGGTTAGGGTTAGGGTTAGGGTTAGGGTTAGGGTTAGGGTTAGGGTTAGGGTTAGGGTTAGGGTTAGGGTTAGGGTTAGGGTTAGGGTTAGGGTTAGGGTTAGGGTTAGGGTTAGGGTTAGGGTTAGGGTTAGGGTTAGGGTTAGGGTTAGGGTTAGGGTTAGGGTTAGGGTTAGGGTTAGGGTTAGGGTTAGGGTTAGGGTTAGGGTTAGGGTTAGGGTTAGGGTTAGGGTTAGGGTTAGGGTTAGGGTTAGGGTTAGGGTTAGGGTTAGGGTTAGGGTTAGGGTTAGGGTTAGGGTTAGGGTTAGGGTTAGGGTTAGGGTTAGGGTTAGGGTTAGGGTTAGGGTTAGGGTTAGGGTTAGGGTTAGGGTTAGGGTTAGGGTTAGGGTTAGGGTTAGGGTTAGGGTTAGGGTTAGGGTTAGGGTTAGGGTTAGGGTTAGGGTTAGGGTTAGGGTTAGGGTTAGGGTTAGGGTTAGGGTTAGGGTTAGGGTTAGGGTTAGGGTTAGGGTTAGGGTTAGGGTTAGGGTTAGGGTTAGGGTTAGGGTTAGGGTTAGGGTTAGGGTTAGGGTTAGGGTTAGGGTTAGGGTTAGGGTTAGGGTTAGGGTTAGGGTTAGGGTTAGGGTTAGGGTTAGGGTTAGGGTTAGGGTTAGGGTTAGGGTTAGGGTTAGGGTTAGGGTTAGGGTTAGGGTTAGGGTTAG